>NC_048218.1:69078667-69272996 GCF_002007445.2 Ailuropoda melanoleuca | reverse complement strand
AGGTGGCTACCGCTTCCCGGCGCCCTGACACGGCGGCTCCCTCCCCCTTCTGTTTAGCTTCCGATATCTGTGCGCGGTTTCACGGCTCCCCGCTTCGTACCTCGATACTCAGCGCTGGAGATGTTCATTTGTAGAGATCCAGATGTATCTTCCTGCGTCTCAGGCTGATTCCGTGGATATTCCTGCTGGTCTGGTACCTATCCAGCTCAACTCAGGGGACCGGCTGAAAAAGGTGTCCCCTACTCCTCCGCCATCTTAACCTCTCCCCCTAGGAATAACCATTCTATACAAAAGCAGTTCTCAAACTCACTTGGGTAAAATTCTTGGAAGCCACAGTGGCCTTTTTGGGGAATACCCCAAAATAATAACACATTTTAATTTTATCATATAAGTTTAGAACGATTTTATTAGCAGAAAATGAGTATGTTATAAATATACCATATGAATGACACCAGATGTTTTGTTTGCTTTGGCCATTATTGTATTCTCAGTGTCAAGAAGGGCATCTAGTACGTGGTAGGTTCTCAATAAATATTTGTAAAATAAGTCTATCTATAAAAATATCAACCACAACAATCAGACTAAGTGTGGTTAAGCATTTCCCACTTTGTTTTTATTAACACTAATTTGCCACCTGTTCATTCACTTTATCATCTGCTACAAATGGAAACAGATCAGGAAAATTATATGCAACAAAACCTTTAAAACAGAAAATCCTATGTATTAATAACTTTGATCTGAGTAATACAGCACCTCAAGTCCAGGTCCAAGGGAATCCTGTTGGAAAACTGCCACTTCAGTATGGGTGTGGAATCATGTACCACTGGCCATAAAACAATACTTCCTATTCAATCTAAGCAAGACGGTTTTTTTTTTTACCTTGAAATAAATGGTTGATGTAAAGAACAGCTGTCCTAGATGGTCAAAAACAAGTGGTTTCATCTCTAGGAATTAAAAAAAAAGGATTATTTAAGATTCTTTTAATTAATATCACACCGAATTAAAGGACCCCAAATTTTCATGATACATTACCAGAGAAGTTACTAAAAGGAATCCAGCTCACAAGTTGAAGGAACTGTGATCGACAACAGAAGCCATCCCAGAGAGGAAGGCTCTTGTACAGGAATGTTTCACAGGAATAAAACCCCTCCTATAACAGAAGTCAATAGTAAAAACTCATATGAAACTCCTCCAGTCCATAACTACTCTCTAAACAACCAGTTTATTCTGTGCTATAGTTGTTTTACTCTTAGACTAAATTTTTGTCATCAATATAACAAAAGCCTAGGGTTAGGTGCCAGAGTTCTTCATAAAAAGGACCAGATGATGTTTGGATACATTACCATCTTCACCAACATACTTCTCAAATACCATAAAATATCAATTGGAAAGATGGTAAAAAGTCAAGTTATGTAATATTTTTAAAGATAAATTTAATTGTACTATTCTAGAGTATATGCAATCACTTGCGCAGTCAATAAAATGTATACAATGTTGGGGCGCCTGGGTTGCTCAGTTGGTTAAGCATCCAACTCTTGATTTCAGCTCAGGTTATGATCTCAGCGTCGTGGGACTGAACCCCGTGTCAGGCTCTGCACTCAGTGTGGAGTCTGCTTGTCCCTCTCCCTCTGCTCTTCCCCCTGCTCACTTACTGTCTCTTACATACATACATAATACATAAATAAATAAATATATATTTTTAGAATGTATACAATGTTATAATAGGGCTATAATTTCTTTAGAGGTCATAGACCAAATCCAAACTCTGGGCAGCTCCATCTGAAGGAACACTTGAGTGTGCAGACTGCTTATGCTTCCACCAAAGATCCAGGGCTTTCCTTTTTTTTTTTCCTGTGTTGCCCTAAGCCTTAAATAATGGCATGCACCAGGACTCCATCCTAGACTTTCTTCTCATGACATGAATTCTCTGGAAAATCTCATCTATAACATAGCTAAAACCACCACCTATATCATGAGGAGTCCTAAAGCTATTTCTCTAGCCCAAATCTCATTCCTCACCCCTAGACTCATTATCTAACTACCTACTGCATATGACCTTTTAGATATCCTACGGGCATCTTTTAAGTCAAATTTCTGGGGCACCTGGGTGGCTCAGTTGGTTAAGCATCTGACCTTGGCTCACGTCATGATCCCAGGGTCCTAAGATCGAGCCCCGTATCGGGCTCCCCACTCAGCAGAGAGTCTGATTGTCCCCTGTCCCCCTCCCCCAAATAAATAAATAAAATCTTCAAAAAAATTTCTTTCCTTCCAAGCCTATTCCTTCTACATCCCCTTTCTTACTGAATGCCATCATCTTCTTCCCAAGCAGGAAACCTACAAGTCAACCTAAATGGATCCCTTTATCCTCACTGCCATCATCCACATCCAACTTCCAATTCAATGATTTCACATCAAATCCTTAAGATTAATCAACACATTTATTATGCATCTCTTTTGTACCAGGTATCAAGCTGAACACTTGTACGTGAAGAAAAGTTAGACATGGTTCCCACCGGCTAGGAGCTCATAATATGTGGAAAAACAGATGCTAAAAGTGCCATGATAAACACAGTGAACTAAGGAAGCACATAAAACAAACATCTAAACCAGACTAGGGCAATGAGTATAGGCTTCTTGATGGTGCTGATAACCGAGTTGCAGCTTAAAGTAAGACTAGGGTTACTTACAAATGCCAAATAATTAATTGGCTAGAACATTAAAAATATTTGTTGATTATGAGAACACAATTAATAACCCTATGAGACCTATGTTACCAGCTAATTCAATTAGTTGAATGCATTCAATTACATCTTCAATTTGTTCTCTTAAATCATAGGCCTTTCTCTCTAATTTGCATAATTTAACAAATTCTTTCCTCAAATCCAACAGTACATAGATAAACGTCAATTCAATGCAACTCTACTTATAACAAGTTTTGAATTGAACAAATCCTGTTTACAAATGATGTTGAGCCCTAAAGAAAAGGTATTCAATGGGTATCTAAATACATTTTACTAAGAAGTGGTGGAGTGTATATGAAGAAGGTGGAATCTTACTTGTAAGAAGCACTCTGCCCTGATGATAGTGTCCAGGAAGTTGGTAAATTCTTTTCCATGTTCATAATTATTCATCTTGTACCAAATACATTCTGGAGCAGAAATATTAAATGTAAGTATCTGGGTGCAGGACAATGAAAACTATACAAAACACAATTACCACTACTCTAAAGTGACACGACAAATATAAACAAGTAATCAGTCTTATACACCCTAACCAACTTGCACTGCAGACTGTAACAGGTATGTGGAAGTGATTGTAACATGTTCCTCAAGAACTTAATGGTATAGGGAAAGCTTATAGTGAAAAAATAAACTAGTAAAAATTGACATATAATAAATATGATTTGCTTAAGTCACATGTAGCCCAAGAAACTATACATGTATGAATTACAAGTCTGAGAATACCCCAAACTTCAACTAGGATGAGCTGGGGATAATCTCAGAGTGGTAGAACTTTAGTATGTGCTAATCTAATTATAGCATACCCTATCTTAAGAAAAGCTGAGCAGGAAAAGGAGAGTTAGCTTGGAACTGACTAAAACCAACTTTAAATACTTGAAGAGTCAGGAGTTGCTTACCCAGGAAAGAAACAATCTGGTCAACAGAAATATGATCTCTAGAGAAACTGACCCCTTTGGAGGAATGAAACGATCAGGCTTTATTTACTACGGCCTGGATGAAAAACTCCCTTACTGCTCTTTCCTTCAATTCTGTAATTAAGAAATCTTCTAATGACTAATTTGGCTCCCATCTATACTGATAGCAAAGAGGAAATACTACTGTTGGCAGACATGAACATTTTGGTCACCAAAAAGAATTGCTTCTATTATGAAACAGTAAGTTGATATTCTGACATATATTAGACTTCTCTGAGTGTGGTTAGCATTAATCTGATGATTCTGGAGCCTGAACAGCAAGTTTCTGGACATACAGAGATGAAGAGGCTTTGGATTGTGATTGTCATCAAAATGGAGCCACCCAGTGAGTTTAGGTGACCATCCAGCAATGTTTCCATAACAACACACCTCCTTTCTTACTGTCTCCTAAAATTACAAGGGAAGCATACCAGCTCTGAATATGATTATCAGAGAAATAATTACAGCATATGAAGGCTCCTCCTATTTAGAATTTGTCACCCACATAAAAGATATGAACTATCTTGTTCCTTCCTCATTCACCTAATGCTTTTAAGTAACAATTTTTACCTTCTTGTAATGTTTGACTCAACCAGTGATAGAGCCTCAGTAAGATAGACTCATCTTTGACACAGTTAATATAGTGAAGTAACAGAGAGTTGTTCAACACTGCACCCATCTGAGAAGGCAGCTGCAAAGAGAGAACAATCAGTCAACTGTAAGTATATGAAAAGTAGATTATAGTGACAAGGAACTCATCAGAAAGCAAATATATAACAAAAATAAAGGGTATGAAGATCAAATGGAAAATGCAGATAAGCACATGGTCCAGTCACATACCTCTAAGCAGTGGATGTTCTGTAAGAGTTGAGGGAAGCTTTTAAGCTGTTCTAGTGGAAATGATCTATTGCTACTGAGATAATCAGAAAGAGTCATCCCTTTTTTCCCACATTCTTTACTGCAGCTACTAGAATTTAGCGCTGGTATAACTGAGTAAGAATTCCATTTCTAAAGAAGAAAGACAATAAAACAATCTATCAATGGACTAAACAGACTACAAACTAAATGTAAAAGCAATCGTTGAGGTGGTTCAATTAATGAAGTCTGAATGTGGTTTACATAGAATCCTGGGCAATTAAAATGTATTTAAATACCTACAATCTCTTCAAACATCTGAATGGTTATTGTTTGGATTTAAGAAAAGAAAGCTGCACAAATCATTTGGGGCTTTAGATACTTACTCTTTTTACAGGACGGACCTGAGCTGGATCTAACATCAATTTTAGAGGTTCAGGAGGGGGTCCGTGATTCCTTTGCCTCACAGCAAATAGAGCTGTCTTCCACAGATTCTCTGAATTCTTAAAATAGATCTATAAAAAAATTGGATTAAAGTACATGAGTAGGTACCCATAACACAAAGCAATATAAAGCCCCAAACTCTTCATTAATTGAAAGTACTAATTATGAAACATTTTGCAGCCATGCAAATCCATTTAGGTTTTTTTCCTGATCAAGAATCTATTAAATACATCAAATAGAATCAAAACAAAGTGCCAACCCCTAAAAAAACTTCCCAGAAACAGTGCCGCAACACTAGATCTTAAAACAGTATGCTGTAAACATTTCAGTTCAGATCTGCAAATTAATTCAATCAAAAATAACATATTTCAATTTCAATATGACTTACCACTCCATAATCCCTTACCTTCTTCCTTGCAGGCAAAGATACAGAAATCAAAGTAGGAGCAAAGAACTTATACAGCGACAACAAAGCCTGGAGATGAGGCTGCATTCCCTGAAATGAAATAAGAGTTTTCAGTTTTCAATCCTATGGCATAAGGAAAAAAAGTAACGATAAAGTAAAAAGATTAAGTGTATATTCAGACCGCAATTTTACTATGTGATATGGCTATAGAAAGATGATATAGAAAATCAAAGAATAAATAACTAGGCATTTAAATCAACGGTCATAAAACTGTTCTTGCCAGACTGTGGACTTCTCTTTTATGACCTTTTCTCCTACTTTACTTCTTCCTTATATCTTCTCTCTTCTTCTTTGTCCATGCCTTAGGTTTACTAGTCATATCTGCTAGCATGGCTTACTTTCACTGGTAGCATACTCGGACTCAAAGTTGATTCATTCTTTTTTTTTTTTTTTAAGATTTTTATTTACTTATTTGACAGAGAGAGAGACAGCCAGCGAGAGAGGGAACACAAGCAGGGGGAGTGGGACAGCAAGAAGCAGGCTTCCCAGCGGAGCAGGGAGACCAATGCGGGGCTCGATCCCAGGACCCTGGGATCACGCCCTGGGCCGAAGGCAGACGCTTAACGACTGAGCCACCTAGGTGCCCCGAAAGTTGATTCATTCTTGATTTAGACAGAAAGGTGGGAAGACAAAAAGGGAGCCCAAGAAAACATGGCAAAGGAAATATTAAAACCTTATTATAATTCCTGGAAAATTAACTAGGAAATCCAACAACTGGTATGCAGTAGTCAAGAAGCTTAATAGAACTAAATCAAGTCTTAATAAAAACATTAATTTTATAATGACAAAAGTTATTACTGCTGGATACCTGTGTTAGATATAGCTGGCTATCCAGAGAAAGCATACAACTAAAATGAATTCCAAGGAAATAACCAAACTGTTTTATTATATTACAATTTTGTTGAATCAAATAATGTACAAAATAAGGAAGGCAGAAAATGGGGCTTGGAAATACAGTATTCTTATTTTTATAACGACTTCTTGAAGTTAAATTTGTTATAAAAAAACATAATAATCAGTTAATGTCTGTACTCACTGCCAATTAGTATCAGTGTTTGCTTTGAGTTGGAATGTTTTTTGATAGAGCAAATATTTAGTAGAAGAAAGACCTTTAGAACTTATTGTCTAGTTAACTAAACATATCTTAGTTGTTAAAAAGTTAACACTCTCTTCTTTTTTAAAAAGAATTCCAGGGCGCCTGGGTGGCACAGCGGTTAAGCGTCTGCCTTCGGCTCAGGGCGTGATCCTGGCGTTGTGGGATCGAGCCCCACATCAGGCTCCTCCGCTGTGAGCCTGCTTCTTCCTCTCCCTCTCCCCCTGCTTGTGTTCCCTCTCTCGCGGTCTGTTTCTATCTCTGTTGAATAAATAAATAAAATCTTTAAAAAAAAAAAAAAGAATTCCAGTTAAACATGGTATATTGAACATACGGATTTAACCCTGGGTCCTTCCAAAGCTCCACTGAAAACTAAACGAATGAAAAAGGCATAAAGCACAAGTTCAAAGAGAACGAGAGGACACAAGAGCAAATGAGAGATCTCAACATGATTTTGGAACCTAGAATGAAAATGGACAAAGAGTAACCAACTTAGCAAAACAGAGAAAACAAAACCTAAGGTAGCAACAGAAAAAGCCGTAGATTCTTGTTTGAGAACTCTCAAAAAGGCTCAGGAATTTGAGGGACCAGATACCTCTGAAAAGTGGGCGTAGCACAAGTGCAAGAGGGGCAGAAAACAGGGATTGCTTGAAAACCTAAGAAGCAGTTAGAGCCCCAAATTACTTCACCACACTAACATCAAGGTTTTACTCTCTGAAGATGAAACTGAGTTTAGACAACAGGCACAGCTGAGGGAGGGTAACCAGGACCCTTCCTCACCCCCTTCCACTGCTTATATCTCAAAGTGCTAGTAGCCAAGTTTATAACCTGTGATGGTTAATTTTATGTCTCAACTTGGCTGGGCCCCAGAGTGCCCAGATATTCAGTCAAATATTATTTTGGGTACTTCTGTGAGAGTGTTTTAGATGAGATTAACATTTAAATTGGCAGACTTCGAGTAGATTGCCCTCCATAATGTGGGTGGCCCTCATTCAATCAGTTGAAGGCCCTTATAGAACAAAAAGACCAGCCTCCCCCAAGCAGGAAAGAATTCTCCAGCAGCCTACCTACAAGACTATCTGTAACACCGGCTCTTTGTGGTTCTATAGCAGACTGCCTTTGGACTCAAACTAAAACATCAGCTCTCCAGGGTCTCCAAACTGCTGGCCCCCTGCAGATTATGGACTTGCTAGCTTCATAATCATGTAAGCCAATTCCTTATAATAAATATCCTTCTACATATCCATACACACATCCTACTGGTTCTGTTTCTCTAGAGAAGCCTAATATAACCCCTAGGCAGGAAACGAGAATTCCTCTCTGGGAAAAATGACACAGCCATCTGTGGGGCTCCCCAATGAAACACCAAGATCCAACAATGAACAAGTCCTGCTCACATGCAAAAGCTTCCAATCACCATTTTAGTTTTTTGGTATTAAATATGGACAAATAAGGTTTGCCACGCATTTGAGAAAGGCCTCTACTGTGAAAAACCAAACTAACTAAAGAAAGGAACTCTGAGGAAACAGAGACAAAGCTGGAAACTGGGGGAAAAAAAAATCATAGCCGAAGTTACAAGGGCTCATGCCTAACAGAGGGGAGAATCCTCGAAACCATCCTTACTAACCCTCAGGATGAAACCTAACTCCCCACCCCTGTTCCAAAGATTGGTCTCAACAGGGCCTGGTGTATGTATGATAATGAGACGCCTGCTCCACTTCCCACCATTCATGCTTGCCACCAGAAGACAATTTCTGTATTTTGTTTCCTTCATGGATTGGGAATTACAGGGTATCAATGGGTACAGAGGGGATACATGCCTTTGCAGGTGTCAGAAATTCACATATTCAATTTATTTGCTCCAACATGCAGATTATTCCTGTAACCACTACACAGGTTGGGTTACATGTGAGCACACTATGCCTTCCTGGTTTGATACTTGTTGGACTTGACCAAATTCACCAAAATTCAGCTAATCAAAACAATTATAAATGCATCTTTATAGGGGCACCTGGGTGGCTCAGTTGGTTAAGAGTCTGCCTTTGGCTCAGGTCATGATCTCAGCGTCCTGGGTGGAACCCTGCATTGGGCTCCCTGATCAGCAGGGAGACTGCTTCTCCTGCTCCCTCGGACCCTCCCCCCTGCTCACGCTCTGGCTTTCTCTCTCTCTCAAATGAATAAAAATTCTTTAAAAAAATAAATGCATCTTTACAAACGGGCAACGAGAATGGAATAATTTAATAATGTACTATAAAAAATGTTATTAATGAAGCCAGAACATTTAATGTCTGGGTTTAAAATTTTTACACAATCACGTACTAAATCATTTTCTAAACTTGAACATTTGCTGTTGTTTCAGTTAATACAAATCGGTAAGATCTTATTTATGCTAAGAATTTTCATATTCCTTTGAAATGCTTTCCTGTTCACATGGAAAAATGTACAACTTTTTCACCATGCATATTACTGTGAAATAAAGTTCAATTTGGACAGAAACATTATCACTGATATCTTCAGAGAGCTAAGAGAAGATATTGCACTGATAGAACCAAAACAGGGAGCTATGAAAAAAGAACAATCATTGAATTATACTAACAGAAAAGCATGTTATGTGCACTGGAGAAACATGAATGTGCACACGTGTTTGTGTTTTTCATTAAATTTGAATGCCTTCAGGTAGGTTATGCAGGCTCCAGCAGTTAGGATAGACACTACAACTCCCTACTGTTTCATACCCAAAGCATCACAGACTTCTGTCATGTGACAAGGGTAGTGGAAATAACCACGCAAGACAGCTCTAAGGACAAGAGATAACGGTCAGGGAATATACTGAAGTTTATGTGTCCAGAAAGGAATGCTTTCCTAGATCACATCCACAAAAACACAACCAAACAAACCAGCCCTTTTACTTTAATAGAGGGGTTTTTGACTACTCCCCGACACTTGTTTTCCAGCCATAGCAACCCAGTTCCTTAACGAGTTTTGCTGTTTACCATCTACGTGTCTTCGCTTATGCTGTTCCCTCTGCCCTTGTCTTCCTTCTTGGCCTAGTTAAATCATATTAATCCCTTAAAATTTCTCTCAATCATCACCACCCCTCCTTGAATCCAGTCCTATTCTGATTTTATGTTCTTTTGACTAAGCTCCCCAGACAGTAAGTTCCTTGAAGATCATGACTCATTCAATTTTCTATCCTCAAAGCCCAGTAACACAGAGTACATGGGCCAATTTTAGGGCTTTTTGGTACTTACCATTTTGGTCTGAAGATCAAGCAGTTTTCTCACACGAAATGGTTTGACTAGCAAAGGTAAAGAAAAGTACAAGGCATGGGGTTCAGAATAAAAACCAACCATGTGGCTCATATAGCATCTTCTTAAAACACATCAAAAATATAAACACCCTGATTCAGTTAAACCAGTAAGCAGATGTTCTAAGATAAAAGTACTAAAAAACAATTCCCACAAAATCTTGGCATAGACCTGATGCTACTAGTTAACTTTATAAAAGCCAATACAAATGCTAATTCCACAGAGTAAATGTAATACAACTGGAATGAAAATACTCACCATTCTCTTTTTTGGTAAGTAAATATAACAAATGGCAGACATAAGGGCACTGTTAAAATATAAAAAATTTAAAAAGAGAAATGACAATATATCTTGAACAGAGTGGCAACACATTTTCTTCAAATGTCAATCTTCTACTGATTAAGTAAAAAGGCTTCAGGATTTTGTTGAACAACAGTTCTAAAAGCTTCTCTTTTTCATACTACAACGTAGTGGTAAAAGTCAATAGTGTTCATTGGTATCTCATAACACCATTTTTAAGTAACTGTTGGAATATAGAAACACGGCAGACAATTTGAAAAACAGAAAAAGATCCTCCTACCTAACAAAAATTCATGTCTGCCTTCCAGTAGTCCATATTTATTAAGATATAAACTTAAAACTTTTATCTTGATTCCCCACTTAAAAGCATTTTCCTGGGGTGCCTGGGTGGCTCAGTCGGTTAAGTGTCTGCCTTCGGCTCATGACATGATCCCAGGACCCTGGGACTGAGCCCCACGTCAGGCTCCCTGCTTAGCAGGGAGTCTGCTTCTCCCTCTCCCTCTGCTCCTCCTCCCTGCTTGTTCTCTCTCTCTGTCAGATAAATAAATAAAATCTTTTAAAAAAGCATCTTCCCAAGTTGTTTGGTCTTCAAATGATCATTTTCAATGATGTTAATATTCCAAGGAGTGGATATACCATAATTTAATTAACCATTTAGCTCTGTTTGGCAAGTAACATACACTCAATAAATTTGTTACTTAAGTTACTGAATGATTGGTTCCTTTGTACCATTTCATTTTGAGGGTCCACTTGTTGAGGTTTTATTATAGACCAGGGGTCAGCAAACTATAGTTCACACGTTTTAGTAAATCAAGTTTTACTGGAACATAACCACACACATTCATTTATGAATTATCTATAGCTGCTTTCTCACTACAACAAGAGAGCTGAGTAGTTGTGACAGAGACTCTATGGCCCACAAAGCTTAAAATATTTACTATCTGGCCCTTTACAAGAAAAGTTTACCACTACCTGTTCTAGAAGAAAACATAAGAGAAAATCTTTATGACCAGAGGGTGGCAGTTTCTCTCTTTTGGAAAAGAAAATAAAATGATAGCCACAAAATAAAACCTAAAAAAAAGCCTTCATAAATTGGAGATCATTAAATTAAGAACATCCACTCATCAGACAAGGAAATAATCTATCGCAGGGATGAGTAAATAACAACTTGTGGGTCAAATCCAGCCCACTACTGGTTATTATAAATAAAGTTTTATTGGAACACTGCCACAGTTGTTTATGTATCGTCTATAGTTGCTTTCACACTACACCAGTGGAGTGAGTAGTTGTGAGAGAGACAGTATGGCCCTTACACCTGACTATTTACAACCTGGCACTTTAAGAAAAAATTTGCCAACACTTGCTTTAGATATTAGGAAATCAAAAAAGTAAATTATGTAATGGAACTAGAGAAGACAATGAAAGCAAAGACTTTAAACAAATTTCTATCATGAATCTAAACTTCAAAGTCTGAAGTACAGCATTCTATATTGCCTACCCTCTACTTAGAAATGAGTTCAGGGGTGCCTGGATGGCTCAGTCGGTTAAGCATCTGTGTTCAGCTCAGGTTGTGATCTCAGGGTCCGGGGATCAAGCCCCGTGTGGAGCCCCGTGTAGGGCTCCCTGCTCAGTGGGGAGTCTGCTTCTCCCTCTCTCCCTCTCCCCGCCGCCTCCACTTGTGCTTTCTCTCTCTCTGTCTCAAATAAATAAATAAAATCTTTTAAAAAAGAAGAAATGGGTTCAGATTCTAGACAAACGTGTAAGATGCATGAATTTAGATACCAGATTTTTTAAAAGAGAAGAACATATACTATGACCAAGTCTCATATATCCTACACAAAATACAGTTAACTTTCAGTAAAAAACTCACAACCTCACATCACTAGGCTATAAACCATTAGCAACACAATTTGTCATGCTGGGTATGAAATGAGTGTCACATAATCACTTGCTCTAGGCTCCAGCATTATAGTAAGTCTGATGTTCTCTTTTAATCACATGATATACATCTAAGACTTTAAAATTGCCTCTCTGACAATTAGTAACCCCTGCCTCGAAGTCACTAAAGAGTCAGGCTCCCACCAAATTATATGAAAATGACTTTCAAAAGTAATGCTTTTAAAAGCTAGGTTCCCTACTTCTTGATCTGGGTGGTATTTACACAAATGTATTCAATTTATGAGAATTAGCTGAGCTGATCACTTATGATACAGGCTATTTTCTTTACATATATCATACTTCAATAAACATTTTTAAGAGACCGAAAAAGGGAAAAGAAAAAAAAAAAGTAGGTCCCCTGCCCTCTTGCCAAGCTGAGCAAGAAACTCATCAACATCATGAAAACTATTCAAGTATACTGCAATTGATCCAACATTTATGAGTATCTTTAATTCATTCACTCATTCATAAAACAAATATTTATTGTGCAGTGACTAAAACAGACAAAAAGGCCTGCTCTTATGAAGTTTACATTCTAAGTGCTATGAATAGCGTCACTAAATACTTGGGTTATAAAATATAAAAGTCTCAGCCCCTGCCTAGAAGAACTCAGTCTCAGTCTATTAAGCTGTTACAAGAAAGGGGAAAGCATGTTTTAGTATTTCTCACTCCTTCCAAAGTGTGCTTAAACATGGAATTCATTTGTTTTGCAATTTGGTTAGTTTATGAATAAAAACAATATGGGGGCACCTGGATGGCTCAGTCAGTTAAGCGTTTGCCTTTGTCTCAGGTCATGATCTCCGGGTCCTGGGATTGAGTTCCACATTGTCAGGCTCCCAGCTCAGTGGGGAGTCTGTTTCTCCCTCTTCCTCTGCCTCTCTCCCTGCTTGTGCTCTCTCTCTCAAATGAATAAATAAAATCTTTAACAACAAAAAAAAACCACATGAGGCTAAGAGATGTCAAAATTAAGGGAGAGTCAATCACATACTACTCATCATTCATCCACTCCTGTGTACCACAGGCTAAGCAGGAGGGATGAGCATTCCTACTTTCTCTTACTACTTCAAGGTACTACTCTTTCATTCTTGTATACAAAGAGACTTCCTTGACACTTAGTCCAGCCAACCTCACTTCCTCCAACTCACCTATACCCTATCTATTCACTACTAACCTCTTAGTAACTTCCAAAAGTTCACAGAGGACTTAGGCATCTGATCCAGTCTTCCACGCTAACCCTAATCCCAATAATATGCCAGAGGATTTTAATGTTTGTATCAACAAATCACCTTGGCCTTAGAGCTTACTGACCTTCTCAAATCTAATGACCTGATTACCATTTATAGAAATATTGTATATTAGATACCCTGAATGACCCTGCCTGCTTTCTTGCCAATTCAGCAATGTTTTTAAACTTGTATCCAGCTGTTTAAGTACAATTTTTAAAAAGATTTTATTTATTTATTTGACAGAGAGACAGCCAGTGAGAGAAGGAACACAGCAGGGGGAGTGTGAGAGGAAGAAGCAGGCTCCTAGCGGAGGAGCCTGATGTGGGGCTCGATCCCAGAACACTGGGATCACGCCCTGAGCTGAAGGCAGATGCTTAATGACTGCGCCACCCAGGCGCCCCTGTTTAAGTACATTTCTGAGCTGGCATGAAAGCAAAGAAACTGCAGTTCCCGAAAACAAAGTTTAAGAGGAAACATTGAATACTGAACAAACGCTCTCCCCAAGATTTCTGCCAAAGCTTAAAAATCTTGAACTTACAGCTTTAATAGCTACAAAGGGGAGGCAGAAGCAGGGTAGGAGATGGTAAAGCTTAGGGCCCACCCTGGGAACAGGGGCGCCTGAGTAGCTCAGTCAGTTAAGTGACTGTCTTCAGCTCAGGGCATGATCCCAGGGTCCTGGGATCAAGCCCTGCATCGGGCTCGCTTCTCCCTCTCCTCTTGCCCCTTCCCCCCCACTTGTGCTCTCTCTTACTATCTCTCTCCTCAAATAAATAAATAAAATTAAAAAAAACTGGGAACTTCAAGAGCTACACCCTAAGTGTATGTGTGAAAAATAAAAACAAACCCTACTGTGCTGAAGAGGACAGCAAGGAAACTTGCCTATCTTGGCCTTGGGTTTGGGTGAAAGGAAAATAAAGCCTCTCCAAAGAATATGCAACCACAAACCAGTCCTATATCGGCCTGCAGTTTGACCTTACACTAGTGGTATGACGTGGAAAGCCTCAAGTGAAGAATTCGGAGTGGTTCCAGCTTAGTTAAACGTCCCAGAAAAACCACATATCTGATAAGGGACATGTACCTAAAATACAGAAAGAACGCTTAAAACCCATTAATAAAAAGACAACCCAATTAGAAAAATGGCAAAGGACCTGAATTGACACTTCTCCAAAAAAGATATATAAATGGCCAATAAGCACATGAAAAGATGTAACCACTTTACATCCAGTAGGATGGCTGTAGTCAAAAAGTCAGAGAAATAACATGTGTTCATGAGGATGGGATGAAATTGGAAACCTCATACACTGCTAGTGGGAACGGAAAGTGGTCCAAACTGTGGAAAACAGTTTGGTGATTCCTCAAAGTTCTAAACATAGAATTAACATACAATACAGCAACTCCACTCCTAGGTATATATCCAAAAGAACTGAAGGCAGGGACTTGGACAGTTACTTGTATGCCAACATTCACTGCAGAATTATTCACGTTAGCCAAAAGGTGGAAACAACCCAAGAGTCCATCAACGAGTGAACAGATAAACAAAATGTGGTATATACATACAATGAAATAGTATTCAGTCATAAAAAGGAATGGAAATCTGAAACATGCTATAAGTTGGATGAAACCTGAAGACATTATGTTAAGTGAAAAAAGCCAGACACAAAAATTGTATGATTCCGTTTCTATGAGGTACCTAGAATAAGCAAATTCAGAGACAGAAAGTAGATTGGTGGTTACCAGGGGCTGGAGGGAGGAGGAATGTATAGTTACCACTTAATGAGTAGAGTTTCTGTTTAGGGTAATGAAACAATTTTGGAAACAGTAGTGATGCAATTAAGGCCAATGAATTGTACACTTAAAAATAGTTAAAGCAGTAAATTTCAAGTCATGAAAGAATATAACAGGCTGAAAAAAATGAAGCACTGATACGTGCTATAACATGGATGAACCTTGAAAACATTATGCTTGGTAAAACAAGCCAGTCATAAGAATGCATATCATTTCATTTATATGAAATGTCCAGAATAGGCAAATCTCTGAGACAGAAAATAAATTAAAAATAGGCAAATCTTTAAAGACAGAAAACAGATTAGGAGTTATTTAGGAACCCCCGAATAGGAAGATGGGGGAACGATAAAGGGTATGGGGTTTTTGAGGCGATGAAAATGTCCAAAAATTGATTATTCTCATGGTTGCATGTATCTGCGAACATACTGAAAGCCAGTGAATTGTATACCTTGAGTGGGTAGACTGTATCATATGTGAATTATATTTCAATAAAGCTGTTCTTAAAAGTATCCAGAGAGAAAAGAAATGACATATTACAATTAGACTGACTCAACAACAATGGAAAGGAGCCAGTGGAATAATATTGGCAATGTCCTGAGAGAATTTAACTATTACCCTAGAGTTCTACACACAGCAAAACAAACTTTCAAGAACAAGGGAAGTGTAAAGATGCTTTCAGACAAAGACAATTTACTATTAAAAGATTCTCACTGAAAGAATATTCTAAGGTATATATTTCTGCACAGTAAAATGATCTCAGACTGAAGGTTTAAGATGCAAAAATAAATGGTGAGCAAAGATATTGGTAAATATGTGGGCAAATCAAAACAAACATCAACTGCGAAGATAGTAATGATGCCTACTTCACGTGTATATGGAGAAGTATGGAGAAGAACAAGCCAGACCCAAAACCAGACAATAGCATATAATCTGGGAGAGCTGTGATCAGAGCTAAAGCATTCTAAGGTCCATGCATCATTTAAGATGAAGGTAAAGATACTGGTTACCTTTAGACTCTAAGAAAAACCATATTAGAAATTAAAACTGAGAAAAATGTAAATGTTTATTAATTCATTAAAAAATAATATACCAATTACATGCTAGTATAAATGACATATTCTATGAAAAAGTAACAGTATCTGCCAGAAGAAAAATAGTAAGAAGAGTGACATTGTTGTACCTTTTTACCTTAAATATGCATGTTAAAATAGGTATAATAACACCTAAAAGAACATACACAGAATGTATAACTAACTTCCAAACTAGAATAGGGGGAAAACTACAATCAATCTAAAATAAGAGAAAAAGAAGGAAAAAAGCAGATCATTTAGAAAGCTCAAAATAAGATATTTGAATTTATTCCTATTCTATGAATAATCACAATATAGGTAAATAAACTAACTCTCCAAGTTAAAGAAAAAATCCTCAAACAATTTAAAAGTAAAATCTAGTTATATGCTATTTAAAAGAGGCATCTAAGACATGAGGACAAAAAAAGATTAAATAAAACCCTAAAAGATGGAAATATACCAAACAACTATCAGCCAAAATAAAGCCAGAGCAGCAATGTCAATCTCACAGAAAACAGACTAAAACAAAAAGCATTTCTAGGGGCGCCTGGGTGGCGCAGTCGTTAAGCGTCTGCCTTCGGCTCAGGGTGTGATCCCAGCGTTCTGGGATCGAGCCCCACGTCAGGCTCCTCCACTGGGAGCCTGCTTCTTCCTCTCCCACTCCCCCTGGCTTATGTTCCCTCTCTCACTGGCTGTCTCTGTCAAATAAATAAATAAAATCTTTAAAAAAAAAAAAAGCATTTGTAACAACAAAGAGTTACTCCATGATAACAGGTTTGATTCATCAGAATAAGAAAACTATAATTATGCATACACCTAATAACAGATTCAAAATATATAAAGCAAAAATTGACAGAACTTTCAAGAAAACTGACAAATCTGCCTTCACAGTGGGAGATTTTCAACATTTTCACTCAGTAATTGGTAGATGGGCAGCAACAACAACAAATCCATAAGGAAACAGAAAACTTCAATTCCAATAACCTTCATTCCCTCACTCTACTTCAACAACTCTCACCCCATGGTCACTCTGAATCTTGTCATCACATTGAACCATATCCTCCTGAAATCTTAAACTCCAACGCTACAATTTCCTATTGGTCCAGCTTTTAATCCCACTACATATCTTGACTATCACCAACGCATCCCAAACCTCAGCTATGTGTATATGTTCCCAATCTGCCCTCTTCTGTCTTCACCTTCTTCCTTTTTCTGTCTCAACACCCTGGTCGATCAGCTCAATCACTCTTATGCATCGTTGTCCAACCCTGGAGAAATTGCCTGTCCTTGCATATTAGTAACATCACACATCCATGCTCTCTAACCCCATCTGGGCCTTCAAAACTTCTGTCTTTAATCATCTCCTATTCCCATTTCCATCAGGAGCTATTTCAAAATTTATACTGTCTCCTCAAATATAATATTTAGCTTCGCCTCCTCACTGTTAGCAGAAGACTTTGCCTCCTACTTGAGTGAAAAATTGAAAAAAAAAATCACCAAGACCACCGGGCAGGAATTCCCTCAATTGTGTCCCTTACTAACCCACACATTTATTACCATCAACACCCATCCTTTTTGCTTGTCAGGAGAGGTATCTCTCTTCCTATAGAAAGCAAATTCCTATAATTTTAGCTCTGATTCCTAGTCTTATTTTGCTACCTCTCCTCTATACCCTCACAGAATCCTGTATATACTAACATAGGATTTATCACACTGTACTTATCTTCTCCCCTACTACATTTAAAGATCTTCCAGGTTAAGTCTCTTACTAGGTAGCTTACCTCAGCAAAGTTACTTAACTTTTCCATGCCTCAGCTGTCTCTTCTCTAAAATGGGAATGATATAATTCACTGTAAATCCTGGCTGTAGTCATGTGACCTTGGGTAATTATTTGACTTCTCTGTGCCTCAAGACTCCTCATCTCTAAAAGAGGGATAAAAATGGGGCACCTGGGTGGCTCAGTCGGTTAAGTATCTGCCTTCGGCTCAGGTCATAATTCCAGGGTTCTGGGATTGGGCACCACAATGGGTTCCTTGCTGAGCAGAGAGCCTGTTTCTCCCCTCTCCCTCTGCCTGACATTCCCCTTGTTTGTGCTCTTTCTCTGTCAAATAAATAAATAAAATCCTTTAAAAAATAAAATAAAAGAGGGATAAAAGCATATACTTTGTAAGGCTGTCAAGAGGTTTAAATGGGTTAAAACTTTAATAAATTAATAATAAAATAAATATAATAATATTTAATAAATATTAATAAAATATTTAATTTTTAAGATATTTTAAATATTAATATCAATGTTAAGTATATTATTAATAATATTAATATTTAAAACATTTAAAAATAAAAATATTTAATAAAAAATAAAATAATAAAAACAATAAAATAAAATAAATAAAACTTAAATAAATTTTATCAGGTGTGTATCTTATACTTAACAGCACATTTCACTTTGGCCTAGCCACATTTCCACTCTTTGCTAGTCACATGAGATTAATGTCTATCATACTGGACAGCACAAGTACAGAAAATAGTAGGTGCTCAATAAATATTTTTTAAAAAGTAAGCTCTACGCCCAACATGGGGCTTGAACCCATGACCCCAAGATCAAGAGTCACATGCTATACTGACTGAGCCAGCCAGGAGAACCTCAATAAATAATTTTTTAAGGAATATTGATGTCAGAACACAAAGAACTTTCAAAACCCCAGGACCAGAAAAAAAAAAAAACTTTATATAAGTCTAACTTTTTTTTTTTTTACATTTTAACATCTCTGAAAATAGGAATAATCTTATAATTGATGTCATCTGACAGTTTTAATGACAGTATTCTTTTGTAGTGGTTCATAAGATAATGATGCATCTTACAACTGATGGCATCTTAGAGTTGATAAAATAACTGTGTATAAAGCACCTAGTACCTGGCATATAGGCCTCACATAAATTAACTATTATGTCTTATTCATATTTGTATTCCCAATACTAAATTCAATATCTGGCATAGTATGTAGTTAGTAAATGTTCATTAAGTGAACTTCTACAGGATTCCTTGTGACCTTTGTACACCTTAATCTAAATATATTGTATGCCTTCCAAAATTACCTTCTTCTCACAAACTTCCTTGTATGGTCAAAGATACAATTATTTTGAGCCATGCTGACTTAAAAACCTCAGATCTTTATCTTTTGACCCTTCCCTTAATCCAGGGGATCAGATCCTGTCAATTCTTTATTTAAAATTTCCTCCCAAATATGCCCTTTCAATTTTTCATTCCCACTGTCACCTCCTTAGACTAGGACAGAAATTCTCAAAGTTTTTGGTTTTAGGACTCTTTACATTCTTAAAATTAGAGGATCCCAAAGAGCTTTTGTTTATCTGGATTATATCTATTGATATTCACCATATTAGAAATTAAAACTGAGAAACCTAAAAATGTTTATTAATCCATTAAAAATAATAAACCCATTAGATGCTAACATAAATGACTTATTTTATGAAAAACAACTATATTTTCCCAAAAAATGACTACAGTGACATAGTTTTACATTTCTAAATTCTATTTAATGTTTTTGACTTAACAGAATACAGCTGGATTCTCTGCTTCAGCACTAAACCTGTTATGTTGTTTTAATTGAAGTACATGAAGAAAATCCAGCCTCACACAGATATGTGTAGTTGGAAAAGAAAGCAATTTTAGTAGCCTTTTCAGAAAACTGTATATTAGTCTTGATAAATGGTAATCTCTTAAGGGTTAGCTGCAATATGGAATCTGAAACCTTACCAATGAACTCTCTTTGTACTGTTCCATTACGATTCAATGCTATATAAAACTAAAGTCTATTGAAAAAATGTTAAAAAATTAAAGTCTATTGAAAAAGTGTTAAATAAATAAATAAATACATACATATATACATAAAATTCATTGATACATCTTGCATTTTTAATGGATCTTTTACCCATGCATAATTTTATAACATCATACTTGGTCACCTGGAAAATATTGGTTCACTGAGTTATACCAACCTTCCAAATATTGACACATTTCATTATACAATATCTAAAAATCACATTCATTAATAGTATTACCAACCTCATCAGAAAAATTTAAGTATTGGGAAGCTGTCAAGTTCACAGTGGTACATACAAATTTTCCAAACTCATAATTTTCACTTGAAAGCTCAAATCTTGTCATTGACAACAAATACTATAAGTTGTTTTCTTTGAAATGACAGGCTGGCTTTTCATTTTTGAAAAAACATCTGCCAAATACCCATGTCTGGATAACCATAGTTTATATGTCAGTCATTCTTTCAAGTAAAAATGGTATTCCATGAAGCAGCTAGTTTAGCTCACAACTCAATGACACAAGTGCTTTTCCTGAGGACAACTGCAGTTTAGTATACAGAAGGGATTTATTTGTACTTCCCACTTCATCACACAGAATATTAAAGACATGTCTCAAAGGCTGAAATTTAATAAAATCAATGAATTAATTTTTACTGCTTCATTTAGGACATTGAGAGAAACTAGCATTTTTTTTTTTTACTATAGAGAAGAATAAAATGACCATTAATACAGTTTGGCTCCACTGCCCCTTGCTAAGGCACCAACAGTTTTATTCACCATTACTTTAGCACCATCAGTGCAAATGTCAACTCAATGAAAATACCAGATAACATCTTGATATTGCTATGAAAATAATTTTGACCTCTCACAACTCCTGAATCAGGGAGCCACAAAGGGTCCACAGATCATGTTTAAGAACTGCTAGTCTAGGACTTCATCATGTTATATCTGGATTATCATGTTAGTCTCCTAACTACTTTTCCCAACAGTAGCCTCTCTCCTTATTCATATTGTTTGGCATTACTAAACACAACTTCCTACAATTTCGCTTTCAATGTGTTCTGCCCAAAATTGTCAGTGATTTCCCCATTGGACAGAGGATAAAGTTCAAATTGCCTAGCATCAACTGCAAAGACCTCTACAATCTTTCTTCATCCAACTTTTTCAGCCTTACCTTCCACCATTCCCTGACACGACTATAATTAAGTCAGTCTGATCTACTTAAAGTCTCTGGAAACAAAATTTACACAGCTCACAACTTTGCTTGAAATGTTCCTGTCAGATGAAATATTATTTCCTTTTATCAAATCTCAAATCCTATTCCACCTTCAAGGCCTAGCTCGATGCTCAAATACTTTATTTATGATACTTTTTCTAATCACTGGTTTATAGTGCTTTCTTCCTTCCTGAAATATCACTGCAATTATTATCCTCACATTGTCATATATCGTCTTTGATAATTTAACTCCTGAGTTATTTAACTTTACATGCTTTCCTTAATCTCGCAATTGGATTATAAATCCCTGGAATACAGAAACTCTCTGCTACACTTTTTTTTTTTTAAGTAGGCTCCACACCCAGTGTGGAGCCCAATGTGGGGCTAGAACTCACAACCCTGAGATCAAGACCTGACCTGAGATCAAGAGTCAGACACTTAGGGCGCCTGGGTGGCACAGCGGTTAAGCATCTGCCTTTGGCTTAAGGTGTGATCCTGGCGTTCTGGGATCGAGGCCCACATCAGGATCCTCCGCTATGAGCCTGCTTCTTCCTCTCCCACTCCCCCTGCTTGTGTTCCCTCTCTCTCGCTGGCTGTCTCTATCTCTGTCGAATAAATAAATAAAATCTTTAAAAAAAAAAAGTCAGACACTTAATCAACTAGCTACCCAGGCGCTCCAAAACTTTTGAGTCTTCCACAGCACATAGTACAACGCAACAAACACAGTGAAAACATCAATGTTTAAAAATAAAATCAATGAATGAATTCACCTTCCAAAGGCAAGAGGAATTTGGTTAGATGAATGAGTCACACGGTCTATGAACTACTGATCCACCCTTCCAGGTGGACGCTAGATTGATTTCTTGGAGTTATTAATGTTTTCAATGGGAAAAATTATGCTATTTAATCAAAATCAGTCCACTGGCATCTCATCAAAAGCAATCCTCTCCTTCTCATTAATTCTGATGAGGTTTTGCAGTGTTAATCAAGAAAATGTAGAGTAAGTGACCCACAGGACCCTGTTGAAGTGGTTTTAAAGGGAAAAGATGGCAATCACTGCTCTAAATGAGCAGAGACTCCAATGTGGAGTCAATTCTATCTGAAACGTTTTTATTTCCTTAAAAGAAAATATAAATCAAATATGGTAAAAATGTTATATTTGTTAATATGAAAGACAGGGGCAAGGGTGTTTGTTATGTTATGCTTTCTACTTTTCTATATGTTTGATGTATTTTAAAATAAGGAAAAATACATTGTGTGGCTCTTTGAAGTGCACACGGTGCATCAATATACAAGAGCATACCATTTGATCAATGCATGACGTTGTCCAATTTTTACTTACCAGTGCATCATCTTGCAATGAAGCAAAAAAGAAGCCATAAAGCAAGTTAATTTGATCCTTGTGATCAATGAAGTCAAACATTGCAACCAGCCAACGATAAAAAAGTACCTATTGAAAGACAAAATGCTTATCTTTAGAGAAATATAACTGGCACAGGAGAGAGCTTAATTTCCCACTCAGGGCTGTTTTAGAAGCTTCTAGCACAAAGTAGAATAATAGATTTTATTTCTCAGTAAAAATTTCTGCTTGAGCAAAGTCCCTGCATCAAGCTATATTGTTCCAAAACTACAGCCTTTGCACAAAAGGCCACTGCCATTACTCCGTAAGTGGCTGTTCCTTGCCAGCCCTTAAGTGGTTTTGAAGGACTTATCATCAAACTGTTTAAAAAGATTACCTTGGTGCTACCAGAACACTTGCCAACACAAAGCCAGGAGACGGCCTTAACCACAGAATCTTCTGATATTAGAGTTGTTGGAATCATACACTTCAATATCCGAGTGTTTACAGCACTCCCTAGAAAGCAGACAAACTCCAAATTAAACTACATTTAAGAATCTTGATTGTTCATTTGTTCTATTATTCACTCTTAGTCCTAAAAATCTCACTTTATACTGAAGGCAATAATAAAGTAGTATTTGATATTATCATCATTACAAAACAGTTTCAAACAAAAAAGTAACTTTAAGTTCTAATGTAACTATAAAGCAAATTCTCTGGCTCTATATTTCTATTTAAAAGGATGCCTACAGGGTTTCTCTTGGGGTGATGAAAATGTTTGGGAATTAGAGAGTGGTGATGGTTGTACAACTCTGTGAATATGCTTTAAAAAATCCTAAATTGCATGCTTTAAAAGAGTGAATTCTATGGTATGTGAATTATACTTCAAAAAAGTCTTAGGAAAATTTCAAAGATTTTTTTTAAGACTTAATTATTTCAGAGAGAGAGAGAGAGAGAGAGAGAGAGAGAGAGCGCGCACGGGCGCTCACACGCGCCTGAACAAGGGAGGGGCAGAGGGAGAGGGGAGAGAAATCCTCAAGTTAACTCCTGCTGAGCTCAGAGCCTGACAGGGGGCTCAATCCCAAGACCCTGAAATCATGACCTAAGCCAAAACCATAAGTCGGATGCTTAACCGACTGAGCCACCCAGGCACCCCAAGATTATTTTTTATTATTTTTTTAATGGCACAATAGATTCTGACTTATTTAAAACTATTGACAGACATCTTGCATGAGCTGCTTCATTTAAGAATGAATTAGCTAGCAGTAATATTCTATACTGGTCCAATCTTTCCATCATACTCTCTGGGCTTCCATGGTATTCTCCCATCTGGTAATAGAAGTGATGTTGCAAATACCTTTGTATACACCCTATATCAATTTCTGCTTATTAAGGCTTCAAGAATTAAATGTACATCTCATCAATTTTTTTGGTATGTGAACATTGTTTCATTTGCATTATAATGTGATGATCACAACCACTTACTGAAAAAACACTGTTCTCAACTTCTCATGCAAATAGAATTCTCAAAAACATCTTGGATCCATGTGTCTTTAACCACTGTTTTACATGCATTACAGTGTGCTGATCACATCCATTCACTATAATAATACTGTTCTCAATGTCTGCAAGTAGCATTCTTAGAAACACCTTATACATGTCTTTAAACACTATTTTATATGTATTACAGCATGATGATCACATCCATTCACTGAAACAGCACTGATCTTAACTTTGCCTGCAAGTAGCATTCTCAGAAACCTCTTATACACATCTTTTTTTCCCCCCTGGGGCGAAGAGTTCTATTTTTTTATTTTTAAAATAAAAAGTGTGTAGGGACACCTGTGTGGCTCAGTAGGTTAAGCGTTTGCCTTCGGCTTAAGTCATGATCCCAGGGTCCTAGGATGAGTTCCGCGTTGGGCTCCCTGCTCACCGGGGAGAGCCTGCTTCTCCCTCTGCCAGCTGCTTATGCACACTCTCTCTCTCTCACACAAATAAATAAAATCTTTAAAAAAAATAAAAATAAAAGTGTGTATATTTCAGATGTACAACATGATGATATACATATACATAGTGAAATGATTACTACAGCCACGCTAATTTACATATTATCTCCTCACGTTGTTACCATTTTTTGTGTGTGGTGAGGGCACCTGAAATCTATTCTCTTACAAATTTCCAGTATTCAATACAAATGATTAACTATAATCATCATGCTGTACATTAGAGCTCAAAATTTATTCATGCTACCTATATTCTCAATTTCTACCCCATCATTCTGTGGAGAAAGAAGGAATCATAAGTATAAAAATTTCTGTATTCCGGGGCGCCTGGGTGGCTCAGTCATTAAGCGTCTGCCTTCGGCTCAGGGTGTGATCCCCGTGTTCCGGGATCAAGCCCCACATCAGGCTCCTCCGCTGGGAGCCTGCTTCTTCCTCTCCCACTCCCCCTGCTTGTGTTCCCTCTCTCGCTGGCTGTCTCTCTCTCTGTCAAATAAATAAATAAAATCTTTAAAAAAAATTTCCGTATTCTGCTATGGCTTCTTGTTTTCATTTTCTTTTCTCCCCCACTCCCATCCCCTAACCCTTCTAACGTTTAAAACAGTCTGACCACTAACACTTCACATGTGTACCAAATTCAAAGGGTGAATTCAATACAGACTCAATGCTTAACTTCCCAGAGACTTTTTAATTTCTAAAGTCTCTAAAGTCCTTTTGTACTTTATTATGACATTTCAAGCACACCTACCCCTGAATATAAACTTCAGCTTAGCAAAAGAGCTACAGGTAAAGATTCAGTAGTTACGGAGGATATCACAGAAATAACTAAAAGGAGACAAACAATTAAGGAGGCCATATTTGACATCACCAATTCCAGTTTAACGGAAAAATGAAAAGTTAAAATAGAAAGCCAGAAATTATGTTTTAAATTTTCACAAACAAGTTTCCAAGGCTGAGGCATGCATTTGCCACAAGACGTGGCAAACATCATGAAAACCTTTTAACTATTAATTTCTGAGATATCAAAAAAAGAAATTCCAAAATAGAAAACACTTGTACATGCCATACATGTTTTAAGAGCAGGGAGAGAGAATTCTCAACAGACACTGATTAGTTAAACATGGGTTCCTGGAAAGATATTAGAACCAAACAATCTGAAACCACTTACAAGAAGAGCCAATTTTATCAGGTCAAATTTTACTTTGGAGAAAAACACAGGGAACTAATAAAGAAAAAGTAGAGAATTAAAATACCGAAGAGTCATATTTTGATTTCGGCTAGTAATGTGTTGTTGCTTTAAAACACACACCCCTGCAAAACATGATGCTAGGGTATACACAAAGGAACCCAATATGCAAAGGCCAGGAAATAGTATATAAAACATCCAGTTTTGATACATGTCTTAACATTAAAAAAAAAAAAAACCAATCAGTAGAAAACCCAGTAACTGTATGGGGCAGTATAAACACTAGAAGGGGAGTTAGATCTGGGTTCCCCAGTTCTAGCTCTGACATTAAATGAGCCTCTTTAACCACTTTGGGTCTCAGTTTCCTTGCCTTTAAAATGAGGATGTTCAAGGCCTAAAATACCCCCTGAGTCTGAATTTGGGTGAGAGTAGGTTAAAAGATTCTTCTCAAGCAAAAAGAATACTGGCCAGGTGTTCTTTCTTCCCAAGAACCTCTCCCCCTCCATTTGAAATGCACTTAGAACTAGAAAGGAAGCATTTCCACAAAAGAAAAAGCATCTTGACTATTAAGGTCATAGACAGTGGAATGGAGACAGTTTCAAAAGGGACTTGCAGAGGTAAGTGAATGAAGCAATGAAGTAGACTAAGTGATCTCTTAAGCTGCCTTATCTATGCTTCTTAAGAGAAATACTAAAAATGACTCCCATGTATTTGGTGACAAGAGTCTACACATTCTATTTGTAAAGACATGTGATAACTAACCATTCTCAGCATATATACACAGAAACTTTGGGTTCATACGGTAGCTTGAACACAGGAAAGGCCCATTTTATAATCTTACCAGATTGGTTTTATGAAGAAAATAGTACAAATAAAGAACTGCAACTGATTCCAATAAACAATCTATTTCAAAGTCTGGGAGGCAAAACTAATAGCAAACTGATGACAAATGTATCCCCTTGACATACCAAATTTGCCACTGAGTGCCACATTTAATAGAACGTCAATTCCTTCTGGAGCTAACCCATTATTCCAAGCCACATTTTCCACAGTTTTCAAGTGTTTTTCCAAGATTTTATCTTTACTCTGCGAAGTTTTAACGGGACCTAGAAAAAGGAACAATATTAAATAGTGGGACCTTTAAAATTCTTTCAGTCCTCGACCCCCACAGTTACAACATGGGATACTTTAAAGAAATAGCTTTTTTTTTTTTTAAGAAGGCCCAACCCCCTCATGGGGATTGAACTCACAACCCTGATCAAGACCCGTGCTGAGATCGACAGCCAGACATTTAACCAACTGAGCCACTCAGGCGCTCCTGAGCAAACAGCTCTCTGTTAAAAATGTCTTCCCCAAAACCTTTCAAAGCCTTTAAAATTCTAGAATATTTAAGAGCAATAGAGCAACAGCACCTTCAGTAAGGAAAACTGAATCATGCCCTGGCATCTCTGCTCTAAACTAACTAAAAGCACTGAACTTAGACTATAAGCAGATTCAATACCAGGACAGTAGTTCCCAAACTTTGCTGCAAATTGGAATCACCTAGGAAGCCTTTTAAAAATCCTGATGCCCAGACTGCATGCCATGCCAATAAAATCAGAATGTCTAAGAGTGGATGCCAGGCATCAGTGTTTTTTAAAGATTCTCAGATAATCCCAACGTGCAGCAGCTTGGAAACCACCTGCCAAGAATTTTCTTTGTTGTTGTATCCCTAGTACCCAGCATGCTGATACTAGGAAGCACACAATAAATGCCTATTAAATAAACAAAAGCATGAATGAGCAAAAATATGCTTTCCTTTAAAAATCCGTAAGAAAAAGTCTAGGACATTTTTACAGAAACAGAACTTTCAAAAGGAAAATTATCTGTCTTACCTTTCTCAAAGTATCTCATTGCTATTTGCAGAGCATCTTCTCCTTGATCATCAGCATGTCCATAATCTTCCGCTGGATTGTCTTGTCCATGTTTCAAGCTGTGCTTTGAGTCATTCAGGTCCTCTTTTTCTTCCCCAGCCAAGAGATTAGTCTGATAACTATTACTAACTTGTGAAGTGCTCTTTTGTGCCTGAGAGTCCTTAACTCTTTTTTGAGATGACATTATTGCACATGTTCTATACAGAAACAAGTGTCAAGTTACCATTAAACAGGCAAACCATCCCTTTTTACTCCACAAAGACAGTAACCATATCTGCTTTGTATTCCCAACATTTAGTACACAATACCTAGCATACAAACAGTACACACACACACACACACACACACACACACAACCCTGACAACAATCCAGGCAACAAAAAGGTTAACTTTCACAGAAACCTTTGACCTAAGCAGGAATAGGAAGAAACAACTCTCCAGGATAACATTCACCAGCTGAACTGGACTTCTCGCGGAAAAAAACCCAGTACAAGCAACATAGCAAGTTCTCTTAAAATGGCTCTATCACATAATCAAGTCCAAAACGAATCCATCTCATACAATCAATCTTACTTTTTCCATTCACTACTATTTTTCTCCACACCCCCTCCCCGATTTTGCTTTTAATCTTTTATGCTCTCCACTTCTTGAGTGCTGAGTTAAAACGGCATAGTTCAAAAGTCAAACTGGTGACCAAACTAAGGATTCTCACAACAGAATCATTCCCCATTAATTAATTCACTTATTCAGTAAATAATTGTTGAACATCATCTATATGCAAAGCACAGTTCTAGTTACTAGGGATAAAAGAACAAAACAGTCAAGGTCTCTGCTCTCCTGAAACTTACGGGGGTTGGGTGGGAAGGAATGTGAGAGAGGGGAATGATACCATATGATTTGTTTTAAGACCGTTTTAGCAGCAGGGTGGAGAACAGAATGCTGGGGGTCAAGGAGTGAAAACAAACGAATTTTTTAAAAAGTCTTCACGAGTCCAGTAGAAATACGACTGTACTTTGAAGTAGGCCTAATATAGCAGTGGAAAAGGTAGAAAATGACTGATACGTTTTGGAGATAGACTGGGAAAGGCCGTGATAAAAGAACTGGATGTAGGGAAAAGGAAGAGAGGACTCCAGAAAGACTTTCAAGTTTTGGCTTCAAATGGGAAAAACTAAGGAAACCGTTGGAACGACAGTTACTCAGTCCCAAGTCCTTAGAACATATGAGGCCAGAGGAGGAGAGCGATACGCATATCTAACCCAATGGGAGGTTCCGAGTTCCGAGTAGTTTCCTGGGGTCCTAAAAAAGAAGGGCAGGAGAGCGGCTTCTAACCCCATCCAGTTGAACCTTCCCATCGCTTCCCAGGAACCCAGCCCCTCACAGCCTGCCGCAGCAGAGAGCGAACTGGGCCACAACGACCCACCCACTGGACAGATTCCTGAGCTAGGGAAAAACCCGACCCCAGCCACACCTTTCAGGAGAGTCCTGCTCAGAAATCGGGAGATTCCCTCCGCTCTGAGAGCCCCCATTTCGCGCGGTCCTTAAAAGTACCTCACCTAACACACTCGGTCGCGAAGCCTCGGGAATCCAAACACCGCCTCCCGGATTCAAAAGAACGGGCCCCGCCCTGCGCATGCGCTTCTGCAGAGACCCAGGCTGCTCTAGGCAGAGCTGCGCGCTCTGCTGAAGCCTGATTGGTTGGGTTACACCTCAACGGCGCGAGGAGGCGCGCGCGCGCGCCGACGCTGACGCAGACCCAATCCCGAGAACCGCTTGCCCCGCCCGCCCTGGGCAGAGGACCAGCGACTTGTGGGAAGTTGCTGCTGGAGCTAGCTGATTGGCTGGCGTTCCCATAATGTTCGCGTTCGTCATTTTGCGTAAAACTCGACAATTAGTGTCCTGATTTCTGAATTTAACAGGAGTAATTATAGTGATAATTTTGCCCAGATTGACCCGCAAGTCTCAGGACTTTGAATATACAGGAAACTGCAAACTTCGCAATAAAGGCTGCTTATCCCTTGCTGGACTTAGATTATTGAGTCTATGACTTAGGAAGCTATCGCTTTTCCCAGTCGAAGCTCTGGGGTGGGAGGAAAGGACGGCTGGATCCGTCCTCCTTTTACCGAGGGTGGGCATTCATATCTTACAGGGTTTGCCAAAAACCTGTGTACTGTGCTAGATGTGGCACGTTGCACGTAACTCGCCAGGCAACACGTAAAGAATAACTTTGAGGAATAGGTGAGTCTTAAAGAAACTGGCTGAAACAGCAACAAGGGAGTTTGAGACCGGAGCCTAGTCCCTAGTTTAATCTCTTACTAGAGTAGGAATTAAAGAGGAAAGGTAAATTAAATGGCTCTCACTGATTTTTTTGAGGCCAAAACATACCCATAAACTGTGAAAAACTGTAGGAGAAAACTGCAATCTTAGGGAGAAATAAAGAATCAGAGATTAAATCGATATATTTGGGAAAGACTACACCAGAAATTACTATTTACCACATCTTATATGATTTTCAGAGTACTTTCACGAATTCTTGTTTAATCATGCATGAGAACTCGATGTTTGGTATTTTATCTAGTACATAAACTGCTCTTGTCTAGGAAAACTGAAAATTTCTCGAGTCATTTTTCATACTCTTAATGATTTCATAGACTCAACTGTGAATTGGAAGGGATTTTAAAGCTTCGATTTCCTTCTCTTTTGTAGATGATGAAACTGGGGCTCTGAGTGGTGAAATAACTTGCCTAACATGACAAGTCTGTGGCACTGGAACTTGTGCCACTTTGTGGATACACATAGTGAGAGAGCACTGGTTCGCCTTTTTTCCATAGATCTGCAATTTTCTCTGAACTCATTCTTCCACCTTCCCATGGCATCACCTAGTGAAGCAAAACACCTCAAACCTGAAAATTGTGTTGATCCTAATTCTATGGTTTCTATCTCATGTGCTGACTTTACCGAAGTGTGAAGGAACTTAAATGAGATTGGAAAGTTGGTAACCTCGTTAGTATACTAAGTGATTATACTGTTCCTTCTCTTTCTTCTCCCTCATCGGAATCAAAAATAAAAGAGCCTGAATTGCTTCATATGACCCTTTCTTCCCAGATTTTCATTATCTGTCCAGACAGTTTCCTCCAAATTTCAAAAATTTTTATTTTGAAAGAATGAGAGAAATAAGACAGTGGTATCAATTAACAAGAACAATGACACTGAAGAAAATACAATAATTTGTACTCCCCCCACACACAATGCCCCCACCCCTCTCCCCATCCCTGGCACAATAATATTAAAACCATCAAAGCACATCTAACAAGGAGAAACAGCAGTATGGAATGAAGAAAGCAAAGTTTGATACCCCTCGATCTAACCAACCCAAATCAAATGTCCTTCCCCCTGCTAAACTCCAGCCACTGTAATGATAAAGAGGTGTAGAGGAGACAACCACAGGAGACAAACTTGCATCTCTGCTTACACTAGCAAAGTTCAGTGAAGATTCAATAGGAGTAATGAATCTGTTTGGCAGGGAAACACTGGATACAGCTCCTCTGTCAAGTTTCAGATGATTTAAGAGAACAGCTAGAGTTTGAGATTCACAGACCTCTAACGGGACTAATCCCTGCTCCCTCAACCGCAACAGTGGAGCAGCTGCCAAATCCTGGTTAGCTGCTGAGAATAGTAGGAAGTGAGGCAGCTTTTGGCTTAAGAAAATCCAAAAAAAGATGTCTGGTAACAAGTTCACTGCTTCAATTTCCAACTGTGAGCAAAGGAGCTTAGTAGGATGGGTTGGGGCAAAGGCAAGGTGAAACTTCCAATTTTACCACTTGAAGAATTAGATTATGTGTTGACTGCATATATCCCTTATTTTAATTAAACTTAATATGGAGTATTTAAAATTTCAACAACTGTTACGGTGGAGGCTAACCAGTATAACTCAGTGTCTCAAATTGAAGAAACTTTCTCCTAAACTGGTAAATTTAAGTTTTCAGCTAAATTTCCCTCATCACACAGGAATACATCACTTGATTTATACCAGAAGTAAGTAGGATTCTCTAGAGGAGGTTTATTTTATCCTGCCCTCACTAGAATCAGTCTATAAAGGGAAGGATACCTGTGCAGGATTAATTCAAGATCAGAGCCTTCTCCTCGCATCTGCGTGCGTGCACACACACACACACACACACAAACACACACAGACAGTAAATACATTTTCCCACACATAATCTTATAGTCACATGCTTGCTGGAGTACATCTCACAAATACACTTCAACAGTTAGCCATATACATGTACATGCAGCAAGATGTGAGAGTTGCCCCAAAGTGATTAAATGTGGTGCACATACGTCTATGTGGGGAGGTCATTTTAGGGTATAGGTGTACACAAGCCAATAGGACCATTAACTTGCAGATTATATTTTCCCCTTTCCCTCAAGATAAATAGATCAAATGAAAAACACACACTGACATCATCCTGGGTGTCACGGAGGCAACTGCCTGGAAGGTCCACTTTTTGCACTTCTGCTTTCCTATGACAACTTCATTTTGCCCTGAGGGGCCTTCTCATATAAGGAGGGCTGCTCCTCCGTATTCCCGGCATTCCCAGCTTGCCCTGGCGGTGGCAAGGGCTTCTTCTCAGAAGACCGGTCTTCAGGCTTGCGGGCAATCAGCAGGCGGCACGTGAGCAGGATTCCAAACACCAGAGCGTGGGCGTAGCGTTTGAGAGGGTCACCGACTAGCTGATGGAAGAAGAGCACAGCCAACACCAGCAAGAGTAGGAAAAAGTTGGCCACATCTTTGGGACGCCCAGGCACAAGGGTCATGACAATGCCACAGGCCACCTCAAGAGCACCAATGCTTTTGCGGAGGAGAATGGAATTGATCCCCATTTTCTTCAGCAGAGGGAGGGCTCGGACATAGCTCTTGTAAGCACGTTTCTAGAGTGAAATACCACAAGGAATGCCACATTAACCATGATTTTAACAATAGAATGAAGAACACACAAGCAAGGGCCTCCTTCCCCACCAGGTCCCCCCCCCTTTTTTTTTTTTTACTGTGGCCCCTAAATAAAAACCTTGTAATTAAGATAAGAAAAAAACAAGCAATCTTCTGAGATCCCTGTGATTTAAACCTTAGTAACAGCAGGGCGCCTGGGTGGCTCAGTTGGTTGAGGGTCTGACACTTGATTTCAGCTCAGGTCATGACCTCAGGGCCTCTGGGCTGGGCTCTGCGCTTAGCATGGAGTGGGCTTGCCCCTCTCCCTCTGCTCCTCCCCCCACTTGCGCTCTCTTTCTCTCTCTAAAATAAATAGATAAAATCTTTAAAAATAAATGAATAAAACTTAGTAACAGCACCAAAGAGAATTTAGCTTTATAGTTAAAAATTATTTACTGAGGGGCGCCTGGGTGGCACAGCGGTTAAGCGTCTGCCTTCGGCTCAGGGCGTGATCCCGGCGTTGTGGGATCGAGCCCCACATCAGGCTCCTCCACTATGAGCCTGCTTCTTCCTCTCCCCTCCCCCTGCTTGTGTTCCCTCTTTCTCTGGCTGTCTCTATCTCTGTCAAATAAATAAATAAAATCTTTAAAAAAAAATTATTTACTGATTATAAATCATGAACAACACTAAAAGCATTTATAAGAAAATTTATTGGGCCTATAAAATCTGATACAGATTAGCCACATCCACATTCTCTAGTGCCTGCCTCATCCAAACCCAGATGCATAGGAATACCAACAAAAATGAAACAAGGCAAGGCACAGTATGATAAAGCCTCACTAATTTGGACTTCCTTAATTTGGAATCTGTGATAATTCAGAAAAAAGCTGAGCAGGAGTTTACATTTGTGGAATCTGTAAAAATTAAAAAGTGAGTACTAGAAAAATAAAAAAACATGTCCAAATGTTAGCCCCTTATATATCTTTAAAATACAGTAAGATAAAAATCATTCTCATGGTCAGTGAGATAAATCCCCAGGACTTTACAAGACCCTACTTTGATTCACCTGGTGCAAGGTCATTAATTTTAATCCAATAAGTATGTATTGAACACCTACTATAGATTATGCAATGGAGATAAAAAGGTAAATAAGACAGGGTCAAGAAGTTCTTGGTCTAGTGGGGGGAAACAGAGACACAAAACACCAGTATAAAGCAACGTGGTTAGTGACACATAATAGACGTCTGTACAAGGTCTAATTGTAGCCCAAAGGGAGACATCACAGAACAGAGGAGGGAGTCACTGGATATATTACAAAGTAATAAGATTATATTGACCTTAGGGTAATAGATAATCATATTTTTACTGTATTCAGATGGGCCTAATCCTCATTTTGTAGTAAATCGATGAGATTTTATCAAGTGTATTATTAGGTTGGCCCACTGCTTTGTTTTCAGTAAGTATCCATTAATTCATTCAGTATTTATTAAGTGCTTCCTTGCGCTAGGCACTGTACTAGGTACTTTGGATACAGATATCAATCATTCAAAGGCCCTGCCTTCCTGAAGCTTGAGTTTATATGAAGAAAAGTTATGGGCACTGAACAAAATTTTGCAGTAGATACAGTGGAGGCACATCAGAGTGGTCAAGTCTCCCTAGATGAAAACGGAGAAAAGCTAGAGTGGAATACTTAAAAGAAGAGCAGGTGTTTGCAAGATCAATAAGGTAAGCATTGCAGGCAGAGGAAACTGGATGAGCAAAGACCCCGAAGCACAGAACAGACTTGTGTGTTTCAAACACTGCCCCAGTTCAGCACAGGTTGGGAGAGGGAGGGGTGAGACTGACACATGAGACGGGGAAATAGATAAGAATCATGGATCATGAGAACTATATATGTCCTCTTATATATGTCTATATATGTGTCACCATGAGATCATGGAGAACTATATATGTTGTGTTGTGGAGGTGGATTTTATCCCATAAGCCAGGGGGAGCAACATAATTTGCTTTTGAGGAAGGTCCCTCTGGAAATAGTGTGGAGGATGGATTGGGAGAGGAATGCCTGGAAGCAAGGAGACCAAGTAAGAGACCTAGAGTAATGACAGTAGGGATAGAGGGAAGGGGACGGAATCAAGGATACTTTTAATGCAAAATCAACAGAATGTAGTGTTATATTGGATGTGGACACTGAGGGAAGTCAAGAAAGATTCTCTGGTCTCGAGCTTGGGTACCTGGATAGAGAAGGGTGTTACCATTCTCCAAGTTTGGGCATGCATCTGAAAGAACAGGTTGGGGGTGGGGCAAGGGGTAGGAAGGAGTAAGGAACTCAATTTGGGGTTTTTAGTTGAAGTATCTCTAAGACATCTAAGTGGAGATGTCTGGTAGGCAGCTCAGTAAGAGAGGTCTGGAGTGAAGATACAGAATGGATAGTCATCAGTATCCCAGGTAGAATGTACATATACGGTGGGAAAAATTGTGTGACAGACATTTAAGAAATGCAAAGAGGAAGATAGTCCACAAAGTAGACAGAAGAGAGTGTGGTCAGAAAAGCAGGCAGAAAACCAAGAGAGACAGGGTCACGGGGGCCAAGGTTTTCAAGAAGAGAATAGTCAAAAGTTCCGAATGAGAGGCAAGTATCATAAGAATCAGGCAGAAAGCCAACTTGACCTCTTAGAAGCATCTGGCACTTAGAATAGTGTTCACACACTTTAGGTTTGGAACAAATGTTAAGTTATTTCTCTCACTTCTGGATAAGTGAATGCACCTTATTTCATGGATTAATTATCATGAGTGGCACAAGATAATCCTCTATGAGGACTGTTAAAAGACCAATGGTTTAGTGAAAAAGAAAACAAGGGTTTTGATTCAAACAGACTTGGCTTTAAATCCCATCTCTGTCACTTTCTAGTTGGGTGTCTGTAGGCAAATTATTTGACCTCTCTCTAAGCCTCATTTTCCTGAGCAAGGTTAAGACTAAAGTGAAATGAGCCAGGCTATTTGCGTTGAATGCAAAATTTAAGAGGGCACCAAAAACATTTCTTGATTAAGGTAAATAATATCATTAATGAGCAAGATATCAAAACTTTATGTAAAGGCAGGATCCAGCTCTGTACTTACACAACCCCGCCTTATCTCTTCCCAATCCTGGCCCTGTCAGATCCTGTCTTTAAAATTCCACCTCACCCTAGTCCCTATCCTGTTCCTGAACATGTAAAGAAACAGAGTGTTAGTCATTCTTCCTCCCTCTTCCCACTTTAGGTTAAATCAGGGACTTTCAGAGAAATTAGGAGAGAGGTTGACTAGTTGGCAGAATAAAACCCTGGGCTGAACTAAGCCAGACACACATGGAGAAGAGCAGAGATGAGGGTTAGGGCACCTGGTGGCGGGGAGAAGTGTACCCGTTTCTTCTCACTTTTAAACTAGATGCCACCTGCCCACTCTCTCTCCCTCTGTACTCTGGTGACAGTAGCAAGGCAACATTAAGGAAAGAAATCTAGACACAAGAGGCTCCCTTAACACTTTTAAGTGAGGACCATTTCTAATTAACAACACAAAGCTTCCCAAGAGGCAGCTCCTAAGTCCTAAATGTAAGCTTCTGACATGATGAACGCGGGAGGCATGATGAGTTTCTTACAGTCAGTTCAGAGCCAAGGCTTGCAGATGCTGGCTGAGTGGCTTCTGGAAACGCTCCTTTTTTGGCTAAGGCTAACCACCCATCATTCAAGAATAGATTCTTAACTATACTATAGTGGAATCCGTAGCCTGGGGCCAAATTCCAGGTCTTTAAATCCAGTTCCTATGACTTCAGTGATCTTTTTTTCTTTACATTTGGTGCGACTCCATATTACTTTTTCAGTTGTTTATCTAACTCCTTAAACTACAGCTGTGGATCTTTTGTGCAGCTGTTGCCTCTTATTCCCCCTTCTTTTCTCCAGAGGAAACTGCACATGGATAAGCCATTTCATCAAATCTTTAGTTCAAAGCTGAGTAGGTACAGATAGCATCTATTTCCAGGACTCCAGACAGGGAATGTTTAATTTGTTAGAAATGGGACTAAGCTTGGATGGAATCTTGATATTATAGGAAGCCCTTTATTCTTTCTCCTGTGGAGTAGGGTGGAGACATCAAAAGAATCCTATTATTGCCCACGCCATCAATGTTTGGTTTGGGCCACCTCAGTTCTAACAATAGAAGGGTCATGTATCTTGAATCTATAGTGACTAGAGCTCTAAAGACTTTAATTGTTCTGATAGTAAGAATAAAGAGAGTTGACTCAGTCACTCTCCCAAAAGCTCTCACAATTCACTTTGTTAGGTGTGTTTCCCTTCCATTGCAATAACCCAGACCCTGTAACCATAGTTTCCTTATAGGCCAAGGAAGCAGGGAAGAGGAGTATTTAGTCAAATGTTTCAAATCCCTTTAATCGAAAGCAATCATCCAACAATATCTTTGGGCTGAGATTCTTAAGATAAGCTAAATTTCAATTTTAGTTTTGCCCCTAAGTTGCTTGGAGAAAATTACTAAGCATTTTATTATCTGGGTTTCCCCTTTTGCAACTTAAATGAACATTTTGGAGATTAAGTAAAAAAAAAATCATAGCATCATGGCATCAAACAAGGGCCACACACACACACACACATTTCATTATTAATGAACCATACAATGAGAAGTCCATGCGTTTGCAAGCAAGCCACGGTGATTATTTTAATGATAATAGCGGTGAATCAAACAGGGCCATTCTTATGATATGAGAAGATATGATTCAGATATGAGTCAAAAGCATATGGAGCTTTTCTTTAGTCATACTGTTTTTCTTTTTGTTATTTACTCTTCACAATACCCCAGGGTCCATGATCTCATATTAATGACATTTATTTGAAGAGTTCAAAGCTGTCTAATTACATTTATCTTCCTTTGCAATTAATGACTGATCCAAGTCAGGTAACAGGACAAAATGGGTGGTTTGGTCCACTTCAGTACACTTATGCCAGTTAGGTAAAAGAAAAAAAAATGGCTAATCTACTGTGAATTCCAGCTATATAAAGTTCAAAAACAGGTAAAACGAACTTATATTGTTAAAAGTAGAAAATAATTATCCTTGGGGGGGTAGTAACTGGAAGGGGCCACGAGGGGGGTTTCTGGGGAGCTACTGTTCTGTTTTCTTGATATGGGTGTTGGTTACACAGGAGTATTCTGAAAATTCCTTGAGCTACATATTTATGTTAGATGCACATTTCAGAATGTATGTTACACTTCACTAAAATTTACAGAGAAAAAAAAACTATGAAGCCAAAGAGGGCACTGACAAAAATACATTTGGCTAAAATTTTCAGCCTCGTTGCTATCTTAGACCATAAAGGCTACATAACCACTACAAAATTTACTGACTCGAGTATGACTTCCCTGCATCTTTGTAGGGGAAAAAGCCATACGTGAAGTATCGATTATTTCTTAGATGCAATAAAAGGCCATCACGTGTTTAATTGCCAAATATCCATGTGAATGATAAACATATTTTAAGCTATTCTACTTTCCACTGTCATATAGTACCTACCTACAGAGGAAGCTGGCGCACCTGGTCCTACTAACCGAAGTGGATCCTTCCCAGGTTGCATTTTAGGGCAGAAGAGTCTGACGTCAACTGTTAAGTCAAAGTTAGCTCTGAAACAAGCATAGCTGTTGGCCATTGAGAGGCTACAGGTTCCCTGGCATCAGCTCCAGTGGAGATTAGCTTGGGCTGGCTATATGAACTAAGCAAAGTCACTTCACATCTCAGGGTCAGTTTCCTCTCTGAGGGAATAAACGTACTGTACCACCTCAGAGAGCAGTATAAGCATCAGTGAATTACTATCTTATTACCTAGCTGGAAAGCAATTAATGGCAGTGATCAGAAGCATAAAAGATTACCTAAGGACATTAAATAAACTGCCCAAACGTATCTGGAGTGTTTCCCCAGGGTAATACAAAAGGGAGGGCATTTAACTATAGGTAAGCAAATCAACCAAATCAACAAAACTTCCCTATGAGGGGATGCGAAGAAGCAGAGAGTTGCCCTGTTTTCCTTCGGGGCCAAAATCCCTTGGCTTCATTGTGACCAGATTTTGGCATTTTCTCACCATTCTACATGTGGCTCCTTTTGATTACAGAATGGAATCACTGCTACAAAGAGCTGAATACCAAATTTAGAGCAAGTCAACCATTTGTTTGTTCCCCACCACTGCACAGGAAACTGTTTAGCAACATTTGTAAGTGCTGTCTCCCAATTTCAAGTGAATTAATGAAGGAATTTAGTCAAGGGAGTGATCGGTCATGTTGAATCCATGTGGGCTCTAGAGTACTCTATAATGACTCTTGCTAAATCTGGAGGAGGTATGGGGCGACACACACCAAATGGGCAATTCAGAGAGATATCTGGAAGTTCTGCATGGGATCCACTGTGCATTAACCGGCAGCAAGTGTGGAGTTTTCAAAATTAGCTAATTGCATAAAGGTCTGTTCACCAGGGCACATGAAAAAAGCATCTTGCTCTTCTAAATGCCTGATTTCAATCCCTTAAACTGACCATTCGAATTAGTCAGGAAGCCACTGCATAGTGTAGAATCAATTATCACCATCACTTCACCCAGAGCATTTCTTGAACACCTGCTATATGTAAACACTGTACCAGATGCTTCCATATATAATCTCAATTAATATTTACAACAACCTTCTAAGGGAAGAATTATTATCCTTATTTTACCAATGAGGAAACTGAGGCACTAGGAATGTCAGGACTCAAGCACAAACCTATACGACTGAAAGCCTGTGCTCTTTCCATTAACCATTCCTGGCTTCTGCAGTATACAGGAAAGAAGTTGACAGTCATTTGCTTGGATTTTAGCAATGATTCTTCACGGAGGGACAACACCTAAGCATAATACTAATGGTTTTAGAACAAGGAAAAAATACAGTGGCAGAAAAGAAAAAGACCAAAAATCTAAATTTGGAAATGGTTTCAAAGTAAAAGTATGGATTGGTGTAGTTGAAGTGTTACGAAAAAGAAGCAAGAATGTGCCAGATTTTCGAGAATCAGTTGCAAGTTCTGACATCCAAAAAGGCAGTTGTAATCATTAATGACTCCCCTACTGAGAATATTGAGTCATGGACTTGGTTTCCAATCTCTGCTCCCACAACAGCTTACCCTATGATATTGGATCAGTTTGATCCATCAGTAAAATGAGAATAACTGATAAAATGAATTTACTTCAGTGATATGTTTTTTAAAGAACATACAATCTTTAAACAACAACACTTGGAGATCTTGTAAGAAAAGCTACTGCAGGCAATGCATGACTGTCAATGCAGAGGAATCACTCCTAAATGGAAAACAGAAAATCCCAGATAATCAGCCTAGCTGATCTAGAGTTGGGGTCCTAAGGAGCCATACCCCCTTCTAAGAGCAAGAAATGACTCCTGAACTGCATAATCAAGATCCAGCCAGAGAATTCTGAAGGGTGGTGACCAGCCAAGACAATGCTCCAATGACACATTCATTCAGTCATCCATTCAACAAATATAAATTGAGCCCCTTCTTTGCACTAGAACAGAATTTTTCCTATTTCTTATGGACTTAAGAATAAAGCTTGGCCAGCCCAGGATTGGTGCCATGGGTCCTGTGCTGGACAGCCATCCCCAGCCTGGGGCCAATGTTCAATGCAGGAGGGGACCCTGGAAAAGGCAATCTGAAAATCCTCCTCAAGCTTCATACTACTGTGAAGTCTACCTCCCAGCTAGGTATAGTTCTTCCATTCCCTCCAGATGCCCCTGAACACATAAGCACAGAATTGCGTGTACACACACACACACACACGTACACACATGCATGCACTATGGTTCTATACTGTTGTATTAGCTTATACCTATTTAAATATGGTCCTTTGTATGATATGAAATCTTGATATTGGTTTCTACTGCCTTTCAGGAGACTGCAATAGACAGCTCCACTCCCTAGGAAGAAACCTACTGTAATCCCATTTGTGGCTGGTCCTCCTTGTGAGCTCCTGCCAAGCTGGTAGGAAGCTTCCCGGTGACTCCATCTTAGTTGGATTGTCTGCAGAGCCTAACATTGTACTTAGGGTGCAGTTTGGGGGGGGTGCTCTAAAACAGCTGAGCAGGGCTTGGGGGCCAGGGAGTATACTGAAGAAGGATACTATGTCCTAAGGAAAAGGAAAACTCAAAAATACCTAAGGTACACACACAAACATATTAATACATGTATACATGAAAAGTAAAGAAAAGCAATAGCATATTCATTTACTTGTAATCTAAAACTAAACTACTACCACCACAACAAAAATATAGTGGCATTTCACCTCCACCCCGTCCCTCTGCCTTTGGTGGCTCTGCTACCCCACCTCCCCTCTCCTCCCCAGTGCAGGCTGCCTTGGATACTCATTTTGACCTGATTTCAATTCCATCTGGTCAAACATGCTGGGAGGAGGGGAAGGGAGAAGGAGAAATACATTAGTATTTGCCACTGGGGCTCAACCCAGGCCCTTGAGTCCCGGCCACCCTCCCCCACCCCAGGGTGATCCCGTGGTGAGAGAGACATGGAAAGCACCAGCTCAAACCCTGAGGCAGAAGCCAGAGCAGCCTGCAAACATTTTCTGAGCATCTACAATTTGCCAGTCTCCATCTATTTGCAGCTCACGTTGAGGGGCTCTGGAAGGCTCCGCAGTGGGCTCCAGGAGAGCGCTATTTATTCCTGTCAACGTGTGGGGCTATTCCTCCTCGCCTCGGCCCTAACGGGGAGACGCTTTTGCCTCTTTTCTCTCTCCCTGTTCCTCCCCTAAGCTCCTTTCCTTCTTGACCTTGAGAGCCCAGTAATGGGTTCCCTCCCATTACTGGCAGTCAGGCAAAGGCAGTGAGAAGCAGGTTCACTTCAGCTGGGGCGGGGAAATGAAGAGGCAAAGTGACAGGGGGAGAGATGCGAGACCGAAAGTGCTGGAAACATCCCCTGCCATCTCCTCACACTCTATAGCGTAGGAACAAGTCCTCTTCACGCCCAACTGGGGAGAGCAGCCCAGCCCCCAGGTTGCAGAGGAAATGTTTTGGCCAGTCACCTTCGGTGATTCCAACTCTGCAGAGCGGAAAACCTGCAGAGGACCTGACCCGGGCATCCGTAGGAGGCAAGGTGGAGATTAATTTTGCAGGAGAGAAGAGGCAGACTTTGCAGATTTTGCAGATTAGCCCACAAACAAAACAAAACAAAACAAAACAGAACAAAACAAAACAAAACACCCAGGTCTCCCTTGAGAGAAGGGGAAGAAGCAGGCGCTCAGTGACCTTTATTTGGGCCAAGACTGCTTTGTCTCAAGGATACAGACACACACGCCCAGGCGACCAGGTGATCGGCTGTCCGCCAGGGATGAGGAATACCTTTCCCGCCCCTAAGAACTGCTTGTTTTAGTAGCCCACTCTCCCCCAGCTCTTTCCCTCCTTCCCCTTTGTTCTTCCCTAAGATAAATAAACTCTCCAGCTTGCTAAACTCTTAGCTCCAAGGGAAGGAATCAGACTTGCAGACTGGTTGCCCGGACTTTGGATGTGCTAGAAAGAGGGAAGGATTCCTGCCAATGACAGGTGTTACGCAGGTCTCAGCCTTCAGGTTTACTTGGAGGTGGGGGTGTACTCGCTGGGCAACCCCTCCCCCAACTGTCATCCAGTGGCTCCAAAACAGTTGCTCCCAGCATAGCCCACAAATGAAATCGCTCTTGTCCAGCTGCTCCTTCGGAGCTGCAAAGTTGTTGGGGAGAAGGTATGGTCCGGGGTGGGGGTAGGGGTTAAGGGGACGGGACCATGGACTGGGAAGGAAAGAAGGGGAGAGGTACTCGCAATCCCTTGGGGGTGCGTCCCTCGTCAACCGTTTGCTTCACTTACCATCTCAGTGTAGGCATCCTTACTGAGCCTGGGGGTCAACTTGATAGTTCCCATGAAAACAAAGAAGAGTCCCAGGGCCACTGAGAGGGCCACGACAGTTACGGTTCTGGGGGATGCCATGGGGTCACCAAGGCAGGTCCCAACTAATCCTTCCGCTTTGCGCACCCTGTCTGTCTAAGGTGCAGTCAGTTAGCACAGAGAGAGCTAGAGGGACGCTGCGGAGGCAGCAGGCAGCTAGAATGACAAAGGGAGAGGAGGGAGCTCGAGAGAAAAATTGAGAGATTGAGATTCAACCTCTCTCACTACAACAATCTCTGGGTCCTAATGCCCTACGCTTACTCCTGGCCAAAAGCACAGTCTGGAAGTTAAAGAAGACCTAAACTGAGGTGGAAACTTCATCTTAAAACGGGGGAAAAGTAGGTTATGCTTCGAATTCAGTCCCTGGGCGCTCTCTGGAATGAGGAATCAGGGAAGACCTCCTTCCCACCACTTCCCACCAGGTGCACTCTTCATCTCTATGGTCCTCCAGTTATTCATTCCCTTTTGGCAACCTCCCTCCTTCTCTCCCCTTTTCCTTTCCCTCAGTCAAAACAGTAGTCCTCAGTTTGCTTGCTTCTGCAGTGGGTAACACTCAAGGATAAAACTGTGAAGTTGTCAGGCTCCATTGCTACTGAAGAAAGCTTTATCTTTCTCTTCCTGGAAAACCTTTCATGGCTCCCATAGCCCAATGGTTAACTCCAGAGGTTTAAAATTGGCATTTTGACCTCTGCCTCTCTGGAAGTTTATCTTCCAATAGCTCCCATGCCACCCCTCCTCCTATTTACTCAGGGCCCCATGCAACCTGAGCTTTCCCACCTCCCCTACATTCCCTTTTCCTATGCCATCACTTTTCCTTAACATTCAACATTTTCTTCAATGTCATCCCCTCCATAAAGCCTTTCCTTATCCATTCCCAGCTGGATATGGTTTCTCCCTCCTCTGATTCCCTGAAATAATAACCAGTATCTGTTTACTAAATTTACTAAGTGCTAGACAACCACCCTTTACTTGTATTAACTCATTCGATCTTTACAGCAAAACTGTGAGCTACGTATGAGCTCCCACTTTATGGATGGACTATTGAGGCACAGGAAAATAAGTAACTTGCCCAAGAGTATATGCTAGTAAGTGGAGAGCCAGAATTCAAACCTAGGCAGTCTTAACCTGGGTTAAAAGCCCAGGTTCTTAATCATTGCTCTATTGCCTCTCCATATACTTCATACTTCGCATCGTAAGTATGGCAGTGACCTGATTCTGCTTTGCACTGTAATTACACACACACACACGCACGCACACACACACACACACACACCTTTTTGATGAGGCAGTGTTCATTAAGAGAGATAATAGTCTGGAGTCAGGTCCAGACGGTCCAGGGTTTAAATGCCAGCTCTGCCACTAACTCTATGAACTTGTCATTAACCTCTCAGTGCCTCTGTTTCCACATTTATAAAATGTCTATGAAAATTCTGCCTCAAATGTTTCTTGTAAGAATTCGATATAAGTAAATTACCTAGCACAGTGTCTAACATACAATGATGTAGTTCCCTTTTTGCTTCTTTTGCCTTCCTAATCGACTCCACAGTTAGTTTAGCTTATAAGCATTTCAAAGGTAGGAACAACTTCTATATATCCCCCATAGTACCTAAAACTTTAGCCTTTCATGCACCAGATCCCAATAAATTTTCCTTGATCAGTGTGTGGGGGAGGGGGGGAACCTGATGAATTTAAATGCACATATTATCCCTGGGAGTGGTAACACTTTAAGGTTTAGCAATCATTTACATCTTATTGTGGAAGAATTTGAGTCTTTCATGATTACAATTACTGAGTTCTACAATGCGCATACAAGTGAATTAGGCACTATAGGAATTATATACCATTTTGCTTTCAAATTACATGATAATGGGAATAATAATTTTCATTATAAAATGTACACAATACTGAATAATAATAATACTAATAAGGAATATAAGGAAAAAATAACTCATGATCCCAACATGCAGAGATGAACATTGTTATTCTGATTGGTCAATATTCTAATTAACCTTTTTCTTAAATATTTTTCTATGGACGAAATATATATAAATTAGTTTTTCAAAATTTGATCCTACTATAGAGTCAGTTTTATACCCTGTTTTTTTTTCACTTGTTAGCATTTTTCCGTATCATTAAACTGTCTTCAAAAACACAATCTTTCTGGGTGCCTAGGTGGCTCAGTGGGTTAAGTGTCTGTCTTCAGCTCAGGTCATGATCCCGGGGTCCTGGGATCCAGTCCCAGATCAGGCTCCCTCCCTACTCAGTGGGGGAGTCTGCTTCTCCCTCTGCCCTGCCCCCCCCACTTGCTCAGCTCCGGCTCCCACTCCTTCTCTCCCTAGCTCGCTCTCTCTCGCTCTCTCTCTCTCTCAAAAATAAATAAATAAAATCTTTAAAAAAAACAGGCTTTCCAAAATGATTGTATAATGCTTCAACATCATTTGAATGTACTATATGTAATTCATTTCACTATTCTCCTATTGCTAGGTATTGTTGTTTTCATGGTTTTTGCTTTTGCAAATCAGGGTGCAATGAACACCCTTGTATATCAATCTTTCTCTAAATTCCTGAACTTTCTCTTAGGGTAAATTTCTAGAAGCTGGATGGGTCAAAATTATGAACTTTTCATTTTTATATGTATATATTTAATAATAGCTAACATTTACTTATCACCTAGAGGACGCCAGACACTATGCTAAGTGATTTTCCTGTATTGAGAGAGATTAGTACTATTAATTCCCTTCATTTTACTTTATTTTATTTATTTTTAATTTTTTTAAAGGTTTCATTTATTTATTTGACAGAGAGACAGTGAGAGAGGGAACACAAGCAGGGGGAGTGGGAAAGGGAGAAGCAGGCTTCCCGCTGAGCAGGGAGCCCCACGCCGGGCTGGACTGAGGGGGCTGGACGGGGCGCTGGACGTGGGGCTCAATGCGGGGCTTGATCCCAGGACCCTGGGCTCATGACCTGAGCCAAAGGCAGACGCCTGACGACTGAGCCACCCAGGCACCCCTTCCCTTCATTTTATGAATGAGAAAACAGAGCAAGGAGTGAAGCAGCTCCCCAAGTCCAGAGCAGGGCCGCCACCTATTGGGGTATTCAACTTAAATTCCTCCATTTGCTGTTGCTGCTCCTTTAAATCATTTAAAGATATGAATGTTTAAAAGACTCTTGATACATATTACTAATGGACTTTCTAAAAAGGAAATTTACCTTCCCATCAGCAGTACAGAAGTCTGTATGCATCACCTTATCTGATCTGCTTTGAGGATTTCAGTGTTTTTCATCTTCATCAATTTCATTTATAAAAATTTGTATTTTGTGGATTATTAGTGTTAGAACATTTTTTCATATATTTGTTGGTCATTCTGTTTATGTCCTTTTCCATTTTTATTTTGAGTGTTGGTGCTTTTTGATGGATTCATAAGAGCTCTTTATACCATACTTATATCAATTATGTTTTAAATATCTTTCCCAGGAGTGCCTGGGTGGTTCAGTTGTTAAGCATCTGCCTTAGGCTCAGGTCATGATCCCATGGTCCTGGGATTCAGCCCCTTCAGGCTTCCTGCAGGGAGCCTGCTTCTCCCTTTCCCACTCCCCCTCCTTGTGTTCCCTCTCTCACTGCCTCTCTGTGTCAAATAAATAAATAAATACATAAATAAATAAATACATAACTTTCCCAGTTTGTGTTTGCCAGTAAATTTAGTGGAGTCAAGTCTAGCAATACTTTTATGACTTTGCCATTGCTGTTTTGCTTAGAAAATTCTTCCCAATCTCAAAATTTAACATTTGCTTATACTTTTTAAAGCTGTTTTATGCTTTCTTTTTTTTTTTTACATTTCATATGTTGATGAATTCTGTCCTTGTTGGTTTGTGATGCTTCCTTTATTGTATATTGGGTTCTTACCTTTTTACTAGGTCAGTCTCAAGGCTTCTAGCCCATTGATTTGTTTGTTGATTCTTGTGACAATACTATAATGTTTTAAATATTATAATTTACATATACATTTTAATATCTTATAAGCCAAGTACCCATCATTATTATTCTTTTTTGAAAATTTCTTTGCTATTCTCCCTATTTCTTTAGGCAAACTTAGAATCATTTTATCATTGTAAATAACTTTGGATCTTGACTGGATTGAATTAGACATATAATTAATTTTTAAAAGCTGTCATCTTACAAAATTTAGCTTTCCCATCCAGAAATATGGCATCAATTTCCATTTATTCAAATCCTAGTTGCTGAGAGATATACAAATATCCTTGCTTACTTTGTGTCGAGCATATGCCTTTTAAAAAAATGATTTCTAGGGGTGCCTGGGTGGCTCAGGGCTGGGCATCTGCCTTCAGCTCAGGTCAGGATTCCAGGGTCCTGGGATTGAGCCCCATGTTGGGCTCTCTGCTCAGCAGGAGCCTGCTTCTCCCTCTCCCTGCTGCTCCCCCTGCTTGTACTCTCTCTCTCTGTCAAATAAATAAATAAAATCTTTTAAAAAGTTATTTCTGGGGATTCTGTGCTATTTTTTGTTGTCATCACAAATGGATTTTTTTTCTCCATTATATCTTCTAACTGGTTATTGCTGGTTTACAGGAAAACTATTGATTGCTATTCAGCCACTTTGTCAAACTCTTTTCTGAACTCTCTTTTCTGAGTTAAATCTGAGTGTTTCAATTGATTCTCTTGGGTGTTCTCTGGAGCGACAATCGAATCAGCTACAAATAATGATGATTTTTGTTTCCTTTCCAATAGTTATACCTCATTCCTTTTTCACATCTTACTGTGTTAGCTACAGGCCAGCTTCTAACATTTGCCTGGCCTGGGGCAAGAGTACAAATGGCGACCCACTTACCACATGTCAAGGAACCATGAATTGGAAAACAAAGAGAAGCCAGAAAGCCAATGCTTGTTACTACTGGGAGACAATCATTGTTATGGAAGAATCTATTGCTATTGAGAGAGGAAGGACTTGACAAGTTGATTTATCTTTTCTCTTACTAAGCACTTCTGCTGCTCAAATTCTCCCTGAACACTAAAGCAGTGTCTGATATCAGCAGCAGCATAACTCCCAAACCTTCATGGCATTCGGATGCATTTGCCTTTTGTTTCAAGTACACAGGGCAAGCAATATGAAGTATTCCCCTTGCATTTGAATGATGTTAGTTATGAGAGCAGAGGGTTAGGGTTATGTATTATGCCACACTGAGCACTGGATCCTGAGTGACACAGATGCCCCTGTCTTCTTTAATAAATTTATTTTTATGTATTTGTAATAAGAGGGATCCTTTAAACTGTGGGTGTCAGAGCGGAAGCCACTCTTGCCCAGGTCTGAGAATAGTACTGGTTACTCAGAACATTTCTAAGTACTTTTAAATGGCAGCAGCCTAGCTTTGTCTTCAATCCTAGTAAGAATGCTTTTAGAAATAGGGAGTTATCATTTACTGAGGGGTTACTATGTGTCAAATGCCATCATAAGTGCTTTACATACATTATCTCATTCATTCCTTACGACAACGCCCCAAAATAGGAACTCTCATTACTGGGCTTTGTTTGGCTAAGTAACTTGCTCAAAGTCACATGTCTGTACATTTACTGAGCTGGGATTTGAAACCTAGGTATGACTGAAAAAAGTCCATTTTATTAATGGCTACATTATGCTGACTTCTATTTAATCATTTATCATAACATTAGCTGTTGGTTTGAGATGATTCTTTATCTTTATTTGGCTCTAGAGGCAAAATAGAATACTGGATTTTTAAACTTGAACTTGAAATTGAACTGAGATCCAGTGCCTGGTTCCTACAAAGAGGTGGCCCTCCTTGTTGTCTATTAGGGCATGAGAAATCCTATTCTTTTTTAAAGATTTATTTATTTATTTTTAGAGAGAGAGAGGAGGGGCAGAGGGAGAGGGAGAGAGTGAATCTCCAGCAGACTCCCTGCTGAGCATGGAGCCCAATGTGTGGCTTGATCCCAGGTTCCTGAGATCATGACCTGAGCTGAAACCAAGAGTCAGATGCTCAACTGACTGAGCCACCCAGGTGCCCCGAGAAATTCTATTCTTGATCCGTACCATTCCTTAAATCTTATCATTTGCATATTTGTAGGGTTTTGCTCCACCTGTAGAGGTCTCTGGGCAGTGACTACACCAGGGGTCATGAACTCACATGCTTATGGAGGGTGAAGAGTTCATGTAAATATGTAAATCCCATGAGACATTAGGCAACAGATACTCAGTTTTTTTATATGGTGATCCCTGAATGCTCTGAAAATTCTGGGGTAACTGCAAATGAGGCCATTAGTTATGTACACTACAGATCATCCTGCATTCTTTTGGTGATTTTCAGTGTGGTCCGAGATCCTCAAGTGGTCTATTATTTCCTGGAAGTACTCTGTGGGCTTGTCTCTTAGAGTATCAATGTTACCTTGTTTCTGGCTTACTTTTACTTGGTGTCTTATCCAAAGAAGCATCATTTCCCTCATGTGTTATGGGAGAGGTTTGCTGTGACATGTACAGGGTAGATGTTCTGCAGAAGTATCATTTGCCTTGTCATAGTGGTCCCAAATAAAAGACTGTGAGATCCTCAGTAGAGTGGGTACAACCACCCGCATCTTCCGTAGGGTCTCAACCTCATGAATTGCTCTGTAGGTTTCGGTAAGATACCTTAATTTTATCACTAGCTATCACATATGGAGCAATCACTCCGTGCTAAGCATTGTATAATTACAGTGCATTACGTATATCAGTCATTCAATCCTCAAGACAGCCCTGTGAAACAAGTCCAGTGAGTTCTATTCTTAGGCCAATTTGTACAGATGGGGAAACTGAGGCTCAAAGAGGTTATGCCATTTGCCCAAGGTCATCTTCTCATGGGTGGCTGAGCTAGAAATAGAGTATGCCTAACAGCAGAGCCTTTTGGACCATTATTCCTTTTTAACCTTGGCTGGCCTTAGAATCACCTGGAAATTTCTTTTTAAGGCACATAAGCAGGGCCCATCTGCAGAGATTCCAATTTAATTGGTCCAGGGTGGGGTCCCCAGCACTGGTATTTTTAAAAAGCTTTCCAAATGATTCTAATGCGTGACCACACTAATGAACACTGGACTCTGTTGCCTCGAAACTCAGCGACCTCAGCAGTATCTCAGGGAAACACAAGGCACATGGTGGGAAAAGGGTGACAAGTGAGAAGAGAAACAAGGTTATGGTGGGATGAGTGTCTCTGCCTACTGTAGGCAACATATGTTCTTTATAAGGTAGGTGTGAACAACAAGCTCTGAGGACAGTGTGCACAGTAATGGCTCTTTCCTCAGCTTCACAAGTAGTGCTAACCGAGACCCTCTACAGCATTGGACTGAATGTGTCAGTTATATCAAAATCCCAACTGACAGGTGGCTATACTCGGCAAATACTGCTCTTCGATTTTAACTCTTTGAGTTACTTCCACAAGAGAACCAGCTGTCAGGACCAAGTTAGAAACTGAGCCTAACCCAGGATGTGTCCATTTCCAGCAATATGTGTGTTCTGTGAGCACTGTCCCTGTGCTGTGCTCTCCCCAAGGGTGGAATCTCTTGTCTGGTCTTGCTGGAGAGGCAGAGGCAGTGACTGGAACCTGTAGTTCAGAACATTCCCAGGGTCCCTGCACACTGAGGTATGAGGAGAGGGCAAACTTTCTGCATGTCCTTACAGCCAGAGGCTCTCCTGCCGTTGATGGAAGGCAATAGAGTATAGAGTACTGGTCCTCCGCTCCAGCAACAACAGCATCACTAGGGAACTTGTTAGAAATGCAAATTTTCTGGCCCTACCCTATACCCACTGAATCAGAAACTCTGGAAAGGGGCCCCAGCAATCTGTTCTATCAAGTCCTCCAGGGAATTCTGATGCACACTAAAATTTGAGAATCACCGATGAAAAGCTAAGAGATTAAAAGTGGAGATGCAGGCATCAGATGGCTGAATTCAAGTTCTGGTTCCACCACTTACTGTGTGACCTTTGGCAAGTTCTTGATCCCTCACTAAATGTCAGTTACCTCATCTGTAAAATACAGCTAATTGTCTTATCTGTAAAATAGGTACCTACATGGGATAATGCACAAAGAACACCAAGCACAGAGTGAGGCACAGGATAAAGATTCATGTTGAATACTTATTAATAAGTATTAATAAGACACATGTTGAATACTTATTATTCTTATTCTTCCTATTATTATTAGGGCTGTTCTGGATAATAATTTTTATTTCCAACATAACTGGATTCCTTTGGAAAAGATCTTAATTAGAAGATCAGAAACCAAACAAAGTATCTTAAACAACTCAGTGGGGATGGGGCAGAAAGTGTTTCATTTAAGTTTCTTCACAGAATCATGGAACATAAAAGCATAAGGGGGTATCTTAAAAACAATCTAGTCCTACCATTCCATTCAACTTGATAATGGCTCTTAAAAGAAATCCAAGCGTATAGCATCAGGAAAAGAAAGTAGAAATGAGTGTCATTATTATTGAAGATTTGCTGGGGATGGTGATTTGGAGAGGATGGAAATTGCAGCCTCTAAGTTGTTGTAGAATTTGTGCACTTGGGCTGAGTCCCAGGCATGAAGCCAAGGTTCATGTACTGATGGCATTCCTATGTGCAGCAGAACATGGGAGAAGAAGCTCCATGTTATTTCTCTACATCTAGCTCTGAGGGAAGAGATGCCAGTATTGGAATGCTATTAATACTGAATTACAAATTGCAACACTATAAAAAGCAAAGGGTTGGGACCTTATTAAGTGAGAAATGAACATCAGCACCAGCCATGTAAATGCAAGGTAGTAAATACCTGTGTTACCTTAGAAATCAGAAGATAAAGGTAGGTAGGTAGTTTGGTGACAGTTTCCAGGATAATTCCTCCCGCATAAACATGAGAGCTTTCCTATTAGTTAACTTTTTCTCTGCAAGGCCACAGGACCCTCACACAATGTTCCACTATCATCTGTCTCTCTCTCTCAAAAAACTCCCTTTCTGACTTCCCTATTTTTGTAAGTGCCAATGCCATTCTCCTAATTACTCTCTTCAAAAACCCTTGATGTTTATCAGGGAACTGAAGGGCCCCAAAAGTAATATGTATTTCCAAACCTAAGAGATACAGTTTAGGAAAAAATTAGAAACATAAATCAGGAAATGATAGACTCTTCAATTGAAAAAAAATTTTTTAAAAAAGCTCACAGTGAATGAAACTAGCCATCTGTGACTCTTCCCTGAAGCAACTTCTTGTAAATATAATTTGTAGATATACTGCAGATGAGATTAAGATGCTTCCAATATCTCACCTGGGAGCAACCAACCCCGAATGTAATTCATGTAAGATGAGCTGTTACCGTGGCAACTGCGACATGAGGATAGGAGGCAGGTAATATTGTAATGACAGAAAATTCTGGTAAGTAGTTAGAGGTGATGGAAAAAAGAACAGTTGGAGAGTCGGTGTTTATCCAACACTCTTCAAGTAACAGGAACGCTGGTCTGGAAATCATGTTACAATTAACCCAAAGACCTCTCTCAAAACCATTCATCTCTGCCTGTTTAAATTGCTAGTTTGGTTTCTCCAGTACATAGATAGCTGGTAGGTATAACCCTAGATAGAAGATAAGAATATTTCAGTCACTAGAAACTGGCTTGTAAGCCAGTATCCTATAAATCTGCTTCATGTAAGTTAGTCCCTCAGAGTCTGAATCATTTTCACAGGAACTGATAAAATCTGGCTCTCAGGTTCACAGTCTGGACTATGGGGGCTTTACAAAGATGTGTCAATTCATTTTTTTTTCTGATATTTTACTATTTTTCCTTATTATCTATGTAATGCCTGTCCATTGTAAAAAAAATTTGAAAATACAGAAATGAAAAAGAAGCTGACAAATGATTCATTCCTAAGCCTGTTATCTAGAGGCAACAACTGTAAAGAGTTGGTGTATTGCCTTCAATTCATTTTTTGCTTTATACATACCGGATCATACTGAATGCATAATTCTTTATCTTGCCTTTTTCATTTAAGGTTGCATTCTACACATATTTCCATGTCATTACAAACTTTTCAAAGACACAATTTTAAGTTAAATTTTTCCTAAAGTATAACATAATACAAAAAAGTGCCCATATCAAGACTACAGATTGATCTATTTTTGCAAAGTGAACACACCTCTATAACCAGCACCCAGATAAAGAAATAGAATATTATCAGCACCTCAGAAGCCCCCTCATTCCCCATGCCAGCCACTCCCCACACCCTAAAGGTAGTGTAATGCCATTCTGACTTCTAACACCATACCATGAGTGTCATTTTTAATGTCTCTGCAATAGTCTATGGATAGACCATATTTTATGTAATCATTCCCTATTTTTCTAATATTGGACCTTAAAGATGCTTATTTATTTATATTTTATTTTATTTTATTTTATTTTATTTTATTTGAGAGAGAGAGAGAGAGACAGAGATAGCAAGATAGAACACAAGCAGAGAGGAGAGGGAGAGCAGGCTTCCTGCAAAGCAGGAAGCCCGACATGGGGCTTGATCTCAGGACCCGAGGATCATGACCTGAGCCAAAGGCCAGATGCTTAACCAACTGAGCCACCCAGGTGCCCAATGTTTTTTTATTTTTAACTGTAAGACCCTTTGGGCATATATCTTTATTCACATCTCTATCTTCTCAGAATAGATTCCCAGAGGTGGAATTTCGGGGGCAAATGGTGTGATATTTTAAAATATTCTTGATTCTAATTGCTTTCCAGGAACTTTATATCAATTTACAATCCCACTGGCAACGTGCAAGAGCATCTGATTCACTGTCCATGGTCTACTTTGAGGAATAACAGATCTTTTTAAATCATTGCCGATCTAAATATTTTGCATGTTCTGTCATTACTAGTGAGGTAGAACAAAGCACTAGTTGACCAATTATATTTCTTTTCCTGTAAATTATCTTTTCACACCTTTGCCAAGGTCTCTATTAGGGTCACTGTGTTTTTCTTATCTGTTTATATACGCTCTCTATACAATAAAGATAATGACCCTTTGCCATACTTGTATATCTTTCTCTGTTTGTTGTGTATTATTTAATTTGTTAATTATATCTTTGTCATATAGAAATTCTTAAGGTTTATGTAGTAAACTCACCTATTTGGTGTTTTTTTTCCTACTGGTTTTCAGTTTAGAAAGTCCTTTTACGTCTACATTTCAGATGCATAATTATCATATTCTATTTTAGGGCTTTTTTGATTTGATTTTTTTGAACTTTCAACTAATCATCTAGTATTTCAGTTGATGGGTATGTCTCAAATTTTAATGGGCATCACTATCACTGCTTGTTAAAAACCCAAATATTTCTGAGCTCTATCCCCCTGAGATTTTGATTCTGTAGGTATGGGGTGGGGCTCACAAACCCGCATTTGTTACAATCACCCCGCTGATTACATTGCAGGTGGACCCTGGTTCACATTTTGAGAAACTCTTTTTTTTTTAAAGACTTTATTTAGGGGTGCCTGGTTGGCTCAGTTGGTTGGGTATCGGCCTTAGGCTCGGGTTGTGATCCTGGGTCCTGGGATGGAGCTCCGAGTGGGGCTCCCTGCTCGGTGGGGAGCCTGCTTCTCCTTCTCCCTCTCTCTCTGCTGCTCTCTGTGCTTGTGCTGTCTCTCTCAAATAAATAAATAAATGAATAAAATCTTTTAAAAAATAAAGATTTTATTTATTTGTTTGAGAGAGAGTGTACGTGCAAGCAGGAGCGGGAGGGAGGGGCAGAAGGAAAGGGAGAAGCAGACTCCCCACTAAGCAGGGAGCCCAATGCAGGGCTTGATCTCAGGACCCGGGGATCATGAACTGAGCAGAAGACAGATGCTTAACCGACTGAGCCACCCATGCAACCCGCACATTTTGAGAAATTCTTACAGAATGCAGTGTAACCTGCCTTAGTACAGAGACTTAGTGCCTCCCATCTGGATGACTGCAGTAGTCTCCCTCAGCTTCCAGGCCACTATACCCTGAAATCTATCCTACACACAGCATCTAGAGTTCTGTTCCAGAAACAACTGATGAAAAACTCTTCATTAGCTGCCTACTATTAAGGAAACTAGATCAAACCCCTCATCCAGCACTCCAGGACCTTCATTATCTTTCCTGACCTAGTGACCTAGCCGGAAGGCTAATGACTTCAGCACAACCCTGGCATCTAGCCTGGCCTGCCTCCTCCTGGGCCTTAGACACAAATTGCTCATTCTTGTTTTCCTGCTGCAGCTTCTACCTCTTCTCAGGTTATTCAAATCCTAGCATTCAACTCAATTCTCGCATTGTTTTCCTTCCCTCACTATCCGGATGATCCACTGCTTTGCTAAAATTACCAAAGCCCATTGTTGTGTATTCTTTCCCTATGAGTCTCCCCAGCCAGTAGCGCAATTTAGAGGGCGTGGTCTGTGCGTCTATTCCTCTCAGCCTCTAACGCAGTCACACCTGAAGAATGTGGTTAATGGAAGTGACTCTAATACATGTTATTTCTGAAAGCTAATGCGGTAACCTCTCAGAAGTCTCCTCTGGACCAAAGTGAGAATGACAAATTTCTAGAAACTTCACGTTGTTGTGATTTGGTTTGCTGATAACCGAGTTAAGCAAAGGTTATCTTGGCTTCAGCTCTTATTTAATTTAACAATATTGCTTGTCACCTACGACATGTCCATTTATTGACTTTTCCAATTGAAGAGTCTAACCTTTTCTATAATATGGGATATTTCTTTCCCCTCTTACAAATGTGATGATTTCTCTTTTATGGAAGAACATGCTTTATCAGATTAAATAGATATTAAAGGGTTAATGGCTAAACAATTACATTATAGCTTCCTCAATTTATTTTTTCTCTTTACCCCTCAGGGTTCTGCCTTCGCAAATGACAGACTTGCTTTAAAGGAGTTCACTTGGATTCTCAGAACAGGTGGGGGTGGGGGTGAGGGTGAGTGAAAATAGCCCTTTTCCTTTCAAGCAGACAAGGGGAGGATTCAATTCAATTCACCAAATATTCATTGAGCTCCTATTAGGACACCCTGCTCTGTGCTAGGCACAACAATGAATGCCAAGATGAGAAATGATAATGGAGCAGAAGGGCATGGGAAGGAGAAGAAAAGGGAAGAAGAGGTGAAGAAAGGAATAGAGCTGGCTATCTGCATAAAAGGGGACTGAAAGAAGAGAAAGGGAGAAGAGAACCAAAGGCGCATTCTCCAGCCTGGTCTCAATTGATAGCAGTGTGTAAGTCTAGAAACCTGGAGCAATGGTTTGAGTTCAAATAGTGCTTAAGTACCATTAGAGGGGTGCCTGGGGGCCCAGTCATTAAGCGTCTGCCTTCAGCTCAGGTCATGATCCCGGGGTCCTGGATGGAGCCCCATGTCAGGCTCCCTGCTCAGCGGGGAGTCTGCTTCTCCCTCTGCTCCTCACCCTGCTGGTGCACTCTCTCTCTAATAAATAAATAAAATCTTTTTTTAAAAAAAAACTATTACAGTGGTTAGGGAAGGCCATAAATTGAGTCAAGCCTTTACCTGCTCAAGCCTTTGGAATGGGGAGTAAAAGATCTCTCTCTTTTTTAACGAGTATATATGCAGGTGTGTGCATGTATGTATACATATACAGTACTTAAAATTATTTTTTAATTATTTTTGGATGATAATAGCTAACACTTAACGAGTGTGTACTTACTCTGTTCTAAGTACTTTACATATAGTAACTTATTTACTCCTTATCACAACCCTGTGAGGTAGTTGCAATAATAGGACATTTTTTCAGATGAGGAAACTGAGGCACTAAGCAATTAAGTAACTTGCCCAAGTTCACACAGCTTATAACTGGCAGGTCTGGGCTTTGAACTTTGGTCTAGCTGACTTAATTTTTTAATTTTTTAAAAAAATTTTTGTTGTTATTTGAGGTACTTGGCCATGTTTAACTTACTGCTGTACTCACTAGGGCTAATGCATTGCCTTGCACGTAACAGGCATGTTATGCTTTGAATGAATAAATAACTGAAATGTTGGCTATAAAGTGTTTTCCACTAAAGCCCAATTACTATTAAATTTAAAAATCAAGTGTCATTAGGGGCGCCTGGGTAGCGCAGTCGTTAAGCGTCTGCCTTTGGCTCAGGGCGTGATCCCAGCGTTCGGGGATCGAGCCCCACATCGGGCTCCTCCGCTGGAAGCCTGCTTCTTCCTTTCCCACTCCCCTGCTGTGTTCCCTCTCTCGCTGTCTGTCTGTCTGTCACATAAATAAATAAAATCTTTAAAAAAACAATCAAGTGTCATTAAATGTAGATTTACTTTGCTGTACATTTTAATTTTATTAAAAACGTTAGTTTGTTTTTTTTTAACAGCACACACGTATGCATACTTCAACGTTCTCTTACTCATTTGGCTGGACTTCTGACCTCTCTAAAAATTTGAGGAATCACTGAATCGTAGTCCAGGAGCTGGTAAGTGAGTTAGTGGTATCTGATGTACTTTTGGAGTAGTGTTGGTGTGTTGTGGGTTCCCAAGTCGATGGCCAAGATTCTTGAGACATCTTCAGTGCAAAAGGTGGTTTTAGCAGAGCACAGGGACAGGACCCGTGGGCAGAAAGAGCTGCTAATGTCTCAGGACTGTGAGGAGCAACTGATTATATACTTTGGGGTTGGGGGAAGAAAAGATAAGGGAAGTTCCACAAGGATTTTCATTTGCTAAAGAAGACTACTGGAGGCCTTGCTATTGCCAAACTAAGGCTGTTCTTCCCTCTAGCGAGGCATTAACATTAAGACACTCGGGGAGCTTCCTGGAGAAGGGTTATACTCTGCCTGCCTCAAGTATTTGTCAATGGACTGCAGGTTATAGGACATTTAATTTTATCTACATTTCCTTCTGCCTTTGTTTCCCACATCAGTATCTAGCCTCCTTCTGTCTTTTGAAGTTGAAAAATAATTCTTGCCCTGAGGATTTAGTAGCCCTGCGTGGGATCCACTTAAGAAACCAGGTTTACCTTGTCATAAGAATGTAATACTTTTCTGAAGCAATATAACATAAAGGGAGAACGAATGCCTGAAAAACCCTACGGTCCCAGATAAGGCCGACTTTTACAAAAAGTTGCCATTTGAAGAAACCACCTTACCCTTCATCTCCCAATCTTCCAACCAACCCATCATGGATCTCAGCCTATAATTTTCGTTGAGTTAAATCGCAAGCACCCCTGCAAAGGGCAGCACTATTCACACTGTAGTTCAAATTTCTCTGTGATTTTTGAGGCTTTTCCAGATCCACCAATGGGACAGGGAGAGCAGGCGGTGGGCGGGGTCGCCAGGAGGGGAGGAGAGGGGACCTTGGGGAGAAACCGTGGTGGGGGGAAGGGGGGGCAATAGGGCGTTGAATGATTTTGAGGAAGGTCTTTAGAGAAGCGCCCCGTTAAGGTAGGGCGGCCGGCTCCCCGAAACGGGCTTCCCGGGGCAGAGCCGGCTGACCTGCGCCTGGGAGGAGCTCCGCGTCCCGTCGCGCCTGCCCCGGGCTGGCTGCGTGTGCGTCGGGAGTCGAGCCGCCGTGCGCACCAGGAAGTGACTCTCCCCAGCGGCAGCGATCCAGGCCGTCCTCTGGCTTTTTCGTTTGCCGCCTCAGGTTTGTAAGAGGATTTATTGGTTGCAAAGGTATGGGGGGTACGTGGAGAGCTCGGAAAGCCCGACTGAACCCTTACTGTGGAGAGAACTGCTCAGCGGGCCAGTCTGCCCATGGGGCGGGGAATTGAGGAGGCCGCGGAGGTGGGGACGCGGACGGGACCTATGCCGGCGGTCCCAGGTTGCGGCCAGCCCCGCGGCCGCCTGTGCTGTGACCTCAGCCCTCCCTTGGCCCAAATTCAGTGATGGTCTTTCCTACACACACGGTGGGTAGAACTTGCCCGAAAAAGAGGGGAATGGAGGGGCTGGTGAAGGAGTCTGGTGGGGGAAGGACCTATTTGAGCGTGCACTGCAGTGAGGACTCAGCAACACACCCTGACATCCATCTCTTTCAGCCGAGAACCGTGTTGGGGGTCAGGCCAACTGAAGGAAGGATAAACAGAGAGTGTCAGCCAGACCCTTGTCTGTGGGTAAACATTTTGCTCCAAGAAGCTCCTTGGCCCCACACGGATCAGACATACCACACAGTCTCAGATTGGAACCTCTCTCAGCATTTCAGCCCTGGAGACTTTAGTCTACCTCCCTGTCTGGCAGCTCCGGACCTTGAGTCTCTTTCCAATTAATTCTTGTAGGAGAAACTGAGCAGATGTCACACACTTTTTTTTTTAACCCAAGCATTTATTTATTTTTTTTTAAAGATTTTTTAAATTTATTCGACAGAGATAGAGACAGCCAGCGAGAGAGGGAACACAAGCAGGGGGAGAGGGAGAGGAAGAAGCAGGCTCATAGCAGAGGAGCCTGACGTGGGGCTCGATTCCATAACGCTGGGATCACGCCCTGAGCCGAAGGCAGACGCCTAGCCTAACCGCTGTGCCACCCAGGCGCCCCCCAAGCATTTATTTAAAACCAAAAAAAAACTCTGAAAAGAAACTAGTCTTTTCTGTGGGCAGATGCCCCCTCCGACATCAAGAAACAAAGAAACATAATTCACTTTGACTGGTATTATTATGCTGCCTTGAAAAATATATTTCACTACAGAAAATACTAAAATTCGCTAAAAAATATATATATATATGACGAAAGGGTCTTTACCAGGAGAGGTGAATGGTTGGCAGTAGTCGGGGCCTATTTTAGACCATATCTGGTGATTTGGAGGAAGAAACCTAGATGCACAAGATACAGGGCAAGTGGAGCTCAGTGGTCCAGGCATTCACCAGTGAGAGGACCCACACACTCCAAGTCTGAATGTTGTGGGGTACAGATAGCTGTCTTCAGTCCTCAGCTCCCCTGTTCCTCCTCTGCCAACCCCTAAATGGGCCTGCGGCACACCCTCCCCCTGCAGTCTGCCCCCACTCTGCCCATTCCTTACTTTTTGTCTCTTACCTCTTCACTCATTTCCTCTCTCTGGCTTTTGCTTTTCTTCATATCAAATACATACTTTTGTCTCATTTTAGAAAAATGTTTATCAGAGATCACACACTTTTGATAGTATTAATAGTATTAATAGAGCAGGCCCTAAGCTCACCACACTCCAGCAGGCACTAATGCAGAATGTTATGAAAATTCTTTTGTTTGTGTTTTGTTTTATAAGTTTCCCACATAATTTTACTTATCCTAACGACACTCACATGTTTTATTACATCTTGCCAGTTTTTCAGGTCAGCCACGTTGAGGCATAAAAAAGTTAAGTGATGCGCTTTGAAGAATCAGAGCCTAAGGAAGGACAGTGACACATGTCGAATGCCTGCTGTTTTAGGTGCAGTCCTGAGCACTTTGTATATATGAGCTCCTTTATTTCTTTTTTTTTAAGATTTTTATTTATTTATCAGAGAGAGCGCACAAGCACAAGCAGGGGGAGCAGCAGGCAGAGGGAGAAGCAGGCTCCCTGCCGAGCAAGGAGGCCAATGTGGGACTCGATCCCAGGACCCTGGGATCATGACCTAAGCCAAAGGCAGACACTTAACCAACTGAGCCACTCAGGCATCCAAGTTTGTTTAATTCTTAGCACAACCCTGAAAGGCAGGTGGTACTAGTCCTATTTTTATAGATGATGACACTGACATTCATAGTGCTTAAGTAACTTGCCCAAAGTCACGTAGCTAGTGAGGAACAGCTGAGATTAGAATACGGCTCCAAAGCCCGTGTTCTTAATAACTTGCCTTTTCCTGAAAGTTGTGTAGAGGGTGCTATCAACACCTCAACTTGGAGACAGCTTAAATCTGTTTTGTTAGAAATTTGTGACGTTCAACCCCAAATTCTTCCATGTTGTGACAGTTACTTTCTTTAGTATTTTCTAAACACACAAAATGGTATATGGGCTAAATATCATAGCACCCATGTTGGCATCCTTTAAGTTACCTACTGGTCATATCATACTAATTTCGTGGTAATAAGAGGAAGCCACGGAGGAATCTTTGTTAATAAATCGTTGGAGATACGTGTGTGTGTGTGTGTGTGTGTGTGTGTGTGTGTGTGTGTGTTCTGAATTAAGGTATGATTTAACATTGGGATGTAATCCAAGGTAGAGGATAAGGGCAAAAAGGTAATTTCACAGCCCATCATTAAGGTGTCCAGCCAAGTTCATTCACATGTCCTTGACTCAAACAAGTTACACAGCAATGATCAGGCACCATAAAGTAAATTGGCCACAACACTGAGTCCTGTGCTGGAGGCAAAGGGATTCCTTCCTCCTTCCAAAGTGAGGCCCTCACCTGTTCTAACTCTTGCAGCTTTTGCTTTATAGTTACTTCTGCTTGTCCTTCCCCCTGCTCTCCTCTGTCAGTATTGCCACCCCCACCCAGTCCTGTACTGTCTTTGAGTATCATGACAGTTAACTGAGATTTTGCCAGGTACTGGGTGCTGTGCTCAGAGCTTTACAAACATCATCTCTATTTAATCTTCTTCTGAGTACTTTTTATTAATTATCTTTTTATTTAACTCTTATAACCACTATATGAGGTAGGTACTATTATTATCTCCATTTTACAGATGAAAAAAAAAGGAAAGTCATGGGGAATGATTGACTTGCCAAAGGCCATTTAACTAGTAAGTTGTGGAGTCAGGGGACCACTCAGGTCTACCTGACTCTAGGGTCTACATGCCTAAGATCTCAAACCTTCATTTGTCCCTCCTGTCTGCCACTTATTACTACCTTATTTCCCTTCTTTCTTTGGCTTCGGACTTACTGGATATGTCAGTGCCTTACCTAGGGGCATCTTCCTTGGCCTCTAAGCTCCATGTTCTCCTGGAGCATCTTTTCTTGTTCTCTAGAAATTTCCTTTTCCCCAGGTGTAGTCATTGGTCTTTTGCTCTTCTCTTTACTGAAAGCTCTTTTTTTTTTTTTAATCTTATAGCTTGTACTTATAGACACTCAACCAAATCTCTAACCCTGACTTCTCTCATGACTCGTAGTACTGCTTCTCTACTTGTTGAATGTTTCCATTTGGATATTTTCCTTACCATTGCAAACACACGCCTCAAACATGAATTTGCTTTTTTAGAAAGATTTATTTATTTATTTGAGAGAGAGAGATAGTGAGCGAGAGCATGTATGAGCAGGGGGAGAGGCAGAGGGACAAAATCTTCAAGCAGTTTCCCCACAGAGTGCAGAGCCCAACGCAGGGCCTGATCCCATGACCCATGAGATCATGACCTGAGCCAAAACCAAGAGTCAGATGCCCAACACAGTGAGCCACCCAGGCACCCCTGAACTTGCTTTTTTCCCTCTTTTTTATTTTTATTTTTTTAATTAAATTCTTGATTTAGAATTGATTTAGAATTAGATTAGAATAATAGAATTTTATTAAATTCTTGATTTAAATTCTTTATATGTTCAATTTAATTAACATATACTGTATTATTAGTTTTAGGGGTAGAATTTAGTGATTCATCAGTTGCATATCACACCCAGTGCTCATTACTTCAAGTGCCCTCCTTAATGCCCATCACCCAATTACCTGTTCCCACCACCCACCTTCCCTCCAGCAGCCCTCTATTTGTTTCCTAGAATTAAGCATCTATTAAAGTTTGCCTCACTCTCTATTTTCATCTTATTTTATTTTTCCTTCCCTTCCCCTGTGTTCATCTGTTTTGTTTCTTAAATCCCACATGAGTGAAATCATATGGAATTTGTCTTTCTGATTGAGTTATTTTGCTTAGCATAATACCCTCTAGTTGCATCTACGTCATTGCAAATGTTAAGATTTCATTCTTTTTGATGGCTGCGTAATACTCCGTTGTGTGTGTGTGTGTGTGTGTGTGTGTGTGTGTGTATGTATACCACATCTTCTTTATCCATTCATCTATTGATGGACATCTGGGCTCTTTCCATAGTTTGGCTATTGTGGAACATTGCTGCTATAAACAGTGGGGTGCGTGTACCCCTTTGAATCACTATGTTTGTATTCTTTGGATACCTAGTAATACAATTGCTGGGTCATAGGGTAGCTCTATTTTAAACTTTTTGAGAAAACTGTGTACTGTTTTCCAAAGTGGCTGCACCAGCTTGCGTTCCCACCAACAGTGTAAGAGGGTCCCCTTTCTCTGCATCCTTGCCAACATCTGTTGTTTCCTGACTTGTTAATTGTAGCCATTCTGACTGGTGTGAGGTTTTATCTTACTGTGGTTTTGATTTGTATTTCCCTAATGTGGAGTGATGTGGAGCGTTTTTTCATGTGTCCATTGGCCATTTGTATGTCTTCTTTGGAGAAATGTCTGTTCGTGTCTTCTGTCCATTTCTTGACTGTATTTTTTGGGTTTTTTGGGTGTTGAGTTTGATAAGTGCTTTATAGATTATGGATACTAGCCCTTTATCTGATAAGAAATTTGCGAATATCTTTTCCCATTCCGAAGGTTGCCTTTTAGTTTTGTTTACTGTTTCCTTTGCTGTGCGAAAGCTTTTTTATCTTGGTCAAGTCCCAATAGTTCATTTTCACTTTTATTTCTCTTGCCTTTGGAGACATGTCTAGCAAGAAGTTGCTGTGGCCAAAGTCAAAGAGGTTGCTGCCTGTGTTCTCTAGGATTTTGATGGATTCTTGTCTCACATTTAGGTCTTTCACCCACTTTAAGTCTGTTTTTGTGTATGGTGTAAGAGAGTGGTCCAGTTTCATTCTTTTGCATGTGGCTGTCCGATTTTCCCAACATCACTTGCTGAAGAGACTGTCTTTCTTATTTTATTTTATTTATTTATGGAGAGGGACTAGCCATGGAAGTGTGTTCAGAGAGTTGAACTCTTCGCTGGAGGACAAAGAGTATATTTTCCTCATCTTTTTATTTTGGGAACCTAGGCAGTACCTGACACGCAGTAATTCAGTTCCATTCAGCAGGCCTGCTTTTACCAAGTATTGACTCTGTGCCCGGCATGGTGCTGGGTGCTGACCTTCCATAAGGGTTTATAAATGCATGAAGGGGGTTGGGAGTTGTGCTTCTGTTTCCCAACTTCTGTTTGTTCACCTTCCATGCAGGGGAACTTCAGTGTTTCTGTGGTTGGCAAGGATTAAGAGAAGAGTCCCAATGCATAGCCCGAGGTGTTTCCTCTCCAGGGTGGGGCTCACCTCCAAACCAGGATTGCTCCCCTGGTGTGCCACAAAACCTCCAGGTTGGTCACAGCTCTTTTTGGGCTCAGCATGTGAGGGAAACTTCACTGGCATGATAGCCAAGAAGCGTCAAAGAGGACAGAAAAGTCAGAAGAAACCAAGCCATGTTGGACCACTTGATGGTTCCTGGCAGGAAAGGTAAGGCCCAGGCGGATATCCTTTCCCATTAGCAAGTCTGAATCTCTGGGCCTACTAAAATCTGTATTCCTGATGTAACTAACATGACATTGCAAGGGTTCAGGGGGGTGCCTCAGGTAGGATACCCAGGGCAAATTTGAAGACACCTGAAGAATGTTGGTGGAAATGCTTTGTGATGGCAGAAAATATTCTCCTTGCCTTTAAGTATGTTTTTCACAGAAATGAGATATTAAACTGGTACCTTGTCTGTATAAAGGTCCAGGGTGGGTACACTGAAGATCAGGAATCCAGAGAGGGATCAGATGGCTTACAAATGAATAGTCCCATTGCAGCCATGCAAACACAGATATACCTCATTTTATGCAACAAATGTATTTTCTAAGTCAAATTATATTTTATTTTATTTTTTATTTTTTTTAAAGATTTTATTTATTTATTTGACAGAGATAGAGACAGCCAGCGAGAGAGGGAACACAGCAGGGGGAGTGGGAGAGGAAGAAGCAGGCTCATAGCAGAGGAGCCTGATGTGGGGCTCGATCCCATAACGCCAGGATCACGCCCTGAGCCAAAGGCAGACGCTTAACCGCTGTGCCACCCAGGTGCCCCAAATCAAATTATATTTTAAAAGCATTAGGGAGGTGAGCTATTTAAAGGAACCCAACAGTGAAGCCTTTTGTAATATGATTAATTACCTCCTGATAAATCTGGATTTTTCTTACATTAAGTTTGCCCATCTGGTCTGTTTTGTTAAGTAGACGGCACCAAAATGGGCTCTTCTCCCAGACTGTATCTCCCCAGGGGCATGAGAGTTAGGTTTTCTGAACAAGTAAAACGCCAGAGAAAATGGTGGCAGGAAGTACTTATGCATAGTAGGTGCTTAGTACATATTTATAGAATGAATGAAGTGCCTGAATTATTTTTTTTCAGGCTGGCTGATGTTGTGACACCACTCTGGAGGCTAAGCTATGAGGAACAGCTCAAGGTTGATACCTAGCTTATGTTTTCACTCCCCAGTTCCATCAGAGTGAATGGTGCCAGACTTGTAGGAAGTTTGAGTGGACAGCTTTATCCGGATGACCCAGCAGGTGCTTAAAATCAATATGCTAATGAATCTGAAAAGTTTTTTCAAATGTATTTCTTTCTTTATATTAACATACACTGTATTAGTAGTTTTAATGGTAGAATTTAGCGATTCATCTGTTGTGAAAAACACCCAGTGCTCATTACTTCAAGTGCCCTCTTTAATGCCCATCACCCAGTTACCCCATCCCCCCACCCACCTGCCTTCCAGCAATCTTCAGTTTATTTCTGATAGTTAAGAGTCTCTTATGGTTTGCCTCCCTCTGTTTTCATCTTATTTTATTTTTCCTTCCCTTCCCCTCTGTTCATCTGTTTTGTTTCTTAAATTCCACATGTGAGTGAAATCATATGGTATTTGTCTTTCTCTGACTGACTTATTTTGCTTAGCATAATACTCTCTAGCTCCATCCACGTCATTGCAAATGGCAAAATTTCGTTCTTTTTGGCGGCTAAGTAATATGAATCTGAAACTTTAACTTTGCACCTATTACATCTTCCAAACTCGGGAGCCATATTGGGAAATGCCTGTGTCCTTTTTTTTTTTTTAAAGATTTTATTTTATTTATTTGACAGAGACAGCCAGCGAGAGAGGGAACACAAGCAGGGGGAGTGGGAGAGGAAGAAGCAGGCTCCCAGCAGAGGAGCCTGATGTGGGGCTCGATCCCAGAACGCTGGGATCACGCCCTGAGCCAAAGGCAGATGCTTAACGACTGCAGTACCCAGGCGCCCCTGTGTCCTTTCTCCCTTGCTTTTTTGTTATTCTCTGTATGTGTGAGTAGCAAGTACTTTTGCTGCTTTATACATAGCTGCACTTTCCAACCCGGTAGCCACTAGCTACATGTGGCTGTTTGATTTTAAACACAGTCAATTCTGCAGTAATGCTTGTTTTAAAAACATAAATTTGTTCCAAGGAATTGATAGATTAAGGCACAACTTGAACATAATGCAAATTTCACATTGGTTTAGGAGTGATGATTTTTTTGTCCTCAAGAAACACCAGATGAAAGAAGCAAACTGTACCCAGCAGAACTGAGCTGCATAAGAATACATAAAATGAACACGCACACATGCCTCAAACATCTATGGATTCCCGCAGTTTACTTAATGTGGTATGAGCCACACTCGTCCACGTCTGCTGCTAGATCTTTGTGTGACACATAACCCTCCTTTCACCACTTCATGAAAATCTACAAGTGGACAGCCACTTTGTCAGGGAAAAGTGCCTTCCTTATTGTAGTATGTATCCGTTTCTTAACGATTTATTTTTTTTTAAGATTTTATGTATTTATTTGTCAGAGAGAGAGAGAACACGCACAAGCAGGGGGAATAGCAGGCAGAGGGAGAAGCAAACTCCCCGCTGAGCCAGGAGCCTCATGTGGGACTTGATCCCAGGACCATGGGATCATGACCTGAGCCAAAGGCAGCTGCTTAACCACAACTGAGCTGCTCAGGCATCCCTATTTTTTAATTTTTATTATTTTTTAAGATTTTATTTATTTATTCGAGAGAGAGTGTACAAGCAGGGGAGGGGTGGAGGGAGAAGCAGACTCCCCACTGGTCAGGGAGCCTGATGCAGGGCCCAATCCCAGGACCCTGAGATCATTACCTGAGCCAAAGGCAGACGCTTAACCAACTAAACCATCCAGGTGCCCCATTTCTTAACCATTTAACGTGGAAAACTGTATTACCCTTTTTGTTAGATTGCTATCCTTTTTATGTGCGTTACTGATAGTTTTGGAATGTGTGTGCCTAACCCCATTTTTCCCATGAGCCCTGTGATTTCTTTTTTTTTTTAATTTTAATTAATACTAATACATACAGTATTAGTTTTCAGTGTACAGTATAGTGATTCAACAATTCTATATATTCATGCTCATCAAGATAAGTGTACTCTTAATGCCTTGTGATTTTTTTGTGTGATTTTGCATAGCATAGTGTAGAAATGCTTATGTCCTGTTATAGCAGAGGTGACTGACTGTATACGTTAACTAAAATTAAATGAGATTAAAAACTCAGTTCCTCAGTCACATGAGCCTCATTTCAAGTGCTCATTAGCCACATGTGGCTAGTGGTTACCATATTATATAGCACATAATATCAACATAAAACATTTCCATTATCACAGCACTGACCTATAGCTTGACTGTTCAGTCTGAAAGGTTGGTTAAAATGAAGAGCTTACATAAAAGCTCACTCTTGACCTTTCTCCCAGTACCTTCCTTGGTCTATTTGCTGTCCCATCATTGTGGGTTCCTTATCTGCTAAGACCATGACCCAGAAATCTGTGGGACAGCCTTCTCTTTTCTTCTTTGTTTTCCATTCTTTGAGGTGATACTACATAAGTCTTTTTGTTTCATTTCATACATTCTTTTGCAGGTGAAATTTGAAGCTCAGAAAAAAATTTTACAGAGACTGGAGTCTTACCTCCAAAAGCTCAATGGAGTCAATGTGACAACATCTGCATCCAGAGCTGAGGGGCTCTCTTGTCTTCTCCATCCTATTATACCCTCTGTAAGCCACCACTTCCCTATCCTTTATCTACTAAGTCCCCTTAATAGCTAATAATACCAGCCAGTACCTACTGGGCACTTTCTGGGAACCAAGCCCTGTGCTAAGTGATTAGCCTGCATCGTTGTCTAGCACATTGTCTGTACTACGTGATTAGCATGCATCATCAGTGACTGTTATAGTCACCCTGAGGGGTAGGCACTATCGTTTTATAGATGAAGATGTTGAGGTTCAGAGAGATTAAGTAATTTGCCCAAGGACACACATCTAGAAAGTGTCAGAGCTGAGGTTTACACTCAGGTCTATTTGATGCAAAGCTCACTTTCTCCAACCACTACAGCATTACCTCTGTAGAAAGATTTCAGACTTTGGAAACTTAATGAGGTCTTAGAGAGACAGAACTTAATTTATGGCAGAGGTTGGCAAACTATGGCCCTTAGGCCATATCTGTCCCCCACCCTTTATTTTGTAAAGCTTTATTGGAACACAGCTGAGCTTGCTTGTTTATGGATTGTTCCTGGCTGCTGTTGCACTGCATGGCAGAGTTAAGTAGTTGTGACAAGGACCATATGACTTGCAAAGACTAAAATAACTTGTTATCTGGCCCTTCACTGAGAAAGTTTGCTGACCCCTGTTTCACGGCAAGATTGAAACTGCTTTCCACTATGGAGGGTCTGTGGAGTGTTCTGACCTCAGCTATGGACTTTCACATATGCCATACCTTCCAAGCAAGCACCATTTATTTGTCCTCATCCAGAGAACATTCTTACATTCCTTTTATTGCTGTTCTCTTTGATTTCATTTGTCCTATTGTTCTTCTCGTGCCCTGCCTTCTCCAGCCTGTCATCAATGGCTACCGAAATAAGTCTACCTTCTCTGTGAACCGAGGTCCAGATGGCAATCCAAAGACTGTGGGTTACTACCTGGGAACTTGGAGAGGTCAGTTGAAGGCCATAACTAGTACAAATAGCAAACCAAGGGCTAAGAGGAGAGGGAAGGTGCAGGAATGGTGTCAGTGGGGGTGGAGAGGAGTGGAATGGCAACCTTGAAGGAGAAGGATGAAGTCTTTGATGCAGAACATGATCACAAAGTTAATTTTGGATGCTTTTTGGTGGGTAGTCATTGTCACTTAGTACTAGGAATCACAACCTTTACCCTTTCTTCCTCTAAAAGTCATATGCCTGAGCCCCAGTTATCACTTAGTAAATGTTAATGTTGTTGCCACTGCCCACTCACCATTGTCATCATCATCATTTTATGCTCCTTTTCCAAACTGGGAGCAATCTCCTCTTTATTAGAGAGTCACCTTTTCTATTTAATATCTCCATATCCCTGAAAGCTGGAGCCTTCTGTGATAAATCTGCCTTAAAGTAACTGGTAGAGGGGGTGAGTAGTGGTGGGGGAGATCACAGTGGCATATTTCTGAGACTTAATTCCAGTACCCATTCCCGGATTCCATTCCTGAACTTCCCATTTGCCCATTTTCAATAAATCCACTTGAAACACCATCATTTTATATTAGTCACACTGTTTAATACCCATATGCCTTAAACTAGAGTTCATTAGGGCAGGCACTTGGCTTCCCCCCTGCTTGTGTGCTGAATTAAATGACTATATGACATCAGTGTTCTATTATTCGGTAACAAAAACAAAACCCATTACATTTTATTTCCCTCTTGAAATCTGAACAGAAAACAGACGTTGTCATATTGGTGCATTTGTGGCATGAGAGAAAATATTGCAGACTAGCTCTATTAAGAATCAGCTTCATAATGGCTAGACCAGGAAACAGGTTATCTCTGTAAAATGGCCTTGAGTTTGAATTAGGTACTTCTTCAGATCTGCGTATGCCTCTCTGAGGGAGGGGATTTGAATGGCCAGACATTTCTAAATAATCTTTCATCAAGGAAACCATGTAAATCAAATTCATTTTCTTTCTTTAGACAGAAGCATCGTCTGTGTATGGTCTAACCATCTGAAAAACATCCCTGAGAAACACAATCAAGTGGCACAGGTAATGAGAAACAAGGGCTGGTTGAAGATAACCCTAGGCATTGCAGTCTGTGACAGTAGTGTCCCTGACATTTTAATAATAGAGTGGCCTCTGGTGCGACAGGGAAGGAGGTGCTCTGTTCTGAGAGCATACCTTGTAACATGGAGAGAACATAGCTAGTGTTTCATTTCAGGGAGGGTGGAGAGCAGGAGAGAGAACTTTATCCATTATTGCACATATCAGGCATCCGAAGAATTTAATAGGAAGGAAGTATTAGGAAAAAGAGGTACCAGTGAGGGCAGTCTCACAGGTGACAAGTGTCTGAAATATTTGGAAGGCTAGTGTTTTCGGCAGAACAGAACTGAGAAATACCATGGGAAATGTAAGTGGTAAGGCATCTACATCGTGAGGTTGGCCTCTAAGACATTTTTATATCCTTCTCTTTTTACGCACCTACTATTTATTGAGTGCCTACTATGCGTTGGGTACTGTGCCAGGTGCTGGGGATCCAGTGATGACTCAAATAGGCATGGTACCTGCCCTTGTGGAACTTAAAAAAACAAGTCAAAAGCCTTCCTCATGAGGACTGAACAGGACTCCCAACTGACACTCTTACTCCCTGTTGGTTCTTACCAGCACCCACCCTCCTAACGACTTAAGTTCCTGACACTTGGGTGGCGCCTTCTAACAGGACACATCTTGACCTCCAAGATTTCGCTGCTAGGATGCAGCTTTGTTTGTAGAATTGTTCTCCAGAAATCTTCCTATATGGGCCTCATCAGTTTCTTCTCCCATTCTCTTCAGCGCCTTCTCTAAACCCTTCCGTCTCTTCAATTCCCTGCCCCATCACTTTTACCCTTGCCCTTAGATGATTGTGCCTCATTCTTCCCTAAAAAATTAAGGGCATCACATGAGAACTCTCTTAGCTTCTTCTCCTAACATCTACCAATTTCACTGAAATCTTATCCCTCCTTTCCTCCTATTTCAGTGAAAGAGGTGGTTGGTCTTCCCCCTGTCTAAGGCTATCCTTCCTTGAAACACCATCTTGGACTCATCTCTTCCCTCTTCTAGATCCTTGCTCCTTTATTACATACCCTCTTTTTCCTATTTTTGTACCTCCTTCCCTATGACTTCTGTTGGCTCTTTTTGGTTCATAAACATATTAAATACCTCCCATTTTTAAAAAAATCTCATGGTTCTTCTGCCCTTAACACTCCATAGAAATTGATCTTGTCAAAGTCATCAGTGACCTCTATTTTGCCAAATCCAATGGAAACTTTCCCTGACTTACTCAACTTTTCTCTGCCTTTGACACCACTTATTTTTCTTATTTCCCTTCTTGAAATATTTTCTTTGTTTGATTTATGTGATTCTTTTCTGTGATGGTTTATCCTCCTGTCTTGCTGTCCACTTCCTAGTCTTTCCCATGGGATCTTTTTCTCCTCTCCTTTCTTACTGTAAGTATTGATATCCCCCAGGACTCTGTCCTTGGCCTTCTTTTCAAATTCATTAATGGGAGATTGCACCCAGGTAGAGTTGTAGGTGAAATGACCATCTACAAATTGATAACTCCTAAACTTATATTTGCATTCTGGTTCCCTCTTGAGCTTTAGGAGGTGCATTTCTAAAAGGCTACTGAACTTCCTCACTTAGCTGGCCTGCGGAGGTCTTCAAATCAGCATTGCCCTAGATCAAGATTTCTCAGCTTCTGCACTACTGACGTTTTGGGTTGGATCACTTTTTGTTGTGTGGACCTGTTAGGTGCATTATAGGATGTTAGCAGCATCCCTGGTCTCTACCCACTAGATGCCATTAGTTGATTAGTTGTGACAACCAAAAATGTCTCCAGATGTCTCTTGGGGGGCACAGTTGCCTCCAGTTGAGAAAACTGCCCTAAACCAAATTTATCCTCTTCCCTTTCAGAATATGCTTCTTTTTTCTCACCTTAGTAAATGGTAGCACAGTGTACTAGAAACATGTCATCCTAGACTCCTCTGTCTTGATCCCCACTTTCCTCCTCAGCCATATCTAATCAGTCTCCAAGTCCTGTTAGTTTTCCTTTCTAAAAAATCTAAAATTCTGTTTTCTCCACCGTTACCACCACCATCACCAACACTCGATTCCAAGCTACCATCTTCCCTTGCCTAAACTACAATAACCTCCAAACTGGTCTCACTAGTTCCAGCCCCTTACTTTGGTTTATTCTCTCTACTGCATCCAAAGGCGTCCTTAAAATGCAAATAAGATCATACCGCAATCTTGCTTAAAATTCTTCAGCATTACCCAGTAGTTTTTAGAATAAAGCTTCAGTTTGTTATCTTTGCACTGCCAGATCTTTACCAGAAGGTCCCTAGCCTCATCTTCTGCCACATCCTCACCTGCTTTCCCTCTTTCCATTCGTATGGAACTCAAGTTATCCTGTCAAGCTATCTCACTCCTGCCTAAGGCTGTCCTTTCTCCACAGTGCCCTCAATCTTCTCCCCTTAGCTTCTACTTATGTTCAAAGATTCATTTCAGGCATTAGATCCTGTAGAAAACCTTATCTGACTCCTCAGTCTGATAGGGATTCCCCTTTTCTGTACTCTAATCTCCCGTTGCTTACCTCCTATTGTTGCGCTCCTTACACCGCATTGCATTGTTGTGCATTGGTGTTTCCTGCAGGAGACTGCGGAGGTAGCAGCTGTGGATTATTTAATCTTGTAGCCCAGCACTTAGCATAGATTCATACACATGGCGGGTGCTCATCAAATGTTTGGTGAACCCAGGTTTCTAGCCCTTCCAGCTTCTGTTGGGCAAATTGTTTACCCTCCACATCTATCCAGAGGAATTCTTTCTCCCTGCAAAATTTGTCCTGGGACCTAAAATCCAATCCAGTAGGTACTCAAATACAGGCCAGATGCAAATAAAAATAATACCTTATGTATAGCCCTAGGTTGCTCTCACTTTTTTAATACCTTCATCTCTCTTTCCCTGTTCCTGGTCATGACATTCCATTCCATTACGATGATAAGATACCCTAGTTTGCCCTGATTTGAGGTTTTTTAATATCTACTCTTGATTCTTAAGTCAAAATATGAATTTTATAGGAGCTGACAGCTAGAGCACCAAGACCTAAGAATCAGTCTATAAATAAAATGCTATCAAAGAAATACAGGTACATAGTTTTAAAAGTCAAATAGTAGTAATAGGTTAGTAAGGAAAAATGATGCTCCTCTGTCCCGCCCTTCTTTGCTCTTGAGCCCTGCTTTCCAGAAACCACAGCATTTATTTTAGTTATTCTTCTGGTGTTCTGTATTTTTAAATAGTACATTATTCTGATGTATTTTGCTTTATCCAAGTTAGATATTATTTGTTGACTTCCAGTTATGGCATATAAGAATTTCTCTCCCTGGGCACCTGGGTGGCTCAGACGGTTAAGCATCTGCCTTTGGCTAGGGTCATGATCCCAGGGTCCTGGGATTGAGTCCCACATCAGGCTCCCTACTCAGCAGAGAGTCTGCTTCTTTCTCTCTCTCCCTCTGTTGTCCCCCCTGCTTGTGCGCTCTTGCTCTCTCTGCCAAATAAATAAATAAATAAATAAATAAATAAATAAATAAAATCTTTAAAAAATATTAAAAAAATTTCTCCCCCTTACTTTGTTTCTCTTCCCAAACTACCCTTCTTCTTCTATTTTTATTGCACAATTCTTGGTTAAATTAATATTTAGTGTTTCTATTGTTATGACTATGTAGATATTCATTCCTGAGCCAAGTACATATACTAAGATTTTGTTTTCCTTTATTGTACAAATTTTCCTGTCATTTTATATTGTGAAAAATTGCAAACATATAAAAGTAGAGAATGGTGTAACGAACCCCATATACCCATTCCCCAGGTTCAAAAACTATCAGTATTTGTCCAATCTTACTTTACCTATACTCTCACCCATCCCACATTTCGCCAACCCATTTGGATTAGTTTGAGGCAAATTCCAGACATTATATCATATAAAATGTGAATATTTCAGTGTGAGTTCTAAAAGAACTTAATTTTTTAAACATAGCTTCATGCCATTATTATGTCCAGAAATAAACATTTGTCCCATAACATCGTCAAATATCCAGTAAGTGTTCAGGTTTGACACCTATGTATCACACAAATGGTTCGAGTTTTATGGGTGGTTTGTTCAAATCAGGATTCAAACAAGGTATACACATTGCATTTGATTGACATGTCTCTTCATTCTCTTTTAATTTGTAAATACCCTTCCCTCTTAATTTTTTTGTCCTTGCAATTTATTTTTTGAAGTTGGTTTTCCTGTGGAAATTCTTGTTCTGGATTTTGCTGATTGAATTCTCATGATGTTATTTAATGTTCTTCCTCTGTCCCCTGTATTTCCTATAAACTGGTAGATCCAGATGATTAGATTCAGATTTAACTTGAGGTGCGAATATTTTTAACGTGTATATTTCTGATGGGCTCTCTTTCGATGATGTTAAGATTGAACTGTGGATTCGGTGTCATCAGCCTGATCCACTCATTAAAAAATTTCCTGTCAGGTTTTCACCTAATGGTTTTTGCAGTCGTTGGTGATCATTGCCTAGTCTATCATGTCTTTGTTTATTAGCTAGGATTCTTCTAAAAATTACTTTTCCTTATAGCTATTTGGTTACCCTGATGTACTGATACAATCAAGACAGGGTAAATTGTTGGTTCACCCTGAAAAGATGATCAGTTAAATTTGTTTGTTTCAGTATCATTTTGAAATCATGGATTTTTAAGAAAGATTTTATTTATTTGAGAGAGAGAGAGTACAAGCTGGGGGGAGGAGCAGAAAGAGAGGGAGAAGCAGACTCCCCATTGAGCAGGGAGCCTGACATGGGGCTTGATCCCAGGACCCTCAGATCATGACCTGATCCAAAAGTAGACGCTTAACTGACTGAGCCACCTACATGCCCCAAAATCATGGATTTTTAACATACTTGATATGTTTTAGTCCACTGAATTTACTATTATTTTTTGGTACCTCAATTGTCCGTTTTTAGCCAATGAGAACTGCTTTAAGTTGTCTCAGCCCTAGGATGGCCCTAGTAGTTCTGGAATGATAAGGTATTCCTAGTACATCTAGTCTTTTCTTCCTGAGATTGGGAATCAGCCATTTCTTCAAGGAATCCTTGTCTCTTTTAGTGGGAAATGGTATTTGGAGGCACAGTATGGGAGCTAGAGGTGCTTACTTATACTGGGTTGGTAATACTTCAAGGCCTTTCTTCTTTTTAAATTTTTTTTAAAGATTTTATTTATTCATTTGACAGTGATAGAGACAGCCAACGAGAGAGGGAACACAGGCAGGGGGAATGGGAGAGGAAGAAGCAGGCTCCCAGCGGAGGAGCCCGATGTGGGGCTCGATCCCATGACTCTGGGATCACGACCTGAGCCCAAGGCAGATGCTTAATGACTGAGCCACCCAGGCACCCCTCAAGGCCTTTCTAGTAGACAGAGCCAAGGAATATTTTTTTAAAGAGAAAATATTAATTCATAGTGATATATTAAAATCAAATTTGGAATGACAGAACTTTGACTGAAATTCATTGATTTTTATATTTTATCTTTTGTCTTACAATGAAAATTTGAGTCCTGACATTAACATGATTATTTATTCTATCCTATATATCCTTATATGTATATGCTACTATATATATATATAGTAATTTCAGAACATGAGTACCAATATTACTACCAACAAGTGATAACTGAAAAGAGCTCAAGATTTATATCCAGTTCTTTTTGTCACATTATTGTGCCTCTTGAAATACTGCCTCTCTTTGTAGTTAAGCCACTAATTTGGGGTGCCTGGGTTAAATATCTAGCTCTTGATTTCGGCTCAGGTCATGATCTCACAGTCCTGGATCAAGCCCCGTGTTGGGCTCTGCCCTCAGTGCAGAGTCTTCTTGAGATTCTCTCCCTCTCCTTCTGTTTCCCCCCCCATACTTGCACTCTCTCTCTTTCTCTCTCTAAATGAATAAAATCGTTTAAAAAAAGCCACAGACTTGATACTTGATATACAAGTTCTTTTTTACTTTTTTCATTTTGCTCACTTTCAAATTTTGGGGATTTTTTTCATTTTGATTAAATTTTGTTTTACAAATTTGTTAAATATTTACATGGTTCCAAAGTAAAATCTACAAAATAAAGGTACCTTTAGAGTGGTCTAGCTTTCATCTCTTTCCCTTCTACCCAATTCCCTCCCTCCTTCTATAAGTAACCAGTTTTGGTTTTGCTTATTTTTTTTAAAGTAAGCTTTTCTTAGCTAAATGGTAGCTTAATATGTACCCTATTTTGCACCTGGTTTTTCTCCTAACGATTTTTTAAAGATTTTATTGTTAAGTAATCTTTACACCCCATGTGGGGCTCGAACCCACAATCCTGAGATCAAGAGTTGTGCACTCTATTGACGAGCCAGCCAGATGCCCCTGCACCTGTTTTTTTTCACATAATATTGCACTTCATTCTTTTTAAAGATTTTATTTTTTTTTGTTTGAGAGAGTGAGAGAGAGAGAGAGCACACCCAAGAGGGGGAGGGGCAGAGGGCGAGGAGAAGCAGACTCTCTATTGCTCAGCAGGGAGCCCAATGCGGGGCTCAATCCAGGGACTCTGGGATCATTACCTGAGCCAAAGCCAGATGCTTAACCGACTGAGCCACCCAGGTGCCCCTGCACTTCATTTTTTTTTTTATAGCTGCATAGTCCTATTTGGTGTGATGGATTTTTATAACTTTTTATTGGCATGGATAACTACCTCATTTTTCCATTGGTTTAGTTTCCTATGAACCTATTGCTAATTTTTTCCCCAAGTACTCTTAGAACTCCGTCAAACATTCATCTGCATTCTCCATATGCTCAACAACTTGAGTTCAGTTTTTTCCCTGAAGACCTTTTTCTTGGAATCTTCGGTCCTAGACTCCCAAGACCTTCTGCATGGCTATTATCCCAGGACTCCTTTTGCTGCTCTCCTGTCTTCCTTTTTCTGGTTTACACTCCCGCTTGGCTGGAGTACAACCTCCATTAGCTTCCTGAGGCAGGGTGCCTTAGGAGGTAAAGTTTTACAGTCTTTTCATGTCTATAAATGTCTTTTCTTCCCTGCCATATGACTGAAACTTTTTCTAGATTTCTAGATTTGAGTTTGAATAATTTGCCTTTATAAATTTGAAGATACTGTTTTATTGTCATCTGGCTGCCAGTGTTGTGTGAGTCTAAATGCTACTTCAAGTCCTGATCCTTTGTAGGTAATTTCGCTCCTCTTTTTCTCTAGAAGCTTTTAGGGAATTTCTTTCTCTCTGAAACTTCATGACCCAGTGGGCCTTTTTTTTTTCCCATTCGTTGTGGTGGATACAAATCGGGACTTGTCAATCTGGAAGCGAATACTTGCAGATGTGGGAAATTTTCCTGTATTATTTCTTACCTCCTTTCCCTCATTTTCTATATTTTCTTTATATCTCCAGTTATTTGAATTTAGGACCTCATGGATTGAATCTATAATCTGCTACTCATTCCTCTCCTATTTTCCATCTCTGCCTTTTTGTTTTCCTTTCTGTGAAATTCTCTTGATATAAAGGCTAACATCTTTATTGAAATTTTTTCTACTATCCTTTTTTTTTAAAGATTTTATTTATTTATTTATTTATTAGACAGAGACAGCCAGCGAGAGAGGGAACACAAGCAGGGGGAGTGGGAGAGGAAGAAGCAGGCTCCTAGCGGAGGAGCCTGATGTGGGGCTCAATCCCAGAACGCTGGGATCACACCCTGAGCCAAAGGCAGATGCTTAACAACTACACCACCCAGGTGCCCCTTTTCCTACTATCCTACTTTTAATTTTCAAAAGATTTTTCTTGTTCTCTAATCCTTTTGTATAATACCTTATTCTTTTTTTAGTAATATAATTAAGTAATGTAGTGTGTGTGTATGCATGTTCTCTGTTCTTTGAATTGTCTCTTCCTTCAGGAGTTTTTTTTTCCTGTTCTGTCATTGTCTTTCACAATGGAAACTTTAACTAAATAGCTGGTGATACTTGACTATTCATATTTAAGAGTGAGGCAGTTCAGCTTGAGTGGGTTTGTTGATTCTTGGCTTTACTGCTGGTGATTACCTCAGGGTGTCCCCTATATGTTTGTCTCAGGAGATCTTTACTTTGGAGTTATTCAGTTTCTTGAGAGAATTATCTCCAAGTTTCTTGCCTGGCTGCTGGCCCTTTAGAATTGAGGTGTGGAAAAGGGGGTGGGATTCCTACCATTTAAAATGCAGATTTACGTGGAATCTTCCTGTTTCCACCCCTCTGTCGCTATAACAGCGCATGGTATCTCCAAATCGAGAGCTTTTATGGGTTCATTTTCTCCTGAGAAAAAGGTCTGAAGTCTCTTGCTACAGGAAGATGGATGTTCTTGGTAGGATGAGGACATTTACCAGTTTGGTGTCTAGACTTTCAGTCACACCCTGTTTTTTTTTTAAAGATTTTATTTATTTATTTGAGAGACAGAGAGAGCACAAGCAGAGGGAGGAGCAGAGGGAGAGGGACAAGCAGACTCCATGCTGAGCACGAAGCCCCATATAGGGCTCCATCTCAGGACCCTGAGATCATAACCTGAGCCGAAATCAAGAGACTGAGGCTCGATCCACTGAGCCACCCAGGCACCCCCCATACCCTCTTTTAAGCCTTGTGCCTTACTTGCACCTTCAGGTTTGAGCCTTCCTATGGATGTATGGAGCAGATAAGCTTCATTTCTCATCAGGTCCCCCTTTGTAGGCAATCCGGATGTAGTTTCCTTCATCTTGCTTCAGTTGTCACTTCAGTCTGCTTTCCATTTTCTAAGACTTTAATTTGCTCTTGTCTACTCTATCATTATTTTTGTTCTTCCTTTCATTTATTAATTCAACAAGTACTATTGAGTACCTACAAGTACCGAGCACTACTGTTCTTGGTGCTTAGGATATAATAATGAAGAAAATGTCCCTTCCCTTGTAAAACTTACATTTTAGTCAGGGAGATAGATTTTTAAAATACATAACAAAGTAAATTGTGTGGTATGTTTGAAGGTAATAAGTGTGGCTATGGTCTGAATGTTTGTGTCACCCCAAATTTCATATGTTGAAATCCTAACACCCAAGGTGATAGTATTAGGAGGTGGAGCCTTTAGGGGGTGATTAGATCATGAGGGCAGAGCCCTTATGATTAGGATTAGTGCTCTTATGAAAGAGACCCCAGAAGGCTAGCTCGTCCTTTCCTCCATGTGAGGTTACAGTGAAAAGATGGTTGCCAGGGAGGACACAGATATTTTTTATTTTTTTAATTTAAATTCAATTAACTTATAGTGTAATATTAGTTTCAGGTAGAGTTCAGTGATGCAAGAGTCTTACATAACACCCAGTGCTCATTACATCATGTGCTCTCCTTAATGCCCATCACCCAGTTACCCCATCCCCCACCTACCTCCCCTCCAGCAACCCTCAGTTTGATTCCTGTGATTAAGAGTCTCTTATGATTTGTCTTCCTCTCTGATTTCATCCTGTTTTATTTTCCCTCCCTTCCCCTATGTTCATCTGTTTTGTTTCTTAAATTCCACATATGAGTGAGATCATAAGGTAATTGTCTTTCTCTGACTTATTTCACTTAGCATAATACCCTCTAGTTCCATCCATGGTGTTTCAGATGGCAAGATTTCAGTTTCTGATGGCTGATAGTATTCCATTGTATATATACACCACATCTTTATCCATTCATCTGTCAATGGACATCGGCACTCTTTCCATAGTTTCACTGTTGTGGGACACTGCTGCTATAAACATTGAGGCGCAGGTGCCCCTTCAGATCACTACATTTGTATCTTTGGGGTAAATACCCAGTACTGCAATTGCTGGGTCACAGAGTAGCTCTATTTTCAACTTTCTGAGGACCCTCCATACTGTTTTCCAGAGTAGCTGCACCAGCTTACATTCCCACCAACGGTGTAAGAGGGTCCCCTTTCTCTGGATCCTCGCCAACATCTGTTGTTTCCTAACTTGTTAATTGTAGCCATTCTTACTGGTGTGAGGCGGTATCTCATTGTGGTTTTGATTTGTATTTCCCTGATGCCAAGTGATGTGGAGCAGTTTTTCATGTGTCTGTTGGCCATTTGTATGTCTTCTCTGGAGAGATGTCTTTTCACGTTTTCTGTCAGTTTCTTGATTGGATTCTTTGTTCTTTGGGTGTTGAGTTTAATAAGTTCTTTATAGATTTTGGATACTAGCCCTTTATCTGATAAGACATTTGCAAATATCTTCTCCCGTTCTGTCAGTTGTCTTTTGGTTTTGTTGACTGTTTCCTTTGCTAGGCAAAAGCTTTTTATCTTGGTGATTCCCAATAGTTCATTTTTGCCTTTGTTTCCCTTGCCTTTGAAGACATGTCTAGCAAGAAGTTGCTGTGGCTGAGGTCAAAGAGGTTGTTGCCGCCTGTGTTCTCCTCTAGGATTTTGATGGATTCCTGTCTCACATTTAGGTCTTTTATTCATTTTGAGTTTATTTTTGTGTATGGTGTAAAGAAATGGTCCAGTTTCATCTGCATGTGTCTTTCCAGTTTTCCCAGCACCATTTTTTGAAGAGACTGTCTTTTTTCCATTGGATATTTTTTCCTTTGTGGAAGATTAGTTGAGCATAGAGTTGAGGGTCCATTTCTGGGTTCTCGATTCTGTTCCATTGATATATGTGTCTATTTTTGTGCCAGTACTGTACTGTCTTGATGATTACAGCTTTCTAATGCAGCTTGAAGTCCAGAATTGTGATGCCTCCAGCTTTGGTTTTCTTTTTCAACATTCCTTTGGCTATTCAGGGTCTTTTCTGGTTCCATACAAATTTTGGGGTTATTTATTCCAGCTCGGTGAAAAACGTTGATGATATTTTGATAAGGATTGTATTGAATGTATAGATTGCTCTAGGTAGCATAGACATTTTAACAATATTTGTTCTTCCAATCTATGAACATGGAATGTTTTTCCATTTCTTTGTGTCTTCCTCGGTTTCTTTCATGAGCGTTCTATAGTTTTCTGAGTACAGATCCTTTACCTCTTTGGTTAGGTTTATTCCTAGGTATCATGGTTTTTGGTGCAATTGTAAATGAGATTCATTCCTTAATTTCTCTTTCTTTTGTCTCATTGTTAGTGTATAGAAACGCAACTGATTTCTGTGCATTATCATTATTATTATTATTATTATTATTAATATCCTGCCACATTGGTGAATTCCTGTATGAGTTCTAGCAATTTTGGGGTGGAGTCTTTTGGGTCTTCCACATAGAGTATCATGTCATCTGCCAAGGGTGAGAGTTTGACTTCTTCTTTGACAATTTGGATGCCTTTTATTTCTTTTGTTGTCTGAGGCTAGGACTTCTAGTATATGTTGAAGAACAGTGGTAAGAGTGGACATCCCTGACATTTTTCTGACCTTAGGGGAAAAGCTCTCAGTTTTTCCCCATTGAGGATGATATTTGCTGTAGGCTTTTTGTATATGGCTTTTATGATATCGAGGTATGTCCCTCTATCTCTACATTGTGGAGAGTTTTAATCAAGAAAGGATGCTGTATTTTGTCATCCCTCTGTCTCTTTATTGTGGAGAGTTTTAATCAAGAAAGGATGCTGTATTTTGTCAAATGCTTTTTCTGCAACAATTGAGAAGATCATATGGTTCTTGTCCTTTCTTTTATTAATGTGATGTATCACGTTGATTGATTTGCAGATGTTGAACCACCTTGTAGCCCAGGAATAAGTCCCACTTGGTCGTGTTGAATAATGTTTTTAATGTACTGTTGGATCCTGTTGACTAGTGTCTTGGTGAGAATTTTTGCATCCGTGTTCATCAGGGATATTGGTTTGTAAGTCTCCTTTTTGGTGGGGTCTTTGTCTTGTTTTGGGATCAAGGTAATGCTGGCCTCATAAAAGGAGTTTGGAAGTTTTCCTTCCATTTCTATTTTTTGAAACAGCTTCAGAAGAATAGGTATTAATTCTTCTTTGAATGTTTGGTAGAATTCCCCTTGGAAGCCATCTGGCCCTGGGCTCTTGTTTGTTGGGAGATGTTTGATTACTGCTTCAATTTCCTTGCTGGTTATGGGGCTTTTCAGGTTTTCTATTTCTTCCTGTTTCAGTTTTGATAGTTTATACATTTCTAGGAATGCATCCGTTTCTTCCAGATTGCCTAATTTGTTGGCATATAGTTGCTCATGATATATGTTATTAAGATTGTTTATATTTCTTCAGTGTTGCTTGTGATCTCTCTTCTCTCATTCATGATTTTATTAATTTGGGTCCTTTCTCTTTTCTTTTTGATAAATCTGGCCAGGGGTTTATCGATCTTATTAATTCTTTCAAAGAACTAGCTTCTAGTTTTGTTGATCTGTTCTACTGTTCTTTTGGTTTCTATTTCATTGATTTCTGCTCTAATCTTTCTTAATTCTCTTTTCCTGGGTTTAGGCTTTATTTGCTGTTCTTTTTTAGCTTCTTTAGGTTTAAGGTTAGGTTGTGTGTTTGAGACCTTTCTTGTTTCTTGAGAAAGACTTGTATTGCTATGTACATCCCTCTTAGGACTGCCTTTGCTGACTCCTTAAAGTTTTTTTTTTTTTTTTAAGATTTATTTATTTGACAGAGATAGAGACAGCCAGCGAGAGAGGGAACACAAGCAGGGGGAGTGGGAGAGGAAGAAGCAGGCTCATAGTGGAGGAGCCTGATGTGGGGCTCGATCCCACAACGCCGGGATCACGCCCTGAGCTGAAGGCAGACGCCCAACCGCTGTGCCACCCAGGCACCCCTGACTCCTTAAAGTTTTGAACAGTTGTGCTTTCATTTTCATTCGTTTCCATGAATTTTTAAAATTCTTTAATTTCCTGGTTGATCCATTCGTTCTTTAGCAGGATGCTCTTTAACCTCCATGCATTTGAGTTCTTTCCAAATTTACTCTTGTGATTGAGTTCAAGTTTCAAAGCATTGTGGTCTGGAAATATGCAGGGAATGAGAGGAAACAAATTCTTGTAAGTCACTGAATATGCCAGTGTCTTGATCTCGGACTTCCCAGCCTCCAGAACTGTGAGACATAAATTTCTGTTTGTAAGCCATCCAGTTTGCGGTATTTTTGATATAGGGGCCCAACCAGATTAAGACAAGTGCCATGGGAAAAGTACAGCAGAATCAGGAGGATAAGAAATTCTAGGATTGGGGAAAGCATGGGTTGTAATTTTGTTGTTGTTGTTCTAGAACATAAAAATATTAAGTTTATTTAGAGAAGAGGTAGGGAGTTAAATTATGATTCTACAAGTAACAAATTTTGTCAGTGTTTATCCTTTGAGGTGATAAAAATATGGAATGTTTCATGAATTTGTATGTCCTTCTTGCCCAGGGGCCATGCTAATCTCAGTATCATTCCAATCTTGGTACGTGTGCTCCTGAAGTGAGCATGGGTTGTAATTTTAAATGGGGTCAAGGTAAGGTTAATGAAGAAGACAGTATTTGAATAAAGGACTGACTCTCAACTGGGGGGAAGTTTTGCCTTGCATGGGACATTTGGCAATGTCTGGAGACATTTTTGGTTGTTATCAGTGGGAGATCATTGGGCAGTGCTAGTGGCGTCTAGTGGATAGAGGCCAGAGATGCTGTTAAACATCCTCCAGCATATGGGGCAGGTCCCCACAACAACGAATTAGACAGCCCAAAACATCAGTAGTGCTGCGGTTGAGAAACCTTGCATTTAAAACTTAGAGGCAGTGAGGGTGTCGGCTATGTAGAGGTCTGAGGGAGGAGCTTTCTAGGAAAAGAGAAAACCCATCCAAAGATGGGAATGTGACAGGCTTTTTAGAGGAACTGAAAGTAGGCCCAGAAGTGTAGGACATGGGGTAAGATGGTGAATGAGGGCAAGGTTATGTAGTGCCTTGGAGGTCATTGTAGGGACTTTGGCTTTTATTCTGAGCCACTGGAGGTTTTGATGAGGGGGTGTCATGATATGATTTGGGTTTCACAGAATCACTCCGGCTGTTGTGTTGTGTATGGATTATTGGAGGGAAGGATAGAAGCAAGGAGAGACCAGTGGGGAAGCTGTTGCAGTAATCCAAGCGAGAGATGATACAGAGCAGTGATAGTAGCGGTGGAGATGGATATATGTTGAATAGCATAACAAGGAGGTCATCGGTGACCTTAACGTGAACCATTTTGGTGGAGTGGTGGGGACCTGATTCTAGTGGGTGAATAGAAGGAGAGGAGTGGGAGGCAGTGAATATATATACGGTTCTTTTGAGTTTTTCTACAAAGAGGAACAATGAAATGTAACAGTGGCTGGTAGAGAAAGTGGGGTCAGGAAGTTCCCTGTCTTTCTTAAAGGTGGGAGAGTAAGAACATGCTTATATGTTTATGGGAATGTTCCATTAGCAAGGCAGGAAAATGTTGGTGCAGGAGAAAGAGAAGGGAGAATTGGTGGAGTAATGAGCTTAAATAAGTTTGTGTCTTTTTTTCCCTCTATTTCATTTAAGGAGGATTTCTTTGAGAGAGAGAGAACGCAAGAGTGCACGTGTGCATGCAGGGGCAGGGAGGGGCCGAGGGAGAGGGAGAGAGAGAATCTTAAGCAGGCTCCATGCCCAACGCAGAGCCCAATGAGTGGCTCAATCACACGACCCTGAGATCATGACCTGAGCCAAAACCAAAAGTTGGATGCTTAACTGACTGGGCCATGCAGGCACCCCCATTTTAGTAGGATTTTTATGACGAATATTCTGTTATTTTAACCAGAAGGCCCTTTCACTCTTCATACTTAGGCATTGCCGTATGGGAATAGGTGTTTCAGCCTCCATTTTATAATTGAAGAGACCAAGTCTCAGTTCATACAGTGGAGGAGCTGTATTTCATATCTATTTACCATTATCTCTCAGGTCAGACTCAGTTTTTCAATTTCCCATCCTTCCAGGACCCCAGTGACCTTTGAATCTTGCTTCCAGAAAACATTGCTTTCCAACCAGCCAGTAGCCAACAATTGAACTGGTCTTTTTAAAAATCACCAACCTCAAAATTTGAAAAATATGTCCAGTGTAGTTAAGCATATCTTATATTGCATGTATGTGACAGTATAGCAAAAGTGATTAAGTGCAGCCTTAGTTGATTTTACCCTCTCAGGCAGCACTATTTTTTGGCATAACTTCCCCTTCCATGCATAATTCGGGGTTTGTTTGAAAATACAGTGGAACTAGAACACATGTATTATAAAAATGAAAGGACCTAGTAAATGAGACAGTGTGTCCTGTTGTGGTAGCCACTGGCTTATGTTTGAAATGTTTAGCTTTAAGGATTTTTGCTATCCCAACAACTAAATCAGGATTGCATCTGACTTGTACTCACAGGGAGGAAATGAAGCATTCAACTAAGCCATGGTATAGTTGGTACCTGGCTATATGAAGAAATATAGAAATGATGGGTTTATATCAGGACGTTATAATAAGAGTGGAATCATAGCAACCTAGTGCTATGTTAGGAATTGCTTCCAGGAGGAATTCACAGAAATAGAAGATTATTGAATTTCATACTGTGTATTGTACTTCATACTGTGTATAGAATAAATTGAGACTCCACATAGAAACACCTTTCCTGTTCATTCATTCATACTTTCTTTCAATAATAATTATTGAGCACCTATTATGTGCCAGACTAAGGATACAGCTGTAAGCCTTCATGGAGCTTAGTGTTTGAAATACAATGGATAATATTCCTCTGTGAGGTTGCAGGGCAGGGATCATGTTTCTTTTATCACTGCGTTAGTTTGCAAGAGCTGCCATAACAAAATACCAGAGACTGGGCAGCTTAAACAACAGAAATTTATTTCCTCAAAGTCTGGAGGCTGGAAGTCTAAGATTAGGGTGTCAGCAGGTTTGGTTTCTTCTGGGCTTCTCACCTTGCCTTGCAGATGGCCACTTTCTTACTATGTCTTTACATAGTCATTTCTCTGTGCACACCTGCATCCCTGGTGTCTTTCTGTGTGTCCAAATTTCCTCTTTGTGTAAGGACAACAGATTGGATTAGGGTCCATCCTAACTACCTCATTTTAACTTAATCACCTCTTTTTTTTAAAAAAAATATTTTATTTATTTGTTTACTTGAGAGAGAGTGAGAGTGAGAGAGCACATGCAGGGGGAGCAGCAGGCAAGGGGAGAAGGAGAAGTAGACTCCCCGCTGAGCAGAAAGCCTGATGTGGGGTTCGATCCCAGGACCCTGGGATCATGACCTGAGCCAAAGGCAGACGCTTCACCGACTGAGCCACCCAGGTGCCCCTTAATCACCTCTTTAAAGGCCCTGTTTCCAAATATAGTCACATCGTGAGGTGTTCGAGGTTAGGACTTCAACATGTGAATTTTAGGGGGACACATTTTAGCCCATAACCCTCTACTCTTTGGACCCCCAAAATTCATGTTCTTCTTTCATGCAAAATACATTCACCCCTTCCTAGCAGCCCCCAATTTTTTAAATTCTACACCCATCATGGGGCTTGAACTCATGACCCCAAGATCAAGAGTCATATGCGAGCCAGGCTCCCCTAGCAGCCCCAAATTTTTAACCCATTCCAACATCAACCCTAAATCCCAGGCCTTATCTGAATATCATCTAAATCAAGTGTGGATGAGACTCAAGGTATAATTCATCTTACGGCAAAAATCTTCAAGGGTGCCTGGGTGGCTCAGTCGGTTAAGTGTCTGCCTTCTGCTCAGGTCATGATCTCAGGGTCCTGGAATCGAGCCCCTCGTTGGGCGGCCTGCTCAGTGGGGAGCCCGCTTCTCCTCCTCCCTCTGCCCCCTCCACCCCTGCTCATGCTCTCTCTCTCTGAAATAAAATCTTTAAAAAATCTTCAGCTGTGAACCTGTGAAACCATACAAGTTATCTGCTTCCAAAGTATGTGGGACAGAAAATAGGGTGGACATTTCCTTCCAAAAGGGAGAAATTGGAAAGAAGAGAGGTATCATAGGTTCCAAGCAAGTTTGAAACCTAGCAGGGCAAATTCCATTCGATTTTAAGGCTCAGGAATTACCGTCTTTGGCTTGATGCTCTGTCCTTTGGCCCACTGGTGTGGCAGGCTCATGCTTCAGACCCTGGACATGGGCAGTTTGGCCCACTGAAACTGAGGCTACAGCCTTGCCCTCCTGGGGCCTGTCTCCTCTGGGCCTGTAGTGGCAGCTGCAGCCCTGATTGCCTTGGGGTCATTTTTCTCTTTTCGTGAAGGATAACATCTGTTGGCAGTCGGATAAGTCTATTGTCCTGTCCTGTGGAATCCCAGAAGTCTGATAGCCTGCATTCATTATATCTTGTCTCTGTTCCCTTTAGTCAATGCTGGCAGTGTTTCTGTTGATAAAACTTCATCTCTATTCCTGGCTTCTGCTGAGATGCCTGATTGATCGGTGAGACACACCTGTCACCTCTTTATCAAAGGATTGTCCAGCCATAACCTTGGTTTTGCCTCCTGAACATGCTTTCATATTACATGGCTAAGCTGAGATTTTTCTAAATCTTCAAGTTCTGGTTCCTTTTTGCTTAACAATTCCTTCTTCAATGGATCTTTCTCCTCTCCATACATTTTACAATGAGCAGCAAGCAGAAACCAGGCCACACCTTCAACACTGCTCAGAGATCTCCTTAGCTAAATATCCAGGTTCAGCACTTAGAATTTTTACCTTCCACCCAACACTAGGATACCATTCGTCCAAGTTCTTTTTTACTTTATAAAAATCAACTTTTGACCAATTTCCAATAGCATGCTCCTCATTTCTTTCTGAGATCTCACCAGAATCATCTCTAATACCCATATTCCTACCCATAGTCTCTTCAAGGCAATCTAGGCTTTTTCTAGCATGTACCTCAAAACACTTCCAGTCTTGGCCCATTTCCAGTTTTAAAGCCACTTCTATATTTTTAGGTATTTGTTATAGCAGCATGCCACTTTTTGGTACCAAAATCTGTTTCAGTCTGCTAGGTACATAAGAAAGTACCACAGACTGTGTGGCTTAAACAACAGAAATGTATTTTCTCACAGTTCTGAAGGCTAGAAGTCCTAGATAGATGTTGGCAAGTTTGCTTTCTTCCGAGGCCTGCCTCCTTGGCTTGTAGGTGGCCATCCTCTGTGTCTTCACGTGATCTTTCCTCTGTATGGGCATCCCCGGTGTCTCTGTGTGTGTCCCAATTTTCTCTTTTTTATAAGGACAGCAGTCAGTTGTACAAGGGCCTCGTTTTAGTTTAATCACCTCTTTAAAGACTTTATCTCCAAATATGGTCACATTCTGAGGTACTTCAGGGTAGGGCTTCAACGTATGCATGGGGCTGGATGTAGTTTAGCCCATGATAATCATTCGGCATGAATAATCAGCTGCGGAACTTGTTAGATTTATCTGCATAACAATATTGCTTTCTTCCTAGTACTATGAAGTATTCCTTCGACAGTCCCCAATGGAACCCTGCCTTCTGTTTCATGAAGGTGGGTACTGGCGTGAGCTCATAGTCCGCACCAATAGCCGAGGGCACATGATGGCCATCATCACTTTCCATCCCCAGGAATTAAGACAGGTGAGACTCACAGAATGATAAGGGGCAGCTTCTGTAGCAGCCCTTATTTTCAGTATCCTGCAGTTGATTTTGGAAGTTTCAGGGAGATAGCAGAAACTACGCATCCACGAAATATTTGTGTGGGTGGGGAAGAGGGGTCGGGGGTGAGGAGGAGGCGATAGTGAGGATACTCTAACCACGCTGCTGGCATAATCCAACCACAGAGACTGAGGTGAGGTTACCAAGTTAATTATCATGTGAGGACTTCCAAGTATTTTCACAAGAACTTTGCCCATGGAAGTTGGTAGGTACTCTACTGACTCTAAAAGCCAATTCAGTAGAGAGGAGAATATAGTCAGAATTTCATAACTCAAATAATACTTTACATTTGTAATTCACTTAGGGCTTTGAAACATGTTAAAATATTCCTATACTTAATGTGATCGTCTCAACCCACCTGTAAAGTATGTGAGAGAAGGGAAAGAATTGTCATCCTCATTTCAGATGAGCAAATGGAGACATAGAAGTACCCCAGGTTGAAGAGCCAGTAAATAGCCAAGCTAGGTCTTGAACCCATGTCATTGATTCCTGACCTTTTTTTGGTAATTAAAAAAATTGAGTATAGTGGACACACAATTCCTGTGTCCTTTTATTTTTATGTATGTATGTATGTATGTATGTATTTAAAGAGATAAAACTGTTAATACCAAAGTAGATTCTAAGGCAGCAGGTATTACTAGAGATAAAAAAAGAAGACTTAATAAAGGTAGAAGGTTCACTTTAAAAGGAAAATACAACAAGTTAAAACTACATACACCTAATAACTGATAGAACTACAGGAAAATACACAATGCTACTTTAGTGGGAGATGCAATAAATAATGGTGAGCCTAGACAATGATAATATACATTAGTAAGTTTAACCTACATATGGCAAAAAAACCCTTTTATTCATTCATTCATTTATTCATTCATTCATTTTAATTCCAGTGTAGTTAACATACAATGTTATATTAGGCTCAGGTGTACAATATAGTGATTCAGCAATTCCATACATCACCCAGTGCTCATCACGACAAGTGCACTCCTTAGTCCTCATCACCTATTTCACCCATCCCCCCACCCACCTCCTGTCTGGTAACCATTGGATTGTTCTCTGTAGTTAAGAGTGTTTTCTTGGTTTGTGTCTCTGTCTCTCCCTCTTTCTTCCCTTTGCTTATTTGTTTTGTTTCTTAAATGCCACATATGAGTGAAATCGTATGGTATTTGTCTTTCTCCGACTGATTTATTTCACTTAGCATTTATACTGTCTAGCTCCATCCATGTTGTTGCATGGCAAGATTTCATTCTTTTCTTATGGCTGAATAGTGTGCCATTGTATATATATACACACCACTTCTTTATCCATTCATCTATTGATGGACACTTGGGCTGCTTCCATAATTTGGCTATTGTAAATAATGCTGCTATAAACATCAGAGTGCACATATCCCTTTGAATTAGTGTTCCTTTTTTTTTAAAGATTTTATTTATTTATTTGACAGAGATAGAGACAGCCAGAGAGAGAGAACACAAGCAGGGGGAGTGGGAGAGGAAGAAGCAGGCTCATAGCGGAGGAGCCTGATGTGGGGCTCGATCCCACAATGCCAGGATCACGCCCTGAGCCAAAGGCAGATGCCCAACCACTGTGCCACCCAGGCGCCCCTGAATTAGTGTTCTTGAATTAAAAAATGGGCAGAAGACGTGAACAGACATATCTCCAAAGAAGACATACAGATGGCTAGCAAACACATGAAAAAATGCTCAACATTACTCGTCATCAGGGAAATGCAAGTGAAAACCACTAGGAGATATCACCTCATACCTTCCAGAATGGCTAAAATCAAAAATATAAGAAACAACAAGTGTTGGCAAGAATGTGGAGAAAAGGGAACGCTTCTGCACTGTTGGTAGGAATGTAAACTGGTATGGCCAGTGTGGAAAACAGTATGGAGGTTCCTCAAAAAGTTAAAAATAGAACTGCCCTATGATCCAGTAATCGCACTACTGGGTATTTATCCCCAAAATACAATTCTTGGCCTTTTAACTCTAGAGCTCCAGCATAGTTTATTCTGATATAACCTGTGTCAAGCTAATGTTTAGGCTCTCTGCAGTGATGTGAGAATTTTAAAATGTTCTGATCATTCCCTTCCATGCCCTCTTTCTTTTCTTTGAGGACACGTCGTTGAGGTGGTGTTTGGGTGGGTGGTTGGGATATTTGAAGTGGAGAAGTATAAAGGGAATTGAAAAGTTATTGCTTCTTCATAATGAGGCAAAAGCTTAGTTTAGCTCCTTGTTTACAATAGGAATTACTTTCACACTTTCTTTAGAAAAATATTACGGAGGCTCAAACTAGAGAAAGCACCAAGTCCATCGTATAGGATTTGCCAAAAGCTGATAAGCAAAGCAATACTTCTACTGAGATGTGAAAATAGTGTATTTTTTGTCATATAGAACATTGCTTTATGTTAAGTGTTATTTATAATAGGATTTGAGAAATGTGCCTTCTTGTCTGACTACTGCAGTGCTGATTATTGTAGAGCTTGGAGAGAAAATTTGTCAGAGATGAGTCTTTGCTTGACTCCTGATTTTGTGATCTGGGCAGGAGGAGCTCAGTGTTCAGAAGGAGGCTGTAAAGAAGTTTTTCACCAGTGGGCCAGGAGCAGTCTGTGACTTGACATCACTTTACTTCCAGGAAAGGTAAACCTGGGGTAGCCGGACAGCGAGGAGGAGGCTGATGGCTTGCCATATTTTGAGTTGTGGCTTGCTGAGGCAGGGCCGCTGGCTATGGAGGAACTGGGCTAAGTGATACCAGCCCTTGTACACCAGCCAGGTCTGGGAACTCAGGCTGGATTTAGAGGGTGTCTGCATATACCTCCATCCCCTGAGAGGGAGGGCCATGCCATGGAGGCTGTGTCTCCTAGCTGAGCTGCTGCCCACCCCCCAAACCACTAGAGATAGAATGGCCTGCTATTACAAAACGCTTTCTTAAAAATTCTTTTCCAGGGGCGCCTGGGTGGCTCAGTCGGTTAAGCGTCTGCCTTCGGCTCATGATCCCAGGGTCCTGGGATCCAGCCACGCATCCCGTTCTCTGCTCAGCGGGGAGTCTTCTTGTCCCTCTCCCTCTACCCCCTGCTTGTGCTGTCTCTCTCAAATGAATAAATAACATCTTTAAAAAAGTTCTTTTCCAGCACTATGATGCATTGCAGCCACCAGCAGTCCCCCTATCAGCTCCTATTTGGGGAACCCCACCTCTATGAAGATCTCCTGGGCTTGAAGATCCGCATCTCTCCAGACGCCTTTTTCCAGATTAACACTGCTGGTGCAGAGGTGCTGTACCGGACAGTGGGGGAGCTGAGCGGAGTGAACTCTAACACCATCCTCCTTGATATCTGCTGTGGAACTGGCAAGTGGCAGCCCAGGGCAGACTCTGCATGCTGCTTGGCTTCCATCCACCCAGCAGCCAGGGCCCGGGTGGGGAGGCGATGGTGGTGGTGCGGGCATACCATCATTGGTTGAAAATCCTCCTCTTGTCCTGTTACTTCCTCAGGTGTGATTGGTCTGTCTCTGGCTCAGTATGCCTCCCAGGTCCTTGGGATTGAGTTGGTGGAGCAGGCAGTGCAGAATGCCAGGTAGACTGCAGCCTTCAATGGTAACTGGAGGCAGAATGCAGAGCTGCAGTTGTTTCTGTGCTGTGAAAAGAGTTGTGTGGGAAGGGCCATCGACCATATCCATGATCCATGGAGAGGGAGGGAGGGTGTCCCGGAGTGACTGGAGTTGGGTCCTGATGGTTTTCTGAAAGGGGTCCCAATAGCTAATCCCCCCCGCTTTTTTTTTTTTTTTTTTGATCTGAGAGAAGAGCCTGAGGCAATAAACAGGCCTAGATGATAGGAAGAGAACTTGGCAAAACTTTGGATAATATAGACATTAGACTCATGAGGCATTCTAACATAATACAGTAGATTTCAAACAATTGTTAACAACAGAACCTTTTCTTTGAACAAAATTGTTTGCCAAACGATGGTACAGAACACAGATCTCCTTGTTCCCTCTACGCTACCTCTAGAAGACTCTTGAGGCTCTGAAAATCTCTAATATAGCAGAAAGAGCACTCAAGTAAAAGTCAAGGTTTTCTTCCTGGTATAGGTACTTCATGTGCTATGTGTCACTAAGTTTTAAAATAATATGTTCTAGTATCTCAAGCTGAAAGGCCTACTGAGATATTGCAAAGGAAAGTGTGTTGGCACCAATGAGGCTGCTCCAAAAGCATTCCTTTCCTTGTTACTCAGAGGTATGCCAGACCCACAGGGAGGATGGCAGAGCCCCGGCTCCTGTACGTTTCTGTAAAGTTGAAGGTCTCCGCCACCCCCCAGCCCCCCACCCCTTCCCTCACTACTGGGCTTGAGTTTTGAATTCTGTCCTGTGGGCCTCTCTTCTGCAGGCATCACCAACTGTGAGTTCCACGCTGGTCGAGCAGAGAAGATATTACCACAGCTACTAAAGTCAAAGGAAGATGGACAGTTCATTGTTGCTGTGGTGAACCCAGCCCGGGCGGGATTGCGTAAGAATGGACAGCTTTTCTGTTAACAGAGCTAGTTGGATGTTCTCATGTCCACCATCTGTAGTCCCTTACTCCCATACAGTGCTAAGGGGTCTCCCAGTGGGCTGGCTCTGAACCTACTTCTTTATTCCTAACCAATCCTACGTGCTAGCCAGTTGGTAGTGTCTGATAACCCAGACCATGACAGTTTAATTATATTAATAGCGGGGTGCCTGGGTGACTCAGGCAGTTAAGGGTCTGCCTTTGGCTCAGATCATGATCCCAGGGTCCTGGGATGGAGCCCCACATAGGGCTCCCTGTTCAGCAGGGAACCTGCTTCTCCCTCTGCCCCTCCCCCCCACTCATGTGTTCTCTCTTTCTCAAATAAATAAAATCTTTAAAGCAAAACAAAACAAAAATAATATTATTAATAGCAATGTGTTTCTTCCTACAGACTATCAGGTGGTTCAAGCCATTCGAAACTGCAGGGCTATCCGCACACTGATTTTTGTTTCCTGCAAGCCCCATGGTGAAACCACAAGGAACATCATTGAGTGAGTCTTGACTTCTTTTTTTATGTATTTTTTTATTGTTTTTAAAGATTTTGTTTATTGAGAGAAAGAGAGAAAGCATGAGAAGGGGGGACAGACAGAGAGAGAAGAGGGAGAAGCAGACGCCCCACTGAGCAGGGACTCTGACATGGGGCTCAATCCCAGGACCCAGGGATCACAACCTGAGCCAAAGGCAGCCACTTAACCAACTGAGCCACCCAGGTGCCCCGACTGACTTCTTTTTAAAATTATTTTTCTTCATTATCAAAGGAATCCTTATTTACTGTATAAATTTAGAAAACAGAGTAATATAAAGAGACAGAAAAAAAAGTCATTATACTACATCAAAAGTTAGTTATAGGGCCAGGTCTCGAGTAAGGCAAGTAAAACAACTCAATTTGGGTGCAAAATTTAGTAAGAGGGTGCAGAAAATCTCAGTAATTAAGATACATTTATACTGCATCATTTTCAAAAATCAAAATTAGTCCCAAGAAATCCATGATGAAAAACACTTTAAGATCTTTTTTAAAAAAGCAAGATCCACTCCTGTGCTTGCTAAACCCTGTCTCACTCACCTCACTATAATTCTGGTCCTGATTCCAATAAAACTTTATTTCAAAAAGCAGGGAACCAGTCTGCAGGTTATTTCCAATTTGATTTTCCAGAATATTACATTAAAATATTATTTGTCTTGATTACTGAGTTTTTTGTCAACCTCTTAAATTTTGTACCCAAGGAGAATGCCTCTTTCTTCACTCCAGTTCTGGTCCTGGTCAATTCTTTTGAATTTTGAAAAGTTTTCTTCCTTCTCTCTGTCTCTCTCTTCCTCCCTCCCTCCCTCCCTCTCCCTTTTATATAAGCAGTACGGTTTGTAATATTTGAACAACATAAGTGGGTATGAAGTACAGGTGATGTACCTGGATGAAATAAGTGAGAATTAAAAGTAAATGAATTGAGCTCTCAAGTCAGTGATCTAGAAAAAAATACTAAGCCTAAAGGAAAATGAAGGGAAAAATTAGTAGTGTTAGACAAAATCCAGAAATGAATGAACTACAAACAAAAAACCCCTGTAGACTTGACAAATAAGCAAGAAGATGTTATTAGAAGGAGAAAATAAAATAGATAAATCTAATCAAGAATATAAAGGAATAAAACATAAAAATATAGAGTCCTAAATGAGAAAAAGCATAACTACAACTATGAGGAAATTTTTAAAAATTATAAGAAAGTACTTCGTACAACTCCCTCACAATACATTTGAAAACCTAGATGGGCAATTTTGTGGGGAAATGAAAATGGATAATATTAATTGCAGAGGATGTAGGTAAACCTACACAGACCAGTAACCATGGAAAAGAATTAAGAAAGTTGTCAAAGAGCTTCTACCCAAAATAAAAGCATGAAGCCCATGTGTTTTCATAGTCTTATTTCCTTGTCTATGCTTGCACATTTACCTTTTCCAGTTGTCCTTTATTTTAAGTATATGAGTATACTTTATTTTAAGTATATTGAGTATATGATAAAGGTGGCACCTCACACCAATGGGAAGAAGATGGACTATTCAATAAATGGTGATGGACAACTGGGTAGCCACGGTGAAAAAAAACGTTGGATCTGTATCTCACACTGTATATACCAGGATAAATTACAAAGGAGTCAGATTGAAATGTAAAAAGGGGAAACCATAAATGTACCCCACAAAATCATTCAATTTCTTTATAATCCTTGAGTGCAGAAGCCCTTTCTAACTATGAAAATTCAATAGCCATATACTAAAAGGTAGTTAAGTTTGCTAACATAAAAAAATAACTTCTCCCTTTGTTACACCATACACAGAAATGAATTCAAAATGGATTATAGAACTAAATGTAAGATTTGAAACATAGGAATAAATTTTTGTGACCTTGAGTTAGGCAAAGCTTTCTTAGATATGACATCAAAAACCCAAGCAACAATAACAATGAAAAATACAGGTATCAAATATGTGTGTGTGTGTGTAGTTGGACATCATCAAAGTTAAAAAAAACTTTCGGTTTTTTTTTAAACTTTGTTTTTTTGTTAAAAAATTTTTCTTTTTTTTATTAAAAAAAACTTTATCAAGAAAGTGAGAAGACAACTCATAGAATGGGAGAAAATATTTGCAAATCATTTATCTAATAAGGGACAGGTATCCAAAAGCCAGACACAAAGGGCCACATCTTCTATGATTCCATTTGTAGGAAATGTCCAGACTAGGCAGATCTCAAGAGACAGAAAGTAGATTTATGGTTGCCTAAGGCTGAGGGTTGGAGGGTTGCAGAGAAATGGGGAGTTAGGGCTAAGGAGTGTGTGATACCTTCTTGGGTTAATGAAAATATTCCAAAATTGATTGCTCTGATAGACGCACAACTCTGAGTATACTGAAAACCACTGAACAGTATAAATGAGTGAGCTGTATGGTATGTGAATTATATCTCAATGAAACCATTAAAAAATCAATAACTTACATGATAAAAAGCACCAAAATCAAAGATGGGAGACAATATACAGACTGGAAAAGTATTTGTAGTTTAAATTATAAAGAATTTGGGGCACCTGGGTGGCACAACGGTTAAGCGTCTGCCTTCAGCTCAGGGCGTGATCCCGGCGTTCTGGGATCGAGTCCCACATCAGGCTCCTCCGCTATGAGCCCCCTTCTTCCTCTCCCACTCCCCCTGCTTGTGTTCCCTCTTTCGCTGGCTGTCTCTATCTCTGTCAAATAAATAAATAAAATCTTTAAAAAAAAATAAATTATAAAGAATTTTTTCCTTAATTTATAACAAACTCTTAGAGATTGATTTAAAAAAAAATAACATCTGACTAAGGGTTAGTATCTGAAGTGTATAAAGAACTTATCTGGGATGCCTGGGTGGCTCAGTCAGTTGGGCGGCTGCCTTCAGCTCAGGTCATGATCCTGGGGTCCTGGGATAGAGTCCCACGTCAGGCTCCTTGCTCAGTGGGGAGCCTGCTTCTCCCATTTTGCCTGCTGCTCCCCGCCTGCCTCTGCTCTGTCTCTCTCTGTCTGTCTCTCTCTCTCTCTGAGAAATGGATAAATAAAATCTTTTAAAAAAAAGAACTTATCAAACTCCCAAAAAACAAATAATCCAGTTAAGAAATGAGCAGAAGACATGAATAGACATTTTTCCAAAGAAGACATGCAGATGGCCAACAGACACATGAAAAGATGCTTAACATCACTCCTCAGCAGGGAAATGCAAATCAAAACTGCAATAGATATTACCTCAGTCCTGTCAGAATGGCTAAAATTAACAACACAGGAAAGGGCAGGTGTTGGTAAAGATATGGAGAAAGGGGAACCCTCTTTCACTGTTGGTGGGAATACAAACAGAGGTGAAGCCACTGTGGAAAACAGTATGGAGGTTTCTCAGAAAGTTAAAAATAGAACTATCCTGCAATCCAGGAATTGCACTACTAGGTATTTAGCCAAAGGATACAAAAGTAGCGATTTGAAGGGACACATGCACCCTGATGTTTATTTCAGCATTATCAACAATAGCCAAATTATGGAAAGAGCCCAAATGTCCATTGATGAATGGATAAAGAAGTTGTGGAGTGTATATGTATACGTGTATATGTGTGTGTGTGTGTATATATATATATATGTCCATATATAGATGCATACACACACACGCAGGCATACACACACACGGGAATATTACTCAGCCATCAAAAAGAATGAAATCTTGCCATTTGCAATGACGTGGATGGAGCTAGAGTGTATTATGCTAAGCGAAATAAGGCAGTTAGAAAAAGACAAATACCATATGATTTCACTCATATGTGGAATTTAAGAAATGAAACAGATCAGCATGGGGGAAAAAGAGAGAGGCAAACCATAAAAGAGACTCTTAACTATGGAGAACAAACAGAGGGTTGCTGGAGGGGAGGTGGGCAGGGAGATGGGTTAAATGAATGATGGGGATTAAGGAGGGCACTTGTGATGAGCACTGAGTGTTGAATGTAAGTGATGCATCACTAAATTCTACTCCTAAAATTAATATTACACTGTAAGTTAACTAACTGGAATTTAAATAAAAGCTTGAAATAAAAGAAAAAGAAAAAAACACAAAAGAAAAAGGAACAGAAGAAAGAAAATATAAGTGTGCTTATGAACAATGAAAGGATGCTCAGTCTCTTCCATTATAATGGAAATGCAAATTAAATGTACACCGAGGGGGCGCCTGGGTGGCTCAGTGGTTAAGCGTCTGCCTTCGGCTCAGGGCGTGATCCCGGCGTTCTGGGATCGAGTCCCACATCAGGCTCCTCCGCTATGAGCCTGCTTCTTCCTCTCCCACTCCCCCTGCTTGTGTTCCCTCTCTTGCTGGCTGTCTCTCTCTGTCAAATAAATAAATAAAATCTTTAAAAAAAAATAAATAATTAAATGTACACCGAGATACCACTTTTTACATCTCAGATGGGCAAAAAGAAGTTCAAAAGTTTGATAATACACTGTTGGCAATACTAAGAGGAAACATGAATTCTAAAAAATTACTAGTCAGAGTGTAAATTGGTATCATTCCTATGGAGGGAAATTTAGCAATATAGATTATAAATGTATATATACCCCTTAAATCAGTAATTCCATTCCTGAGGCTTTATCTTATGTGACACATGTAAAATGACCTAGATACAAAGTTCTTTATTACAATATTATAACAGCAAGCAATGAAATATCTTAAAAGTCCATCAGTGGGGAACTGGTTAAACCATCAATGCTCTGTCCATACGATGGAATACTGTGCTGCTATAAAAAGGAATGCAGATGGTCTCTGTACAGATCTAGAAAGATCTCTAAGGTGTGTTATTTTTGAACAGCAGCTTTATTGAGATATAATTCATATATAAAATTCATCTCTTTAAAAGTGCATAATTCTGTGTTTTTTAGTATGTTCTTGGACTTGCGTGGCCATCACCACTATTTCCAGAACATTTTCATCACTTCAAAAAGAAACCCTGCACCTCTCACCTGTTACTCCCCATTTTTCCCTAATCCCCTGGCCTTAGGCAACCACTAATCTACTTTTCTGTCTTTATGGATTTGCTTATTCTGCCCTCTTCATACAAATGAAGTCATACAATATGTAGTTCTTTGCATCTGGCTTCTTTCACTTATGCAATGTTCATCCTTGCATGGTGGTAGCATGTATCAGTGTTTCATTCCTTTATGGCTGAATAATACTTCACTTCATGGATATATCACATTTTATTTTTTTAAAGATTTTTAAATTTATTTGAGAGAGAGAAAGCGAGAGAGCACAAGCAGAGGCGGGGAGGGGCAGAGGAGAGGGAGAAGCAGACTCCCCACTGAGCAGGAAGCCCGAGGACTCAATCCCAAGACCCTGGGATCATGACCCGATCCGAAGGCAGCCATTTAACCAACTGAGTCACCCAGGTGCCCCAATATATCACATTTTATATATTCATGTGTCAGCTGATAGACATTTGGGTTGTTTCCACTTTTTGCCGCTTGTGAATAATGCTGCTATGAACATTCATGTGCAAATTTTTGTGTGGACATAGGCTTTCATTTCTCTTGGGTAGATACCTAGGAGTGGAATTGCGGGTCACGTAGTAACTCTGTGTTAACCTTTTGAGGAACTGCCAGCCTGTTTTCCAAAGAGCTTCCCCATTTTACATTTCCACCAGCAGCCTATGAGGGTTCCAATTTGCCGACATCCTCACCAACTCTTGTTACTGTCTGTCTGTTTTATTATATTCATTCGAATGGGTGAAAAGTGGTATGTCCTTGTGGTTTTGATTTCTATTTTCTCAGTGGCTAATGATGTTGAGCATTTTTTCATGTGCTTATTGTCCATTTGTATATCTTCTTTGGAGAAATGTCTATTCAGACCCTTTGCCCATTTTTTTAAAAAGATTTTATTTATTTATTCGACAGAGATAGAGACAGCCAGCAAGAGAGGGAACAGAAGCAGGGGGAGTGGGAGAGGAGGAAGCAGGCTCATAGCGGAGGAGCCTGATGTGGGGCTCGATCCTGTAACGCTGGGATCACGCCCTGAGCCGAAGGCAGACGCTTAACCGCTGTGCCACCCAGGCACCCCTCTCTACTTCTGATTTTTAATTGGATTGTCTTTTTTTTATTGTTTTAAGATTTCTTAATATATTCTAGATACAAGTCCCTTATCGGATACGTGATTTGCCAAAATTGTCTCCTGTGGGTTCTCTGTTCACTTTCTCGATGGTGTCCTTTGAAGCATAAGAGTATTAATTTTCTTTTTTTTTAAGATTTTATTTATTTGAGAGAGAGAGAGTGCACACAGAGGGAGAGGGAGAGGGAGATGCAGACTCCCAGCTGAGCAGGGAGATCCCAGGACCCTGAGACCATGACCTGAGCTGAAGGCAGACGCTTTACTGACTAATCCACCCAGGCGCCCCAGGAGTATTAGTTTTCAATTTGTCCAGATTGTTTTCTTTCTTTCTTTCGTTCTTTCTTTCTTTTTTTCTTTTCTTTTCTTTTCTTTTCTTTTCTTTTCTTTTCTTTCTTTCTTTCTTTCTTTCTTTCTTTCTTTCTTTCTTTAAGATTTTATTTATTTATTTGACAGAGAGAGAAACAGTGAGAGAGGGAACACAAGCAGGGGAAGCAGGAGAGGGAGAAGCAGGCTCCCCACCAATCAGGGAGCCCGATGTGGGGCTTGATCCCAGGACCCTGGGACCCTGACCCAAGCTGAAGGCAGACACTTACCGACTGAGTCATCCAGGCGCCCCTGTCCAGACTATTTTCTTTTGTGGCTTGTGATTTTGGTTCTAAGGTCTGTTACTAAGTGGAAATAGTAAGGTGTGTAGAATTGTTTATATAACAGTAAACTGTCTTTGTAAAAAAGGACAAAAGATTAGGAGAATATGGATTTATATTTGTGCAGGCATAGAGAAACTGGTAATTTATTTAAGAAACTGATAATAGTAGCTATCTATGGTGGGGAAGAACTGTGGAGATGGGTGTCCTAGTTGGGAAGGAGACTTCACCGAATAGCTTTTTATATTATCTCACTTTTGAATATAATGAAAGTATTTATTATGCAAGACAATAAATTTAAAAATGCAATGATTAAGAGTAAACCTAGGATTCTGCTAACACAGTGAGTAAAATAATAAATAGGGCCTTAAAAAGGTAAGGAAAATTTATTTTGAAAAGACAGTACGTGCATATGGTAGAAAAACTCAACGATACAAAAGAGTATGCAGTGAATAAAATGAGTCTATTTCTTACTCCTTGCCCCTAATCCTTCAGATGTCACCACTCTAACCAGTTTCTTGTGTAGCCTATCAGAGATATTCTGTGACTATACAAGTTCGTGTGTGTGCATGTGTGTACACATGCAGGTATGTATACATACCATCCCTCTCTCTCTCTCTCTTTTGTTTTTAACAAATAGAAATGAACTAAAACACTGTTCTGCCCCATGCTTTTCACTTAACATTAGATTTTGGAGATTGTTCTACGATGATGTAGAATCTGCATCAGTACTTACAGGTCTACTTAATTTTTTAAATAGGCTATGTAGTTTTAACTTACATAAATATGTCATTTAACTAGTCCCTTGCTCATGAATTTTAAGGTTGTTTCTACTCTGTTGGGATCACAGTGTTGCAATGAATATCCTTGCACATATACCTTTTTTTCTAAAAGATTTTATTTATTTATTTGACAGAGATAGAGACAGCCAGCGAGAGAGGGAACACAAGCAGGGGGAGTGGGAGAGGAAGAAGCAGGCTCACAGCAGAGGAGACTGATGTGGGGCTTGATCCCAGAATGCTGGGATCACACCCTGAGCTGAAGGCAGACGCTTAACAACTGCGCCACCCAGGCGCCCCGCACATATACCTTTGTACATATGTGCAGTGTATAGGTATATGTGATGAATAAGTATATGTGATAGTATATATAGTAGATAAATTCCTGTTGTGGAGTTGCTGAGTTAAAGGATATATACTTTTAACATTTTCAGCTATTTTCTAACAAAGCTCTAGAATTAACTTATCAAAAATATCCTTTTGGGATTGTGATTAGAAGCACATTGAACTTACTAATTTAGGGAGAATTGAAATCTTTACAATATTTTTTCTGTCCAGGTATGTTGTATGTCTCTTCAGTTATTCTAGTCTTATATAATTCTCTAAAGCTATATATATAATATATATATATATATAATATATATATGTATATATATAATTTTTTCCAATATAGGTCTTTCTTCATAAGGTTAATATAAGATATTGTAAACAGCAATATTTTATTGCTATTATGAATGGGACCTTTTTCATTACTTTTTCTAAGTGGTTCTTGCCAACCTTGTGTCCAGCTTCCTCATTCTTTTATTAGTTTTATTTGTTTTCTAGTTGATTCTCTTGCTTGGTAGCTGGCCATTTTCTTGGTAGCTGGCCTTGTGACCACCATATCAAAACCAGTTTTGTCTCTCTCCTTCCAATACTTTTTCTTTCTTATTACATTGGATAAGAAAATGTTCCATTTTAGGGGCACCTGGGTGGCTCAGTCAGTTAAGCATCTGCCTTTGGCTCAGATTATGATCTCAGGGTCCTGGGATCGAGCCCCACATCGGTTTCTTCTACTCAGCAGGGAGTCTGCTTCTCCCTCTCCCTCTCCCTCTGTGTATACTCTCTCTCTCTTCCTCTGTCTCTGTCTCTCTCTCTCAAAGAAATAAATAAAATCTTTAAAATTTTTTAAGAAAATGTTCCATTGTAGAAGCACTAGTGAATATCTTGTCTTGTTCTGATTTCAGTGGGACAGTGCTATTTAAACTGTTGAGAGTCAGCCAGGGAAACAACTCTTTTGCTTCATTGGTTTGAGAGTAAATTGGCACAATCTTTTTCAGAGCAGTTTAGTGGTATATATCTTAGGGCCTTGCAAACATATAGGCCCTTCAACTCAGTAGTTCTACTAAACAACTAAAATGTGTGCAAAGATATAACTATTAAGGATATTCATGGAGGACTTTTTCAAATAGCAAAGTGTTAGGAACAGCTTAAATTTCCAATAGCAAGGGATTAGATAAATATGGTACACACATTTAATGAAATACCGTATAGTCAATAAATGTGAAGTAGCCTGGCATGTAGTGGAGAGATGGATGTGCTCTATGATGAACTAAAGAAACTGGTTGTAAAGCAGTATGTACAATATGTACAGCGGGACTCCATTTTAAGAAACCAATTTAAATATACATATTTAGAAAGATATATCCTGGAAAGTCAGCAGTGGTTCTCCTTGGTGAGTTTATGAGGGAATTTTTGTGCTTATTTTTGCTTGACTGCCTTTGAAATAAGGGAAAAGAATAATCTACTTTGAAAAATTTTGATAGAATAATTTAATTCAGTAATATTTATTAATTTTCATGTGCAAATCATACAGAAAAGTATATGACTTAGGCTGCTTGCTCTATGCACTATTGAACTCTGTATCACAAACTGGGAACACAGAGATGAATAATAAGCAGTTTTAGCTTCATTTCCACCCTTGAAAAGATTTTACTTCACTGTGGAAGATGGTTTAAAAAAAAAAAAACCCAGGTAGTTACATTAACTACGGTAAATGTTGTTATAGAGAGTGACATATGGGGCTGTCGGAACACAGGGAAGGGCTTAATTTTTAAGACGGGGTGATCCTATAGGTTCTCTTTGGTTTCTAGGAACTGATACTATGATCTGTGTCTACAGGCTGTGCTGTCCTCCAGACTCTGCTAAGAAGCTCCTTGGTGAGCCTTTTGTCCTGAGAAAAGCCGTATCTGTGGATCTGTTCCCCCATACCCTGGACTGTGAGCTGGTGCTCCTCCTCGCTCGATAAGCAGCCTCCTGCGGGACTGCAGGCTGTTTATTAAGGCTGGAGTTTTAGGACCTTCCAGGTTTGGCATCTTGCTCCATTGCAGATCCTGAGAGCGTTATTGGAGAAACCAGTCTTTGGATCATGAGCAGGAAGAATATACAGGTGACCCTTGAACAACACGTGTTAGGGCTGCTGACCCCCTACACAGTCGGCAATCTACCTATACCTTTTGACTCCTCAAAAAGTTAACTAATATTAGCCTGCTGTTGATTGGAAGCCTTACTGATAACAGAACCAGTGAATTAACACATATTTTGTACGTTCTGTGTATTATATGTGGTATTCTTACAATAAAGTAAGCTAGAGAAAATAAAATGTTATTGAGAAAATACATTTACTGTATGGTATTTATTTAAAAAAATCCGTTATAAGTCCATCTGCATAGTTCAAATGTATGTTGTTAAAGGGTCAGCTACAGCAGGCCTTCTATCTGATGCAGATTTATAACCTTAGTTTTTAGGTTCCCTTGCTTTCACGGATGTTGGCCTGGTTGTGGCCACTCCTTGGTGCTGGATCTAGACTGTTCTTTCCTTTTGCTGTCAGCCTGTCATGGCTCCCTTGGTCCTAGTTCAGTCTTATCTCCTCTCTCTGACTCTGTTTGTGGTGTGGAGAGAACATAACTGAGCTTTTCTCTGCAGCTGGTAATAATAACACATTGACTTGGGTCTCTGTATTTGCTGATTTGGGTAGCTATGTTCTGCATTCATTAAGTGGCCAAAGATTAGAACTAGAAGCAAATCTAGTTTTTTTTAAAAAGCAGAGTAAGCTATAATGTGATTGCGGGGTGACTGGGTGATCTCAGAGCTGTATTCCTTTGAGTTTTCTAGGCTTTGAAGTTCTAGAATACCCTTTAAAAATGGTAGGAACAATAGCACCAATCAGTTCTCACCTAAGGGAGGAGAATTGGCTATAGTAGAAACACTGTGGCAAAGAAGATCTTCAAAGAAGAGACTGAATACCTATAATTGTGCTATGTAGTATGGACGCAGAAAGCTCCAGAATCCTGTAATGATCCAGTATATACGATAATAAACTGGATATGGAAACTGACATCCTCTAGTCCATGATTTCTTCAACTCTGGAGTTGTCCTTGGTTACTTGTCCAACAGTTTAGATTGTGTTTTGAATCTTTTAACAGCCTAAGGACATGTACAAAAATCTGATTTACAAAATGATATTGGGTCAACTAGTATTTTTCTCAATCCTAAATACTTCTGGAGAAGCCTCCTTCTCAGAAAAATGTGGCTGTTAAAGCTACCATATACATATCCATTTAAAAAAATGCTAGAAGGAAATAATGTAAAGTGATAAAAAAAAGTGTTGACTTATAGCAGTTTTCTTTTCATTTCCCTGTTTTTTGTTTTATATAATAGGGAAGCGACTTTTTATCTTCTCCTCTTTTGTTCCCCATATCTGTAAATGGCAAAACTATCTATTAGTTACCTAAGCCAGAAACCAGAGTTAGCTCTCTCAGTCTCATACCAACTGCCTACAAAGGAGGTTCCATCTAGATATCTTCTAGGTGCTCCAAACTCAAGATATCTAATGTTGCATGCTTCACATTTGCCCCCCAAACTTGTTCTTGCTTCTATATTCCCAGTCTTGATGAATATACTAATCTACTCGGTCACTCAAGCCAAAAGCTTGGGAATTATATCTGAGTCCTTCTCTCCTCTGTCCTTCCCCCATCCAACACATCACCAAGTCTCCATCCCTGTAGGTTACCATCGTTTCTTACCACATCATTGCTGAAAAGGCCATCTTTTTTTGTAAGATTTTATTTATTATTTATTTGCGAGAGAGAGAGCACAAGCAGGGGGTGTGGCAGGCAGAGGGAGAGGGAGAAGCAGACTCCCCGATGAGCAGGGAGCCCGACATGGGACTCCATCCCAGGACTCTGGAATATGACCTGAGCCAAAGGCAAATGCTTAACCAACTGAGCCACCCAGGCGCCCCTCAAAAGGCCATCTTCTTCTTCCTTTTTTTTTAGGATTTTATTTATTTGTTTGAGAGAGAGCACAATCAAGGTGAATGGCAGAGGGAGAAGTAGACTCCCCGCTGAGCAGGGAGTCTGATGCGGGACTCAGTCCCTGGACTCTGGGATCATGACCTGAGCTGAAGGCAGATGCTTAACCCACTGAGCCACCCAGGTGCCTCTCAAAAGGCCATCTTCTTAACTGATGCTGCTGTATCCACTCTCGCCCCCATCCATTCCATTCTCTATAGCCATAGTGAGTTTTCTAAAATGTCAATGTCATTGTGTTTCTTCAGTGCTTAAAATCTGTCATTGGCTTCTTACTGCTTTTAAAAAGTCCAAAATTCTTTTTTAAAAAGGTTTAATTTATTTATTTGAGAGAGAGTGAGAGAGAGCATGAGTGAGGGGTAAAGGCAGAGGGGGAGGGAGAAGCAGACTCCCTGCTGAGCAGGGCTTGAGCCAAGACCACGACTTGAGCCAAATGCAGACACCCAACCAACTGAACCACTCAGGTGCCCTAAAAAGTCCAAAATTCTCGATGTACCCTCAACACCCTTTCATAATCTGGACAGCCTAATTTTTCTATATGCATTAAGTGCCTTTCCCTGGAAAAGATAAATTTCTTCCATTCTGGTCCTTTTCATACTGTTCCTCCGCTTGGAGTGCACTTTCCGTTACCTCTTCTGGCTAATTTTACTTATCTTTCTGTTTTTAACTTAGATATTCCCCAAGGAATATAAAATTGGCCGTGGATAATCAGCTTCCTGCTAATTTTGTGAGTGTTATTGTCTTGCAAGATGAATTTAGAACCATGCTTCTGTCATCTTTCTTATGAAAACTTCCAAATATCAAGAAAGTTGAAAGAACAGTGCAATGAACACCAATATATTCACCAAGATTCAACAAATGTTAACATTTTGCCATATTTGCTTTATCTGTGTATCTGTTCTTTGGTAAACTATTGGAAAGTAAGTTGTAGATACGACATTTCACCTTTAATCCCTCTGCATACATCTTTTGAGCAGGACCTTTTTCCGTGTAACTCTGTGGTACATCATACCATAAGCACAGCAAGAATTAATAGTACCTCACAGATCTTCACAAATATTGTCTAATAATCTAACCCAGTGCTTCTTGAAATGTGATTTGCAGACTGCTTGATGGTTCACAGGGAGATAAGGAGCTTGTACCGTAGTCTATCAGTGCACTATATACTTCACTGAGAAATTTTTGTCACAAAAAAATCAGCTGAATAAAACAGTGTACTTAGTGACATAGTTCATTTACCTCTATGGGCTGGATGAGTAGACAGCTCTATATTCACATTTCCCCAGCTGTCTCCTAAATGCCTTTTTTAAAAAAAGATTATTTGAGAGAGAGAGCGAGAGAGAGCGCAAGCAGAGGGAGCAGTAGAGGGAGAGGGAGGAGCAGGCTCTCTGCTCAGCAGGGAGCCGGACACGGGGCTTGATCCTAGGACCCTGAGAATGTGACCTGAGCTGAAGGCAGATGTTTAACTGACCGAGCCACCCAGGCCCCCCTAAATGTCTTTTTTTTTTTTAAGATTTTATTTATTTATTTGACACAGAGAGCACACTCACAGCAGGGGGAGCAGCAGGCAGAGAAAGGGGGAGAAGCAGGCTCCCCACAGAGAGGGAGCCTGATGCGGGGCTCCATCCCAGGAGCCTGGGATCGTGACCTGAACCTAAGGCAGATGCTTAACCAACTGAACCACCCAGGTGCCCTCCTAAATGTCTTGTATAGCCAGTTCATATGTTGCATTTGGATGTGTTTCTTTTAATTTAGAACAGTCTCTCCACTTTTTTTTTTTTTTTAGATGGCACTGACTTTTAGACACCGGCTCTGCCCCACATTAGGAATCTGTCTGATTGTAGTGTCACCAGCCATCCTGGTTTGCTGTAATTGTCCTTTAAGCACTGATCCTATATCCCAGGATAGGATGCTTTGTTTCCTTATGGTGGTGTTTAGCTCTTTCTTCCAGCCCCTGAATTTCCTGTAAATGAGAAGTGCTTGGGATTAGAGGCTTGATTTGATTTGATTAAACCATTGTTTTTTGACAAGAATGCTTCATAAGCAATGCCGTGTGCTTTATGTCACATCTTATCAGGAGGCATGTAATGTCAGCTGTACACTCTTAGTAAGAGTGATGACTTAGGTGGTGGCCCTTAGAACTCTCCATGTGATTTTCTCTTTATAATTAACAAGACATCTGTGGGGTGTTACTTTGGTACCATATGATTGTCCTGTTCCCCAGTAACATCTCACCTAAAGATTTTAGCATCCTTTGATGATTGTTTCCTGACTCAGTGATTTGGTTTTCTGATTTTTAAAATGTATTCCCTGACTTGGTGATTTAATTGGGGTTGGCAAATGTTAATTTCCTGATTCTGTCATCCAGTCTATATTTCTTAGCTGGCATTCTTGTGTTTTGATGAGCTTTTCCTTGTCTATGGAATATGAATCAGAAAGGTGAAGTAAAAGCTTCTTTCTTTCCCCTTGAACACCAATTTTCGGAGCAAGAAGTTGATATAATAGTTACTTTCAATAGTAGCAGTTTCATTGATTTATTTTTATATCACTTGACTGTTTTTATTTAAATTCAGTATTTTACACTCAGTTCAGACATTTTCTTTGTAATATTAGCTCAAATTTTCACATTTGGACAGTGACAGTCTCTTCAGGCTGGCTTCCATGTCCTTTTTTTGTACATTTTAAAAGTTTATTTAAATTCTAGTTAGTTAACATATGGTATAATATTAGTTTCAGGTGTACAATGTAGTGATTCAACACCTCCTTACAACACCCGGCACTCATCATAACAAATGCACTCCTTAATCACCTATACAACCCATCCCCCCCCACCCCTGTAATGATCAGTTTGTTCTTTGTAGTTAAAAGCCTGTTTCTTGGTTTGCTCTCTCTCTTTCCCTCTGCTCGTTTGTTTTGTTTCTTAAATTCCACATATGAGTGAAGTCTTTCTCTGACTGATCTATTTTGCTTAGCATAATACTCTCTAGCTCCATCCATGTCTTTGCAGATGGCAGGATTTCATTCCTTTTATGGCTGAATAATATTCCATTGTATATATATACCATATCTTCTTTATCCATTCATCAGCCAGTGGATACTTGGGCTGTTTGGCTAATGTGAACAACGCTGCTATAAACATTAGGGTGCGTGTATCCTTTTGAATTAGTGTTTTTGTATTCTTTGGGTAAATGCCTAGTAGTGCAATTGCTGGATCATAGGATAGTTGTATTTTTAACTTTTTTAAAAAAATTATTTATTTATCTGCAAGAGAGAGAGAGTGAGCACACCAGCAGGGGGATTGGCAGGCAGAGGGAGAAGCAGGCTCCCCACTGAGTGGGGAGCCCGATGTAGGACTCGATCCCAGGACCCTGGGATCATGACCTGAGCCAAAGGCAGATGCTTAACCAATTGAGCCACCTAGGTGTCCCTATTTTTTAACTTTTTGAGGAACCTCCATACTGTTTTCCACAGTGGCTGCACCAGTTTGCCTTCCCACCAACAGTGCAAGAGGGTTCCCCTTTCTCCGCATCCTTACCAACACCTGTTCTTTCTTGTGTTGTTGATTGTAGCCACCCATGAAATGAATAATCCAATTAAAATATGGGCAGAAAACATGAATAGACATTTTTCTAAAGAAGACCTACAGATGGCCAACAGACCTATGAAAAGATGCTCAACATCGCTCATCATCAGGGAGATGCAAGTCAAAACTACAATATCACTTCACACCTGTCAGAATGGCTAAACTCCCATGTCCTTTTGACATTCCTCCATGAGTCTTCGAGCACTTGCTTAGATTCTGGCACAAGATTCCTAGGCTCACCATACATTTCCCTGCCCCAGTCCTAGAAACAGCCATTTCGAAGGAACCCTGATTCCTTTCAATGAGGAATGGTATTTAGAAACCAAGATCTGGATGCTGAATGTTAGAAGCAAAGTCTAATAGTACTGTATGTCTGTCTGTGAGCTATAAAACATTAGTACAGTGACCAGCTGTCCTGATTTACTCTGAACCTGGGCCTTTTGGTGTTAAAATCAGGAGCATCTAATGCAAACCGGTAGAACAAGTTGGTGACCCAAAATTAGTCACATTGTTAATAGTAATGATTAAGAAAGAACAGTGGAAATTGGGATTGCGATATATGTATACCAGTAGTAGCTAAAGTAGCTGTAAATTACCAGGAGATTTAAGGCTTTGTACTAAATCTCTTCCAACTGTAAAATATCTAGGTCTAGAGCAGTGGATCACAAACTTCACTGCACATTAGTATCGCCTGGAGAGCGATTTAAGGTACTGAGCCCTGGGCCTGGGACATTCCAATTTAATTGGTTTAGGAAGGATCTCAGGCGTCAGTATTTTAAAAATGCCCCCCACCGTGATTCTCATGTGCTGCCAGAGTTGAGAACCAGTGGTCTGGGTGGGGCTTTGCCTTTCAAAGTGTGTCCCTGGACCAGCAGCATTGTCATCATCACTTAGCTTGTCAGAAATGCAAACTTTCAGACTTCATCCCAACTGGATGAGAAACTGGGGATGGAGCCCACTAATCTGTGTTGTAACATACTCCCCAGGTGATTCTGATGCTCACTCAAGTTTGAGAAACACTTGTTCGGAGACAACTGTTCCTCAGCCTCGGTTGCACATTAGAGTCACCTGGGGACCTTTCAAAAAAAAAGGTTCCTCAGTGTCACCCCCTCAGAGAGTCATATTTCATTCATTTTGGGTGTGGCCCTAGCATCGTTATTTTAAAAACTCCCTAGATGACTCTAATGTGCGAGTAAGGCTGAAAACCATAGTCTGGGGTTTTTGTCCCCAAGCCCAGTGTTTAACTTGAATCAAAGTGCACATCAAATTGCAAATAAAAAAACTAACTAGGTGTGTAATGCATAGGCCATATTTGCCTTGCTTTTTCGCTTCCTCCTTGTCTAGACCCACGCAGGGCCTCTAAGCACTGGTTTGCACTCCTTTGAAAAGATTTTCATCCCTTGAAAGCGTTATTTTTCCCATTCTTCCAGCAGTTATTTTGGTGGGTATGGTAGAGAGTGGGACTTGAGATACTATCAGTTAGTTGCTAGTAATTCTAGCCAAACCTTAAAGTAGCCCTCATCCATGGCAAGAGAAAAGTGAGCTCATTTTTTAAAAGATTTTATTTATTTGACAGAGATGGAGAGAAAGCACAAGCAGGGGGAGCAGAAGAGGGAGAAGCAGGCTCCCCACTGAGCAGGGAGCCCAAGGTGGGGCTTGATCCCAGCACTCCAGGACCCCAGGATCGCAGGACCCCAGGATCATGCCTGAGCTGAAGGCAGACGTTTGACCACTGAGCCACCTAGGTGACCCAAAAAGTGAACTCATTTTAACATTAATGTAAGACAGTTGTTTTAAGGATTTTTCCTCAGCCTGCTTCCTACCTGTCTTCCAGAACTAGTTTCCTCTCATTAGGCTCAACATAGAGTTGCTGAACCTGAGTGCAATTTTGCCATTTCCCTGAGTGCAGGTTTGGAGTTTGAGCTATGGCAGTGGTTCCTAGTCTTAGCTGCATGACAGACTCATCTGGGAGCTTTAAAAAAAAGTTCCTGGTTCCTGGGGTTTGGTCCCTAACCCCAAATATTCTGATTTAATTGATCCTGAGATGTGGCTCAAGGATCTGGGGTTTTAAGAGATCCCCCAAGGTGACGGTAATGTGCAGTCGGTGTTATGATCCTCTGATTAGGGCTGTGGTTCCCAAACTTGTCTGCATAATAAAATACCCCAGGAATCTCTTTAAAGCTTCCAAAACCCAGGCTACCTCCCCACACCAATTAAATAATCACAGCCTCTGGGGTGGGACATAGGCATTGGTAATTTTGAAGTTTCCCCAGTGATTCCAATATGCAGCCAAGTGTTGAGAACCACGGCGTTAGGGTATTTGATTGTGTGGGGTTTGGAAGGGAGAAGAGAATGATTGTCATTTCCTGAGATGTAAGTCTTCCAACCCTTCACCTTCAAAATCACATTGCCAATTTATAATTTACAGGGGCATCACTGTCATTTTTCTAAGAGGTATATTTCAAAATGGCATGGCCATAAAATGCAGTCATGAACCAATTGAAGCTCCCATAGAGCTTACCGATTAATTCAAGTGCAAAAGGACAATTGAAATGGAATATAATTATGTCCCAGACTTAAAAATTTTCCATCAGCTGATTTGGTTCTATCATTACATGTATTTCCACATTATATTTCCCATTGTTTCTTCTCAAAGATTAAGTGGGATGGCAATGCTGACATCTAGCCCAGATTCATATAGTGGAGGAACAATATGGTCAATATCAAGTCCATTCCTAGCTGTTAGGGATCCTCAGAGTACATGGAAGGGGAGAGGTCTTTGCTCTGAGGACCTGAAAAAGGAATCTAAATATTTAAAAGAAGCTGGCATTTACTGCTTGCATTTTACTGATCCTCTTTATTTGTAACCAATCCAAGGAATACCTGAGAAGAAGAGAGGGTCTAATTACATATACTTAACTGTTTCATAGTTTTCCTCTTCCAATTAGACTGTAAGGTTTGAAGGCATAAGGGCTATCTCCTATTCACTGTTCTATCTCTGTTTAGCACCCAGTCCAGTGTCTGAAATGTGCAAGTGCTCAGAGAGGCAATATAGCATACTGGTCAAGAGGACCAGCTTTGGAATCAGTCTGACCTGGCCTTGAATCCTGGCTCCATCACTTATGTGCTGTGTGATCTTGGGTGAGTTACTTAACCTCTCCGACCCTCTCTTCCCTGCCCCTCTCCCTGTAAAAGAAGGGTAATAATAGTACGTAGCCCATGGGATTGTTGTGACCGATTCAGCAAGACATTATTTGTAAAGCACCTTGCAGATTGCCTGGCACATAGTTTGTGTGCATTAAGTTGGGAGTTATTCTTAATAATCCGATTACTTGTTAAAGGAATAAACGGATGTCATAGCCTGCTTTCCTCTCTTGAGGTTAACAAGCCAAAACAACCTAATCAATTTGATTTCTGTAAGATTCCAGTACTTAATTTCAGACAAATAAAACCAACCACACATTGGAAAGAGTCTCTTCCCTGTTGGTGTTGGTGTTTCTCAGTATTTATATTATAGTCAAATATTGCAACTTCTAGTAAAAAGTTTAAATAGAGTTCGGAGGAAAAAAATGAAGCATAGAAAACAGATAAGGCCATCCCTCTCATTTTGTCACCCTCAAAATATTGGTTACTAAAATAACCCACTTGTCAAATCCCTTTGTACTGCTGTGAGAAGTGCTAATGTAAGAAATGTTTTCTGAAAATAACTGTGATGAGGTGTCATGAATTAAGGGCTTTAGTACAGAAGTGATAAAGTTCCCTTCTGGGTAGAATAGCTCAGGATCATAAATTGTGCAGAACCTGTATTGGCTTACCCTTTCTACCTCCTAAAAGGAAACTAGTTTCTAGGGATGGGTTTTTTTTAAAACTACACATACTATAAACGCTGCATAGGATCCTAGGTTGGATCTTAAACAGAAAAAGAACATTAGTGGAAAAACCAGTGAAATCAGAATAACGTCTGTAGTTTAGTAAATAGTATTGTACTATATTGTTAGTGTCATAGTTTTGATCAACATACCAGTTATGTGAGGTGTTAATGTTAGGGTAAGCTGGGTGAAGTGTATACAGGAACTCTGTACTATGTTTACATATCTGCACATTTAAAATTATCTCAAAAAATTTTTTTAAAAAACCCCTAAACATAGTCTTTTAAAAACTAAACATACTGATTGAAAGCTAATTCTAGTAAAACCAAGTGTGGGTGGGTGTTCAGGTCAGGGCTCCAGGGATAAAATAGTGCTCACCCAGATACCCAGTTATGTGAATAAGCATTACCTGTGACAAGCTGACAAGGGGCAGGAGTAGCATGTAGCAATTATTTTACAATAAGGAATTTCTGGCAGCCTATCAAAAAACAGTTCCTTTTTTCCCCCCCGTGTAAGTTAGCCTGGTTTAGAACACAGAGGCCTGACCTAAAAGAAGGCCAAATATAAATACTCCAATCAAAAGACATAGGGTATCAAAATAAATAAAAAAACAAGACCCATCTACATGCTGCCTACAAGAGACTCATTTTACACCTAAAAATACCGCACAATTGAAAATGAGGGGATGGAGAAATATTTATCATGCAAATGGGTGTCAAAAGAAAGCTGGAGTAGCAATACTTATATTGGACAAACTAGACTCTTTTTGAAGATTTATTTATTTGAGAGAGAGAGAGTGCACAAGCGTGAGTGCGTGAGTGGGGGGAGGAGCAGGGGGAAAGAATCTCAAGCGGACTCCCTGCTGAGTGTGGAGCCCAACACGGGACTCAATCTCACAATCCTGAGATCACAACCTGAGCCAAAACCAGGAGTCGGACACTCAACCAACTGAGCCACCCAGGTGCCCCTGGACAAACTAGACTTTAAAACAAAGACTGTAACAAGAGGTAAAGGAGGACACTGTGTCATAATAAAGGGGATAATCCAACAAGAAGATATAACAATTGTAAGTAGTTATGCACCCAACATGAGAGCACCCATACATGAAGCAATTATTAACAGACTTAAAGGAACAAATTGATTATAATACAATAATAGTAGGGGACTTTAACACCCCCCTTACATCAGTAGACAGATCATCTCACCAGAAAATCAACAAGGCAACAATGGCTTTGAATGAGACACTGGACCAGATGGACTTAACAGATATAGTCCGAACATCCCATCCTAAAGTAGCAGAATACTCATTCTTTTCAAGTGCGCATGGAACATTCTCCAGAACATGTCATGTATTAGGTCACAAATCAGGCCTCAACAAATACAAAAAGATCAAAGTCATACCACGCCTCTTTTCTGACTGCAATGTTATGAAACTAGAAGTCGGCCACAAGAAAACATTTTGAAAGACTACAAATACATGGAGGTTAACATGCTACTAAACAATGAATGGATGAACCAAGAACTCAAAGAAGAAATGAAAAAAAATACATGGAAACAAAAGAGAACGCAAACACAATGATCCAAAACTTTTGGGATGTAGCAAAAGCAGACCTAAGAGGGAAGTATATAGCAATACAGGCCTACCTCAAGAAACAAGAAAAATCTCAAATAAACAACCTAACCTTACACTTAAAGGAACTAGAAAAAGAACAACAAATGAAGCCTAAAGCCAGCAGAAGGAAGCAAATAATAAAGATTAGAGCAGAAATAAATGATATAAAACTAAAAAACCCTAATAAAACAGATCAATGAAACCCAGGAGCTGCTTCTTTGAAACAATTAATAAAATTGATAAACCCCTAGCCAGACTTAACAAAAAGAAAAGGGAAAGGGCCCAAATAAAATCACAAATGAGAGAGAAATAACAACCAACACCATAGAAATACAAGTATAAGAGAATATTATGAAAAACTATATGACAACAAATTAGACAACCTGGGGAAAATGGATAAATTCCTACCATAACATAAACTACCATAAACATAAACTACCAACACTGAAACAGGAAGAGATAGAAAACTTGAACAGACTGATAATCTGCAAAGAAATTGAATCAGTAATCAAAAATCTCCCAACAAACAAAATTCCAGGGCCAAACGGCTTCACAGGTGAATTCTACCAGACATTTAAAGAAGAGTTAATACTTATTCCTCTCAAACTATTCCAAAAAGTAGAAAAGGAAGGAAAACTTCCAAATTCATTCTATGAGTACAGCATTACCCTGATACCAAAACCAGATAAAGACTCCACTGAAAAAAGAACTACAGGCCAATATCCCTGAGGAACATGGATGCAGAAATTCTCAATAAATAGCAGCAAACTGAATCCACCAATACATTAAAAGAATCATTCACCATGATCAAGTGGGATTTATTGCTGGGTTGCAAGGGTGGTTTAGTATTTGCAAATCAATCAACGTGATATACCACATTAAGAAAAGAAAGGATAAGAACCATGTGATCATTTTAATAGATGCAGAAAAAGCATTTGACAAAGTACAGCTTCCATTCATTGATAAAAACCCTCAACAAAGTAACTTTAGAGGGAATATACCTCAACAGAATAAAGGTCATATATGAAAAACCCACAGCTACTATCCTCCTCAATGGGGAAAAACTGAGAGGTTTTCCTCTACAGTCAGGAACAAGACAGGATGTCCACTCTCGTTATTTAACGCAGTACTGGAAGTCCTTGCCACAGCAATCAGACAACAAAAAGAAATAAAAGGCATCCAAAATCATTGAGGAAGTAGTAAAACTTTCACTATTTGCAGATGACATGATACTCTATATAGAAAACCCAAAAGACTCAAAAAATTGTGAGAACTGATACATGCCTTCAGTAAAGTTGCAGGATACAAAGTCAACATACAGAAATCTGCTGCATTTCTTTCTTTTTTTCTTAAAGTAGGCTCCATTCCCAATGCAGGGCTTGAACTCACAACCCTGAGATTAAGATCTGAGATCAAGAGTCAGACACTCGCATTTCTATATACCAATAATGAAGCAGCAGAAAGAGAAATCAAGGAATCAATCCCATTTACAATTGTATAAAAAAACAATAATATATCTAGAAATAAAACTAATAACTAAAGAGGTGAAATACCTGTACTCCGAAAACTATAAAACACTGATGAAAGAAACTCAAGATGACACAAAGAAATGGAAAAACATTCCATGCTCATGGCTCAGAAGAACAAATATTGCTAAAATGTCTATACTACCCAAAGCAATCTACACATTTAATGCAATCCCTATCAAAATACCAACAGCATTTTTCACAGAGCTAGAACAAACACTCCTAAAATGTGTATGGAACCACAGAAGACCCTGAATAGCCAGAGCAATCTTGAAAAGGAAAAGCAAAGGAGGAGGCATCACAATTATGGGCTTCAAGTTATATTTCAAAGCTGTAGTGATCAAAACAGTATAAAATAGCCTCATAGAGCAATGGGAAAAAAATAGAAAATACAGAAGTAAACCCACAACTATATGGTTAATTAATCTTTGGCAAAGCAGGAAAAATAGCGAATGGGAAAAAGAGTATTTTCAACAAATGGTGTTGGGAAACCAGACAGCTACATGCAAAACAATGAAACTGGACCACTTCCTTACACCATACGCAAAAATAAATTCAAAATGGATGAAAGACCTAAATGTAAGTCAGGAAACCATCAAAATCCTAGAGGAGAACGCAGGCAGTAACCTCTTTGACCTTGGCCATAGCAACTTCTTTCTACGTATGTCTCCTGAGGCAAGGGAAACAAAAGCAAAAACTGTTGGGACTTCAAAATGAAAAACTTCTGCATAGTAAAGGAAACAACGAAACTAAAGGCAACCTATGGAATGGGAGAAGATATTTGCAAAGGACATATCTAATAATGGTCTAGTACCCAAAATATTTATAAAAGGCAACACCTAAGAGGAAAAATAATCTAATTAAAAACTGGTAGGGGCGCCTGGGTGGCACAGCGGTTAAGCGTCTGCCTTCGGCTCAGGGCGTGATCCCGGCGTTATGGGATCGAGCCCCACATCAGGCTCTTCTGCTATGAGCCTGCTTCTTCCTCTCCCACTCCTCCTGCTTGTGTTCCCTCTCTCGCTGGCTGTCTCTATCTCTGTCGAATAAATAAATAAAATCTTTAAATAAAAATAAAAGCTGGTAGAAAACATGAATAGCCATTTTTCCAAAGAAGACCTACAGATGGCCAACATATAGATGAAAAGATGCTCAACATCACTTACCAGGGAAATACAAATCAAAACTACAGTGAGATATCATCTCACACCTGTCAGAATGGCTAAAATTAACAACAGAAAAAACAACCAGTGTTGGCGAGGATGTGGAGAAAGGGGAACCCTCTTGTACTATTGGTGGGAATGCAAACTGGTGCACCCCCTCTGGAAAACAGTATGGGGTTTCCTAAAAAAATTAAAAATAGAACTACCCTACGATCCTGCAGTTGCACTACTAGGGATTCACCCAAAGAATGTAAAAATACTAATTCAAAAGGATCCACGCACCCCAATGTTTGTAGCAGTATTGTCTACAATAGCCAAACTATGGAAACAGCCCGTGTCCATCAACTGATGAATGGATAAATAAGAGGTGGTATATATATATATATATATATATATATATATATATATATACACATACAGAATGGACTATTACTCAGCCCAAAAAAGAATAAAATCTTGCCAGTTGCAATGACAAATAGAGTATTAGAGAATATTATGCTAACCAAAGTAAGTCAGAGAAAGACAAATACCATGTAACTTCACTCATATACGGAATTTAAGAAACAAAACAAATGAGCAAAGGGAACGAAAAGAGAGGCAAACCAAGAAACAGACTCTTTTTTCAAAAAGATTTTATTTGTTTGAGGGAGAATGAGAGAGAGCACAGGTGAGGGGGAGGGGCAGACGGAGAGGGAGAGGGAGAAGCAAACTCCGCTGAGCAGGGAGCCTGACACAGGGAGCCTGATACAGAGCCTGATCCCAGGACCAGGAGATCATGATCTGAGCTGAAGGCAGATGCTTAACCGACTGAGCCACCCAGGCGCCCCAAGAAACAGACTCTGAACTATAGAGAACAAACTGATGGATGGTTTCCAGAGGGGAGGTGGGTGTGGGGAGGGAATGGGTGAAATAGGTGATAGGTATTAAGGAGTCACTTGTGATGAGCACAGGGTGATGTGTGGAAGTGTTAAATTATTATATTGTGCACCTGAAGCTAACACTGTATGTTTGCTGGAATGAAAATAAAAACTGAATAAATAAATAAATAAAAACTGAAGAAAAAAAGAGGTCCAAATATATATGTTGTCTTAAACTCTCATCTTAGAGTTTGGTCAGCTAGGTGTTTGGAAGGAATTTCTCACTGTAGTGCTAAGCCTGAAATGGTAATTGTGCCCTGAACATGAGAAGAGTGGGAAGAGTAAGGATCCAGCCCATTTTAAAGCACCAGCCTCCTTAGCACTCAGTTCCTTCTCTCTTCCCTGGATCCAACGAACTGTGGCGTTAACTCCTATTATCAGCTAAAAGGCAGGTGTTTCTGTAACCTACTGTGACCAGATGACAATTTAAAAAGGTGTTGGCGGAGGGGGAGTGGAATCTAAAAGGACTGTGGCACTCTTTGTTCTCTTAGGTTCTTTAGGGATTAGCCCTTCTATGTATGTTTTTCATAGTTGTGATCAGCATGTGTACGTGCTGTTTTCTGTTTTTCTGTTTTCATTTAACATTATTTTACATTCTGCTTCCCACTTGCGCAGTGTACATAATTGTCATCCTTAATGGCTGGGTAACATTCCATTGTATTGAATAGCATGATACTTCTTAGGACTGGGCTCATTTCTCTAAGCAGTTATAAAAGGCTTGCTGTTTCTTAGCACCAGAGGTCTATTTTAGTTCCTGGAAATGGAGACTAGCATGAGCGTGGGATTGCGTGGGATCCTTGAGTCATCCTCACACAGCACAGTTTGAGTGCTTTGTTAACATCACTCTGCCCACCACCTGACAGCAGAGCCTCCTGGGCTCCCTGGACCGGAGCCGTGTACTTCATAGGCAGAGGGATGGAAGTACAAGCCCCCTGACTCTCACAACCCCCCAGCTGATACTCTCTCTGTGCCAACAGCAAGAAGTTCTTGCTGCTTTCTCGCTCACCTGGAATAACTCCACCTGCATTTCCCATAGAGATACGAGAGGAAAGGCAAGGAGAGTGGGAGGTTGGATTATTATAGCCAAAAAAAGTAAAACACAGGTCAGGGGTGCCATGGCTAAAGTTCTTCTTTGAGGCACACCTATGAAAATGAAGTAGGATGTGGTGATGATTTCCAGGCCTGGAAAGCTGGGAAATAGCTCTCACTCTGTATACTCTGTATTCCTGTCAGAAATCCCAGTTTTGGACATCCAATAAAGGGTTAAAAGGGATTAGCGACAAAGCAGTGAGTCCAGGCGTGACCTCCACCCACCCCATGGCCAGTGGCATTTTACTGACCAGAATGCCGGTTGGCAGGATTCTCCTGAGAAGAGTGTTACATTCAGTGCCTTTGGTTAAGTCTCACTAGTAGCAACTGCCTTGAAAATTAGTGATTCTAATTGGTTACTGGGAGGGAAGAGTGATATTCAAAACACAACTGGTATGGCCCAAGCATCCCTCAAATAGTCAGGGATTTATAGCTGTGTTAGCTACTACCATACTCTAATCCTAATTGATCACTATTCTTTCTTTGCTCTTACTCTGTGCTCATTATATGACCTGTGCTCTGCAGATCACACTGGACACCAGTACTGCAGACAGGGTACTCCTGGCAGGTAGAAACAGCATATAAATGAAGAGTGGTGAGTATGTGCCAGGAGTTGAAAACCATTCCAAACAGAGGGATTCCCCCCACCTCTGCATATTGAATTCTCTAGTCAGAAAAGCCAGGGCTCTCCTGCAAGACAAAATGGACAAGTACTCAGTGCCATATGGGGCTTGTTGAATGATGGACTGGGGTCTTTTTGTCACTAAGTGCCTCTGACAAGGAGCTAAGCTTTAAAAGTCCTGGAGGAGGGAGGCCAAGACCTTGACAATGAAAGGAGAGAAACTCCCAAGGCAAGCACTTGCCTGAAAGAAAATTTGCCCCCAAGGGTCAAGAAACTATCCTTAATCTAGGTCTTGGGCTGCCACGTGGAGACATGGATTTGTAAGATGTCTGGCAGATTTAGGATTTTCAAAGACGAGGATATGGGAGGCAGTGGTTAGCAGTGGTTATATAATTACCCCAAATTCTCCATGCTCTTTTAACATTAGAATCCAAGGCATCTCTTTTTGGGTTGTCCTTTACAGAAAAAAGAATCCCTTTCCGAGAAGGGAGGGTGTAGCTAATGATCTAAGCTTCTCCTCTAATCATAATAATAGTAGCTAACATTTAATGAACTACTTAATATGTGTCAGAAACTGTGCTAAGCATTTTTATATGGATTTTCCCCTTTGATCCTGACAACAACTCTCTGAGGTAGGTACTCTTATTTCTGTCTTCACTGGGGGAAATTGCCAGGGTTACCCAGCTTGGTACGGGATTTGGAAAGTACAGTAACAGCCTGCAGCAACAAAATTAAGATTCACTCAAAAAATAAATAGAGGTATGCAGGCTGTATTTGCAGAATATTCTTTAAATAACTTTGTGATTGATGGATTCTATGTAGGAAAAATTTGGTTGACGCTCAGGAACACATACATTGTACAAAGGGAAATGTGCCAATATACTGAAATGCAGTTTTATCAGGTTGTTTCGACTTGTATTTCCCAACTTGCCCACATTGATAGGTAGTACTCCCACCCCCTTTTAACCACACTTCCCTCTTGGCTGAGAAAGTATGCCTGCCTCATAAACATACATGCCATAAAGACAAATGTGGATAATCCAGTTTTCTTAAGAACCCGAGTTTGTTGAATTACATTTCCTGTTTGATAAAACTCTTCTTCAGTAGAGATATTTGCTGAATCCCTGGGTGAGAATGATTGTCAACAGAATTCTCCAGTGACCTTTATTCGGCAAATTGGAGGAAAGTAGGTGGGTCAAGAGTGGTCAGAGAAGACCCAAGGAGGAAGCAGTATTTTTGGACAAGAAAGATACAGTACTGGCTTGGGCACACAGGAGATGTGGATTTTAAGAGCAGCTCTGTCAGTGACCAGCTGTGTAATTTGGGGCAAGTCACTTAACCTCTCTGTACCCCAAACTTCTCATCTATTTAACAACTGAGGTTGGACTAGAGGCTCTATAAGGTTACTTCCAGATCCATGACTAATAGGCTAAGCCTCAGTCAGAATCCTATCAAACATCCTTAAGTGGGGGAACACCTGGGTGGCTCAGTCAGTTGGATGTCTGCCTTCTGCTCAGGTCATGATCTCGGGGTCCTGGGATCGAGCCCTGTGTCAGGTTCCCTGCTCAGCGGAGAGTCTGCTTGTCCCTCTCCCTCTGACCCCCCCACCCCCACTCATGCTCTCTCTCAAATAAATAAATAAATAAATAAATAAATAAATAAAATCTTTAAAAAAAGATCCAGAAGGTTCTTTGGATGGTTCTTTTGGAGATAAGACCATGTGTAATGCATAATAGCAAACGATGCAGCCTTAGTGTCAGACCCTCTAGATAATGGGGCAGTAGGACTGATCATTCCATGCAAGTTTTCTATCCTTGAGAAACAATTAGGGGCTGGTTGGCTTTTCTTGCCTGGTGAGGCAGTATAAGGTAGGAATTAAGAGCATGAGTTCTGGAGTTGGACCTTAGTTTGAAAACCAGTTCTGCCACTTCCTCACGGTTGCCATGATTTGACCTCTCTGAATGTCAGTTTCTGCTTCTGTAAGTTGACGATAGTACCAACTTCATAGGCTGGTGAAGATGAAAGGCAATAGGATGTAAAGCACTTAGCCCAGCACCTGGCAAGACAGAAGTACTCAGTCATCCGTGTGTGCTGCAACTATTGGTGTGCTTATCCCTGTCAATGTAATTCTCCTGACTTGGGCATGGCTACACTTCAGCACTTTTCCTGGGTGTAGCTTTCTCCTTCTGCATGGAGTTTGAGAAAAGCATAAGCAGATCTTTCTGGCCTAAAGTCAGCTCTAGAGTCAGATCTGGATTCAAATTCCTGCTCTGCTTTTTAACGGGGTGTGGGACCTTGGGCAAGTTGTTTAACTTGTCTGCTCCTTAGCGCCCTCATTTGGGAAAATGCAGGCAGGTATACTGCCCACCCTTAAGGGTTGTTGTGAATAAGATAATGAGTGTGAAGAACTTAGGCCTGTGCCTAAGGCCTGACATCCAGAAGGCACTCGATAAATGTGGTGAAAGTAATAGTTGTAGTAATAGTAAATACTACCACTACCCTCCATGGGATGAAGTGTTGACCGGGTTCAAGCTCATACAGTTTTTGCATACCAAAGTGTTGGGAGCGGCAGCAATTGCTGTTTCTTGGAGCGGTACCAAGGGAATTGTTGCCAGGCTTCACGAACCATGGCTGGGAATTTAAAACCGAGTTGTTTTTGTTTTTGTTTTTGTTTTTGTTTTTGTTTTTTTCCGGAGGCATGACTGAAAATGATTCAGCAGGGCACAGTTCTCAGCAGCGAAGTTCTAGTTATTTCTGCCAGTTGCCTTAAACCCAAGAACCTCCGCGGGGGGTGGGAAATGTAATTCCAAACTGACCCCTTACTTCTAAGGCTCGATTTCAGTTGCTCACCCATGCCATGTTGTTCACAGGCTTCATGAGGAACACCCGGATGCAGAGACGTAATATCTCTATTCTTCTTTGCCAACGGTCATCTTCATTCTCAAATGGATGCCACCACACTTTTCTTGAGCCTCTCGGGGCAGGTATAAGCTTCATTTGACGTCTAAAATGTGGTATTTATAGGAACAATGGGAGTCCTCAGGGATGTGATGTTAGAGTAGGTGGACTTATAGGTAGGGGAGAATTTAGAGGTATTAGCAAATAGAAATGAAAAAACCGAGCAGTTCTGATGGTTCTAGAGATGAGCACATTTACTGAGGGAATTATGATAGGAGATGGTTTTTTTGGACTTCCCTCCATTTTTCTCTTTAGTACTCTGTTAAAAGTCTAATAAGAGAAAGAAAACAGCCAGTCACTGCAAGTGAAGCTAAGCAGCAGGTTTCCTGTCCTTCCCAGATCACTCCCAGTTGGGAGGGTGTTGGCCCATATACCCAAGGGGGTGTAGATTGCACCCCTCCAGACACCTGCCCTCTGCCCTGGCCTCATACTTTCAGTCTTGCTCTTTTCCCTCTCCCCTTCATATAAGGAATACTAACCACAGGATCCAAAGGCTTCTTCACGGGGATTTTCCAGTAACATCTCTTCTGTGTCCCATTTCTCCAGTTTTTTCTTTGCCCTGAGTTCTGAAGTTATAGAAATGAAAAATGGATTTCAGTTTTGGACAGAGATTTAGGGGTAGTTCCTGACATCTAGAAAAACACTTCTGCTCTTCTACCAGATTTCTTCCACTCAGCACTCATCCTCACCCCTTGTCCCCAGAGCAGTACCTCTCTCCTCCTCAGTGGCCCTGGCCCAGGCTAGGCCCCTCTGTATAGGTATAACAACCCAAGGCTCTGGTGTGGCCTGAAGGGCTAGATCCCTTGGAGAGCGGAGGTGACATATTATTGATGGTTGGCCATAATAGACAACGGGGTCCCAAGGAGCATTGAGAAGGAGTGGCCATTAACAACAAGGGGCCTTCAAGGTCTCATAGCCTTTTTTAAAAAAATGCCTTTGTTGTATTGGAAGAGATTGTATATGCTTTTTATAAAAACTAGAATTTCCCAAAACCAAACATCCAAAGAAAGTCACCTAGCCTTTTACTTCTCAAAATCACCTAGTGTCTCACCCCTAGAGAAAACCACTGCTGTTTGGGTGATTTCCCTTCAGATATTCTGCACATGTATACACATCTTGCTGAACATGCTAGACCCTGATTTACCATTTTTCTCTAACAAAATGTCAGGCTGTGGAAAACTTTCCATGTAGTAAATATAAGTCAACATTATCCCTTTTAATGTCCGCATAGTATTCCATTGTATGAATGCACCTTTATTTATTTAGCCACTCCCCATTTTTAGTCCTTTAAGCTTGTTTCCAACTTTTAGCTGTTTTACACAATATTGGGTTTCCACATTTTTAAAGTAGAATGTGTGTGTGTGTGTGTGTATAATTTATTCATATTGAGAGAAGAGAGACAGCTAAACTTCTCACCATAAAGGTTGTACCAATTTGTACTTCCACCACTGGAAATCATAACCTTTAGGATAGCCTGATAGACGTGCAAACAAAGATCTTGTGTCAGCCAGTGCTGGAGTGCTGGGGCATCATACTGGGCTAACCAGAGGGTAGTGCCCAAGCACTCTCCCTGTACTTCACCTGCTTCTTCTAACCACCAACCACAGTATGAGAAAAGAGTTTCAGACTCAAAACAGGAATACTCTTTTATAAATTGTGAGAGAAGGCCTATATATCTTTTCTTTTCTGACTAACCACTGGTCCAGCATTACCTTCAAAAAGATCATCATCGACAAATGGAGCTGGGTGCTTCAAATCATCACTTTGATTGTAGCAAAGCTCAGTAGTGTTCCGAGTTCTATTTCTGCCAGAACATTCACCTTCCTCCATGGGTTCATCTAAAGCAAATGTTACTGATATGTTCTTTTTAGGCCTTAATCTTAAACCTTCTTTCTGTACAGCAAGAAGATGGAGGAAAAAAGTCAGTTGGTGCTCTGACAGTTCAGGGATTGGTCCCTGGGGCGGTAACACTTAAAGAGCCACTTACCTGTAGAATTGGCTTTAGGGGCCTAGCTTCCACTGAGCATTGTCCTAGACGCTGTCTTTTTTCTTTGGACATTCCCATCCTGGTAGCAAAGCTGGGAGAGAGAGGAAAGACAAAGCAATACTGAAAACAGACACACTTCAGGCTCCTTAATTGAATGTCGCTATTACCCCCTCCCTGCCATATGCCTTTGGACATTGAAAGGGATGACAGAGCAAGAGGACATTTAGGTCTTTTATTCCTCAAAACCTTGATCAACTTCTGTTTTCTTCTTCTCCTTTTTCTCCTTCTTTTCCATATTTCCTGTTTTTTCTCATCTTTCCTAATTATTGGGAGGAACAGAGAACTGAAAGCAGAGAATGTAGGGTAGCTTTAAGACTTTTCACCATAGAATGTTTCCAATCAGCTTCTTAAGGGGTTCATGTTCCTCTTCTCCTCTGTGTGGCACACCAGGCAACAGAAACCCTGTTTCAGAGAAGCTCTAATACCGATAGGTTGGCTTTACCTTTCTACACCTCATCCCACTAACATGAGGGAGAGGGTAGAGCTAACAATGTTGGAATGTTCCTGGTCGTTGCCCTAGCCCCATTTGGGCCAACTGATCTTGAGACACTTGCTCAGCACTGCACAGAATCCAAACACTACCCAGACCTCCCTACGTATGTTGAAGGTTGACTCCTGCGTCTGTTCTTATTAGTACCCCTAATAGAGGCAGCTCAGTACCTGTCTGATAAGCATCTTTCTCCAGAGGCTCTGGTGCCCTTGGAGGTTGGGATGCTCGAGGTGAGTGGCTGTTGGCGAGTACACAGCTCTTCATATTTATCCCCAATGGCAGCTAATAGCCAGCGTAGACCTTCAATGAGGGGCTGATGTTTCCTTCTTTGGAGGTTTTTGATGGCTGAACAGGGTACCTATGACAAAAAGAGAAGACTCTAACCCAAGGGACTGGAATCCCTGAGGCCCAAAGTCCCAATTATTCTCAGCCAAGAGCAGAGGTACACTTAAGCTCTGCTATGCCTAGAGAGGCTCTCAGACTTCCTGGGAGACACTCAGCACTCACTCCTGAGGAGGTAAACAAAAGACAAAAGTTAAGGTCCTTTAAAAAAGTAATTGTGGTGTAACGTCCTGGATGTGTGACCTTGGGCAAGTCACTCGTAGCCTCTGCACCTTAGCTTTCTTATCCATAGAATGAGGATATTGAAACTTCTTAATTGTACAGAGCTATTTTGAAGGCCTAATGAGAAAACAGATGTGAAAGTGTTATAAGAATGTGTTATTTACTGTCAGCGTTGAGTCAGAAATTATCACTGTAGGTGTTGCCTGTGGGGGAGAGGCTTTGCCTGATACCCAGCAGATGGGGCTGATTATGGAATGGGCCAAGGGATGCATCAGCTGGGCTCGAGACGGTGAGGGAGGGAAGGAAGGGTTTTGATACTTACCACTCGGCACAGGGACTTGTTCTCATTCACTAGCCTTTCTAGGAGTAGATATTCAATAATATCACAAGGTAGGAGGGCGTCCTTCTTGTCTTGTTTGTTTGCCAGGCTAGAGCAGGGCATAGGAGAGAGGAAGGGAAGAGAAGGGGAAGAGTAAAACAGAAATAGAGGCCAAGGGCAAGCAAAGAAGGGAATGAGGAGGAGAACCGATCAATTCTAGTACAACTACTACATATACAGGATCTAGCTTTAAAAACATAACCAATGGGATGAGGCAGAAATGTTTCTAGCCAACTCTCAGTGGAGGAAAGAAGAGCACAGATAATTTGAGTTCAAGATAATCCCCAGACCTTGTTTCTCACTTACTCTACACTATGCCATCAAACTTGAATTAGAATTGCTAACCGGGATACAAACAGATTTGGAGTTTTTACACACTCTCCCAACCTCCATTCAGGCTTGAGTTGGGGGTACTAACAAGGAATGAAAAAAGCAAAAAGTGGGGGAAGGGTGAGGATTGATGGGCCATCAGAATTATCACCCTGGAATGAATGCTAATTACATAACTCTTGCATAGTTGGCAAAAGGAGGAGTCCATTGGCATAAGTTATACAAAACGGGTTGTTTTCTGCCGCCTTCTCAGGGTCAGAGTCTGAAGCCAGAAAAGAAGCAAATTCAGGAAGGCAGTTTTAGGGAAGAGTTGAGGGAAGGGGGTAGAAGATCCAGATATTACTCTCCATTTCCCTGTAATGCTTGCCTTCAGAATTACCTTTCTACAGCTAGGTAACATGTCCCCCATGGCAGTATGTGCTAGAAAGTGGCTTTTGAAAACTGCCCCCAGAGGACTGGCCCACTTCCCCTCACTGAGCTGAAGGGAAGAGGAGGTCAAGCTGGGTGTGACAAAGGGACCACCCTTCCTCTGCCTACTTCTCTTCTGAGGGTACATGGGAAGGAAAAATGGGGCACAAAAGCAGAGTCTTACAGTAGGATAGGTTTCCCTGCCACTCTTTTATCAGACAGGAGATGTGTCAAGATGATCCTCACTTCCTGCATGCGTCCTGAGTCACTGGAATCCAGGACAAAAACAAGTCCGTGTGCCTGTGTGTAGTAGTTCGGCCAATTTTCTCGGCCCTTCATGTCTCCATTCAGGTCATAGATGGAAACTTCATACTCATCCAGCAAGAGTGTAGTCAATTCAGATTTCATACAATTGTCCATCCTAGTGGGAAGCACTATGCATAGGGGAAGAGAGGAGAAGAAACCACAAAGCCAGGGAATAGAGTTAGACATAAGAATTTGTTAAACAATGATCTGAACCTTGACCAGAGCCTGCCCTGAGGAAGCCAACTGAGGCGTCTTGCCATCCTGCTCACACTCACAGATTCCTCTTCCTCAACCAGCACTTTGTCATGCTACCGTTTCCTGGCTCAGTAACTTTCCTTGAGTGCCCACTGCTCCCAGGATAGAATACTGACTCCTTTGCCTCCCAACCTGCCAGACCTGACTGGTGTCCACAGAGCTCCTGTTACCCACCCAGTTTCTTCCTCCCTCTGCTCCTTGGCTCATGTTCCTCCCATACCACAAGAATGCCATGCTCTGTCTTGCCCTGGGCCTTCACAAGATGCTATTCCCACTGCTTAGAACACTCTTGCACTACTCTCTGTTTGCTTAATGCTTTTTAAAAAACATATCAATCTAGATCTTGTTTCCTCTAGGAAGGTTTCCCCAACTCACACCACCATCCCCCAGTCTGGACAAGGTGCCTTTCTTCTGGGCTTACCACGCACAGCACATATTAGTGTTATAAATTCTATGATTTTGTTACCTGAGTTATAAACTTCAACAGGACAGGAACCCTTTCAGTTCTGTTCACCATTGTATTCGTGATGCTGAGCACAGAAGCTGGCACACAGTGGGCATAACAAATATTTGTTGAATGAATTTTGATGAATGAATGACTGAATGAATGAATGAACAAGAGGACCTTTTCTCCCACCCTTTCTTCAAGGCTCAGCTCAAGTACCAGTTTTTTTTAGGAAGCCTCTCTGACCTGTCCAGTTCTCATTTCTCTCTCTCTTGTTGAGCACGTGGTCTAGTGAACTGGTTCTTAACCTCATTCTGTGCGTGTCCTGTCTTCCCAACTAAAATGTAAGCTCTGTCAGGGAGGGGCTCAGCATTACCTTACATATAGTAGGTGTTCAATGAATGTTTATGGTGCCTATTACTGTGGGTGGAAGTATGAAGTCCTCTTCTTCATATCTCCTCTGAGAAACCATTCCAAACTCAGATACATTTTCCATTTCAAGGCTATGGCTAGAGTATAGAATCCCATAGAGCATTCCATACCTCTTTTGGCTCCCATAGAAATGCAATTCAAAATGACAGTTTTATACACATTTCAGTCTTTTGAACTGACAGTCCTAGCCTGGCTCTCTTCCCACATTAATAGTAAAATGATTTTATAGATTCTCTACACTCATACCTGGGAGTTTTAACACCAGAATCAGTAGCTACTTATTTACCTATAGTCTTAGATCTACCTATGACATTTTCCATGGGATTGCCAGAATGAGTCATTCAGCTGAAATGTTAGTAAGATGCTTTCAAATCTTTGGAAATGTGTGATTATACGCACATTTACATGTATATGTGTGTATGTGTATTATCATTACATTTTAATGTGATCTTATAACTCCTGTTTTCATGTTAGTCAATGATCTTTTTAATTATAGTTTTCAGTAACATAGAGTTTTCAGTCACAACTTTGATGTGATATTTGCTATGTTTGTATTAGACTACTTAAAAATAGTGAGTGAATAGGTTGAAACTCCAAAGGTAATTTTTAAATCTTGCTTCCTGCATCCAGGCAAGCTTTATATATATTTTTTCCCTGTCAGAGCAAAACATTTTCCCTAGTTTTTTTTTCTTTAATTTGAAACCTTACCAGTCCCTTCAATAATGCAATCTATTGTTGGTGAACCTTAGAAGCCGTGAGAAATTGTTTCCTGATAATTTACATTTCTCTTACTTCTGCTATTAATTTATAGCAGAAATTTATCATTAACCCAGAGGACAGGTACTGAGGCTAATTTATCTCTCCATCCCCTGCATAGTGTTTCATAAAGCTCAGTCTGGGGACTCTCTGATTCAGAGGTACATAGAGGTGATCGTTTAAGTTCTACTTTATACCAAATGAATCAGAACCTCTATGTTTGGGACCCAAGCAGTCATATGTTTAACAAACTCCTATAGGTAAGAAAATCCCCAGGTGATTTTTCTGCACTTTAAAGCTTGAGACTCACTGCCTTAGAGAGCAATGAAACTCATGCCTGTTGTGTCTCAGCATCATCTGGCACACTTGTTAAGATTTTGAATCTGCGGGCCCACCCAGACCAAAGTATCTGAACTTCCAGGCACCTGGGTCAGTAGGTGTGAAATCCCCCAGGTGATTCTGAGTTTGGGCTCTCAGTACTCACTGTGCTCAAGGATCACCTGTGGAGCTTTTAAAACCTATGACAGTAGGCCTCATTCTTTGAAGGTTTAATGCCACAGATCTGGGGAGGGGCTTAAGCATCTTTTTTTTTTTAAGCTCCCCAGGTAACTGAAAGCTGTTGCTGGATTTGAGAGGCACTTCTCTAAATGCCCTCATTTAGGACACCTGCTTGTGCTCATGTTTGGGTTTCTTGCCCCATGGGACCTGCCAGCCAAAACAGTTATAGTGAATGGTGTCGTTGATAATAATGGCGTACATCCCCAAAATATTTTATAGCTGGCATCTTCAAATGCTTACACAAGTTATAACTTGTAGATTGGAATTTCCTTCTTAGGTTATTGTCTGTTTTTGGCAATCATAAACTTTTGCAGGAGCAAGGGAGGAAAGCTATTGCATTTTGGGTACAGAGCAACCTACTAAATTTACTTTGGTCGTCCTGCATGGACAAAGATGGCCTGAGACAGTCTTTGGAATGTGACATCAGCGGCACTTTGCTTCTTGATGATTCAAAACTATTCTTTGAATGAAGTCACAACCATATACCTATTGGTTTATGAATCAACCCCAAGTTAGTCACCAAGCACAAGGCAAGTTATGCAGTAACACATTAAATAGACTACAGGCTCCTTTCTCTAGGAATTAGAATGAAAAGCAGGCACTGTTCTCACAGACAAAATAGCACATGGCTAATTGCAGATGAATGCTTCCCAAAGCTGGCTGACCATCAGAAACACCTGGGGAGTTTTTAAAAGATAGATTCCCAGGCCCCACCCAGAGTGGATGGGAATCTAGGGGTGGGGCTGAGCTGGGGCTCTAAAAATTATCCCCACTTTCATCAGTAATCTTGTGATTTATCTTGGCTCCTTGTTTTTCCTGCTACTCCTTACCTTGTTACCTTTTCTGCCTATCAGAGAACTGGGAGAGGCAGGGAGTCAAGTTTGCTGCCTATAAGGGGAATGGATGGGGGTTGGAGAAGTTGTAAAGAGGCAGTATGTTGCCTGAGGAGAATGGGGGAGAACATTCATTCCACAAATATTTATTGAGTACCTGCCTGAGGGTACTAAAAGTACAGAGACTAAAGATACAGAGCTGGAAAGATCTATTAGTTCTCAAGAGGCTCACAGTCTAGGGGATGGACTTGCTATTGTACAATGATGTTGTGATAAGTGCAAGATAGAGGGAGGCACAGATTAGAGTGGGAGCTGAGGAAGAAGCCGCCGGGGATTAGGGATGGCCCAGGTAGAGCTGGGGTCAAGCTTAGACTTGTGTCTCAGGGCATTTGATTAAGCAGTTAGGTAATGAAGTGGATGAATTGCTAGGTAGTGAGACATCATGTACAGAGTGTGGGCATGTGAACTAGAATGGTATGATCACAGAGGAATGGCAAATAATTTGTTTTGGCTTTATCAGGGGACATATTCAGAGAGCATGGGAAAATGAAGCTGGAGGAGAAGTCAAGGACCAAATCATGGAGGACCTTGTATGCTGCTGAGGAACTTAAATTTTGTTTTGATAATAAAGGGGAGGCTTTGATTTTGAGCAGGGAAGTGCCATGATCAGATTTTTGCATTAGATCCTTCAGGCAACTGTGTGGATTGAATACTGGGGTGTCAACTAGAGATGGCAAGATCAGCCAGCAGGCAGTCACCGTAGTTCAAGGAAATTGATGCAGGCTTCAAGTAAACAAGTGGTGGAGGGGTCAGGTGAACCCTTTCCTGTACTTTGCTGAGGGCCTAGGTTATGTAGAGCTCAGCCATATCATCATACCCCTTCTTTTATTTTATAAACTTCAATGGAGGGCATCCTGTGCTGGGCTCCCTGATTGGCTGGCCAGCAGTTACATGGGTCTTTGCAACTAGAATAGTAGCTCCCTGAAATTCTGTGTAACTGTTGCTTGAAATGTCAAGGTATTAAACTGGAGATCTGGTATTAAGCTTGCATGTTTCTGAACTGACAACATTTCTCAAGCTCCAACCTTCTATATTAGCTGTCACAAAGAGTTTCATGTTATTAAACTTCTTCATCATCCCACACTTGTCTCTCTTATCTAGACCAAATTCCACTTTAATTGAATTCTGAAACTAGACACTGTTTGAAACATGCTATCCTTTATAATTGACTGCAGTACTTTACATAGTTTGAGCTCATTCATACTGACACTATGAGAGGACCTTCAATTAGGATGTCTTGTAAAGGGAGAGGCGACAGACATTACATAAACAGGCTGATACCCAAGGAGAGGAGTGTGTGTGTGTGTGTGTGTGTGTGTGTGTGTGTGTTGGGAAGTGTTTATCTTCAAAAGAGGGAACCTGAGGGCCATGGAGTAAGGCTAGGAAGAAAGGAATGATTATTTCTTTGGTCCCTGGGGCCCATAGGAGACCTAAACTAATATCTAATACTCTTAATTCCTTACATCTTTGGAAAGCCTCCACAAGAACAGTTTTGCCTGAGTTGTCCAATCCAATGATAATGATGGTCACATTCCTGGAAATAGAAAAGAAAAATGAGCCAAAGCCTTAAAAAGCACTGTTAGTTCTTAGGATAAACAATTCTATTCTTCGTTTATGTTTGAGGCTCTGCCTTCAGGGCAGGAGTCCCAATGCATGTACCATAAAAAGCACAGCCAAGGTGGTAGAAAGTGGTATGGGAACCCCTTCCTAAAGCTTCCAATGAAACATCTCTTCCCTGATTTACTTGCTTTGTAGAACTGGCCATCCTCCCCCAACCTTGCCTCCAATCATGCAGACGTTGCTTAATCACTTTCCCTCACAATATATATCATGAAGACTTGTCACTTGAGGGACTTTGGGCAGATATATTGGAGGAAATGGTGGAATATATCTAGAGAAATAATTGCAATATTACCTTCGCGTCTGTTCAGTTGTCTTTGGCCGAGACCAGCAGGAGGTCAGCAGCCGGAACATGATTCAGCTTCGTTCTTTAATATTAAAGGAAACAAATAAATGAAAAGTCAGCCCTGTTATTAACACTGATCCTAAGTCAGCTTAGGACTACACAGGTGCTGATAAACAAAGCCTGAAGTCCGAAATCCATAACTTCATGCTATCCAACCTTGTCTATAAATGCCATAGAGGGAAAAACTGGTTATTCTCAACTCCACTGAAAGGTACCCACAAAGTGGGGGAATTTCTTATTAAAGCAACCCACCATGGGCATGGTAACATCAGGTGTGGCCTGTTCCTTCAGCCATAGTTCATCCCTGTTGGGAATATCTTCATTCAATCCTGGGTGGGGGTGGGGCATGCAGCAAAACCTTGGAGAAGAACCAGATTAGATTTTAAGAAGGACCTATTGGGAGACCTAAGTAACAACTATCCACTGGGCTTGGTTCTCTCATTGATTCTGCTTCAAAAATGTGTGCACTGGTGACCCACTGTCATAGATTTCATACGATTTCTAGAACTGTAAGGGACCTTAGAGATCACCTAGTCTAATAGATTTCAAATATCAGTCCAGGTGCCCCACTTTCAAAGATTCTAGGGAACTGCATAAGCTCCCCAGGGGATTTCAAAATGCAGCCATCTTTGGAAGTGATCACCTAAGTAAAAAGGGCAATTTAGACAATCGCTTCAAGGTTTATCCATGTTGTAGCATGTATTAGTGTTTTGTTCCTTTTCTGGTTGAATAATATTCCATTGTGTGGATATACCACAGTTTGCTTATCCATTCACCAGTTGATGGACATTTGAACTCTTTCTACTTTTTGGCTCATCTGAATAATTGTGCTATAAATATTTGCATACAAGTTTCTGTATGGACATGTGTCTTCAGTTCTTTTGGGCATATACCTAGGAGTGTAATTGCTGGGTCATATGATAACTCTATGTTTAACCTTTTGAGGAAGTGCCAGACTCTTTTCCAAAGTGGCTGCAGCATTTTAAACTCCCACCAGCAGTGCAAGAGTGTTCCAATTTCTCCACATCCTCACCAACACTTGTTGTTGTCTTTTTGTTTGTAGCTATCCTAGTGGGTGTGAAGTGGTATCTCATTGTGGTTTTGATTTACATTTTCCTAGTGACTAATTATATTGGAGCCCGGAGCTGGGGAAGTTCCAATTAGGTTAGCAAAGCACTTCAACTGATACTTCAGATGGGCTTTGCTTAGCTACCTCATGAGCACAGTGCATGTCCAGCTTATCAATGGATAACGCAACAAGGTTCTGCAGAGTCATTACCTATTTTGGAGAATTGCCATTCCCAAATAGAGACTCACAGTTCATAGAATTACTTAGAGTATGGTTTATTCCCTAGGAAAATCATTTAGCTCCCTGTAAGGACCTCCTGGAGAATGGCTATGGCGTATCCCCGATGACAGGGAAATGTTATATATGGCCTGTGGTCAAATCCAGCCTTATTCCTGCTTTGCTCCTGAAGCTGATGAGACCTGGAGCCTGAATCACCATAGCCTAGTTGTCTGGGTTCCACAATCACCATCTCTGTTTGAGATGAGACCAGTGGCAGCTTCATGTCTATTTCCTGATAATTGGCAGAGTTTCCTAGCTTGATCTCGGGCTCTCTGTTAGTGCCACCAAGAAAAGTCAAACTGATATCACACAAGTTTTTCCTCAAGAACTCTCTCTAAAGAAGGATAAATAGGATAACTGAGGAGGAAAACAATTGGAGTAGGGATTACTGGTCCTTTCTTTTATCTCCAATGTCTCTCCTAGATATCCTGAAATGAAATCACCTAAATTAAGCCTTCATATCTCTTTTCTGTAAAATGGAGATAATGATATATTTTGCTTACCTTGAGGTGGTTAATTATTTATCAGATTAGAAGTTGGTTCTTTGTGGATGAAAGACATAAGATGTGTAGAGTGATAGGAAGGCGTTTTGAGCCTTCTTGCCAGATTGATCCAACTCACTTGCCTGCTTGTGAAGGGTATGGCAATGGCCTAACAATGGCTGTCAAGGTTCTGACATATCTATGGCAACTACTGCCTGGTTCATAGCAACCAAACCCACATCTTCCTACCTTATATGATTACAGCTAATTACTAAATGAACTTGTAGTCATAGTTTTTTTTTTAGTTTACAAAGTATTTATATATTATACAAAGTATTTTTTATACAAAGTACATATTTATTTATATAGAATTTAGTATGTGCCAGCACTCATTTAAGCACATTATACATATTAACTCATTTAATCATTATTACAGCACTGACAAAAAGCAGGGGCTGTCATTCCTACTTTTTGGAGATGAGGTTCCCAAAGAGGTTAAGTAATTTCCCAGGGTTCCCCAGCTAGTACGTGATAAAGCCAGAATTCAAACCCAGGAGTTCTGGCTTCAGAACCTGTATATTAGGTTAAGGGTCTCACAGGCTGTGTGAATGAGATGATCTCAGGTACCAAAGAAACTGCCTCTGCTCTGGGCCTTTCTATCTCTTCTGGCCAAACTGTTTTACTTATTCTTTTTTTAGTGAACTTTTAAAAAATAAACTTCATTTTTTAGGATGGCTTTAGATAAACAGAAAGATCACAAAGATACTGCAGAGATTTCCCGTATACCCTGCACCCAGTTTCCCCTATTCTTAGCATTTTATGGTAGTATGGTGCATTTTTTTTTTACAATTAGTGAACCACTATTGTTTAATGTCCTTCTGTTCCAAGATCCTGTCTAGAATACCACAGTGCAGTTAGTTGTCAAGTCTCCTTAGGCTCCTCTGGGCTGTGACAGTTGCTCAGATTTTGTTTTTGATGACCTAGACAGGAGTACTGGTCAGGTATTTTGTAGAATGCTCTTCACTTGGTGTTTGTCTGATATTTTTCTCATGAGTAGATTGGAATTACGTGTTCTTGGGAGGAAAACCACACAGGCAAAGGCCTTTCTCATTACATCATATCATGAGTACATGCTATCAACGTGAAGTACTGCTGGTGATGTTGACTTTGATCACCCAGCTGAGGTTGTGGTTGTCAGGCCTCTCTACTGTAGAGTTCCTCTGTTCTCCACTTTCCATACTAGAGTCTTTGGCAGAAAGTCACTATGTGCAGCCCACACTTAAGGAATGGGGAGTTAGGCTCCGCCTCCTTAAAAGTGGTGTATCTACATAAATTACTTGGGATTCTTCTGTATGGAAAGTTTTCTTTTATTTTCTTTTTTTCTTTCTTTCTTTTTTCTTTCTCCCTCCACCTCTGCCTCTTTCTTTTTCTTTTTTTTATCTTTTTTAATTGTTTTTCTTTCTTTTTTTATTTGTCTACATAAATTACTTGGGATTCTTCTGTATGGAAAGTTTTCTTCTATTTTCTTTTTTCTTTCTTTTTTTTTCTTTCTCCCTCCACCTCTGCCTCTTTCTTTTTCTCTTTCTTTTATCTTTTTTGTTTTTTTTCTTTTTTTATTTGTCTACATAAATTACTTGGGATTCTTCTGTATGGAAAGTTTTCTTTCTATTTTCTTTTTTCTTTCTTTTTTTTTCCTTCTCCCTCTGCCTCTTCCTTTTTCTTTCTTCATTTTCTTTCTTTCTGTTTCTTTCTATTTTCACCCATTTGTTTATTAAATCATTTATTAATACAATATGAACTCTTGGGTATTTATTTTCTACTTTGAGTTATAATCCAATGCTACTTTATTTATTTTTGCTCAAGTTGTTCCAACTTTGGCACTGGGAATTCTTTCAGTAGACTCCTGCATCCCTCTGACATACCTCCATCGTTGTGTTTTGTTTCTTTTTTCGAGCCCTTCGTTACTTTCTGGCACTATCAGACGCTTCCGGCTCATCTTCTGTATTCCCTACCCTAGTCATAGAATCAGCCGTTTCTTCGAGGAGTCCTGCATCCTTTCATTAGAGAATGCTCTTAGAAATCAAGATTTGGGTAGTAGATGTGCTCATTGCTACCAAAGTGTCATTACTTCTAGGCCCTCTCAGATGACAGAGCAAGGAAATGTATGCTTGTATACTAACTTGTGTATATACCTGTAAATGTTTATGTGACAATGTTTATGTATATTGAACTAAACACGAGATCATCCTGATGTTTTCAACTCTCAGCCATCACCACGTGGATCATTCCAGCCTTCTCCCTTGGCTCATCTGTAACGTCCCACTCCAACAATGAGCAACCCAGCTTCCACCATCCATGATCTATTTACTTGATTATTCAATTCCAGTATACATATATAGCAGTATTACAATTGTTAACTCATGCCTGTGGGAAACTTGATCAGGTAGAGTATAGTGCTATGTGCACTTCCTTTTGCTTTTGATGTGACAGACTCCAGCTATTTGCAAAGTTACTTAGGTCAGTACTTATCCTACTGCCTTCAGTGAAGTTGTTTCGTGCATTTGTAATACACATACTGTGATAAGTTAATTTTTTTAAAGATTTTATTTATTTATTGGACAGAGAGAGAGACAGCCAGCGAAAGAGGGAACACAAGCAGGGGGAGTGGAAGAGGAAGAAGCAGGCTCCTAGTGGAGGAGCCCGATGCGGGGCTCGATCCCAGGACTCTGGGATCACGCCCTGAGCCGAAGGCAGACGCTTAACGACTGAGCCACCCAGGCGCCCCGTGATAAGTTAATTTTTTAAAAAGATTTTATTTATTTACTCATGAGAGACAGAGAGAGAGAGAGAGAGGCAGAGGCAGAGGCAGAGGGAGAAGCAGACTACCCACAGAGCAGGGAGCCTGATGCAGGACTTGATCCCAGGATGCTGAGATCATGACCTGAGCCCAAGGCAGCCACTTAAGGTGAGCCACCCAGGTGCCTGTGATAAGTTAATTTTATGTATCAACTTGACTGGGCCACGGGATGCCCAGATATTTGGTCAAACATTATGCTGGGTGTTTCTGTGAGAGTGTTTTGGGATGAGATTAATGTTTAAGTGAGTAAAGCAAATTGTGCTCCCTAATATGTAGGCTTCACCCAATCAGCTGAAGGCCTGAATAGAGCAAAAAAGCTAACCCTCCCCCAAGTAAGAGAGGATTCTTTCTATTTGACAGCTTTGGAAATGGGACATTGGCCTTTTACCTGTCTTTAGACTCGAACTGAAACAATGGCTCTTCCTAGATCTTGAGTTGGCTGCCTTCGGAGTGGAGCTATTCCATCAGCTCTTCTGGTTCTCAGGCCTTCAGACTCATGCTGGAGCTAAACTATCAGCTCCCTTGGGTCTCTAGCTTGCTGATTCACTCTGAAGATCTTGGGACTCGCCAGATTCCATAATAGCATGAGCCAATTCTAATAAATCTATACAGACACACGTCCACACACACATCCTATTGCTGAGATATGAACAACTACATATTCTTGCATCAAGGCCTCCTTCTATCCTATCCCTTCTATCCTGCCTCCTACTCTCTGCCTCAAATACTCTCTTCCCACCCTTCACTTTTTTTTGTATTTTTTGGTTTTTTTTTTAAGACTTTATTCATTTATTTGTCAGAGAAATAGAGGGAGAGCACAAGCAGGGGGAATGTCAGGCAGAGGGAGAAGCAGGCTCCTTGCTGAGCAGGGAGCCTGATGCAGGACTTGCTCTCAGGACCCTGGGGTCATGACCTGAGCCAAAGGCAGATGCTTAACTGACTGAGCCACCCACGCGTCCCCCTACCCTTCACTTTAATGATTCCTCCTCATTTCATTGCTCTCATCTTCCCGTCACCTCTTCAAAGATGCCTTCCTTGGCCCAGGTTGTTTCCCATTCCCCTCTTCTTTCAATCCCTGTTATTTTTATTTTTAACAACTTTTTAGTTGAAGCACAGATATAGGAAACTACACACAAAAAAACATAGCTTGAAGAGTTATTTTAAAGTGAATACCCTAGTAACCATCACCCAGGTCAAGAAATAGGACACTGTCAGCAGCACCAGAACCCTCTCCATGTGCCCCATCTAAATCACAGCCTACTCCCTCCCTGCAAAAGTAACCACTATCTTGACTTTTTTAGGAATCATTTCCTTGTGTTTCTTTATGCTTTTTATCACCTAAGTGTGTATCCCTAGACACTATAGTTGATTTTTTTGAGATTTTTTTTTAGTGGTTGCCACGAACACCCTTAATTCATGACAATCTAGTTTAATAAAGATTTGTTTATTTATTTTTAGAGAGAGTGAGCAGCGAGCATGAGTGGGGGGAGGGGCAGAGGGAGAAGGAGAGAATCCACAAGCAGACTCCCTGCTGAGCCAGGAACCCAACATGGGCTAATCCCAGGGCTGAGATCATGACCCGAGCTGAAACCAAGACGCTTAACCAACCGAGCCACCCAGGCGCCCCTGACAATCTAGTTTAAATTGATAACCAACTTAGCTTCAACAGCATACAAAAATTCTGCTCCTTTGCAACTCTACCCCAACTTTGTTGTCACAATTTATATTTTGGGATATGTGCCCAATAATACAAATTTAAAATTATTTTTACACATTTATCTTTTAAATCATGTAGTAAATAAAAACGAAGTTACAAATCAAATATGCAATAATACTGGCTTTTATATTTATGTAGTTACCTTTACTGGTGATCTTTATTTCTTTGTTTGGCTTCGAGTTACTATCTAATAATATCCTTTTGTTTCAACTTGAAGGATGCCCTTTAGCATTTCCTGTAGGGCAGGTCTACTAGTAACAAACTTCCTCAACTTTGTTTATCTGGGAATGTCTTAATTACTCCATTTTTGAAGGACAGTTTTGCCAGTTACAGAATTCTTAATTAACATTTTTTTCTTTCAGCACTTTATTTATTTTTATTGTTTTTTGTTTTAGAGAGAGAGAGCATGCACGCATGGGTCAGGGAGGGGGGCAGAAGGAGAGTGGGAGAGAGAATCCCAAGCAAGCTCCATGCCATGGAGCCCAACACAGGGCTTGATCTCATGACCCTGAGATCATGACCTGAGCTGAAATCAAGAGTCAGATGCTTAACCAACGGAGCCATTGGGTGCCCCACTTTCAGCACTTTATTTTATTTTTAAAAATATTTTATTTATTTATTTGACAGAGGGAGAGAGTACAAGCAGGGGAGTGGCAGGCAGAGGGAGAGAGAGAAGCAGACTCCCCACTGAGCATGGAGCCCCACGCCAGGACCCTGGGATCATGACCTGAACTGAAGGCAGATGCTCAACCCACTGAACCACCCAGGTGCCCCACCAGCACTTTAAATATTTCATTTCACTGACTTCTGGCCTGCAGTGTTTCCAATGAGAAATTAGCTAGTAATCTTATTGAGGATCCTTCGTATGTGTTGTGTCACTTCTTTCTTGCTGCTTTTAAGATTCTCTTTGCCTTTGGTTTTCAACAGTTTGACACATTATGGGACTCATTATGTCCCAGGGTGGATCTCTTTGAGTATCATATTTGGAGCTCATTGGTGTTCTTGAGTGTGTAGATTCATGTTTTTTCATCAAATTTGGGAAATTTTTAGCCATTATTTCCTCAAATATTCTTTCTGCACCTTTCTCTCTCTTCTCTTTCTGGGACTTTCATAATGTGTATGTTGGTCCACTTGATGGAGTCGCACAGATCTCTTAAACTCTGTTCATCATTCTTCATTCTTTTTTCTTTCTACTCCTCAGACTTTGTAATTTTAATGATCGTATTTTCAAGTTCATTGATTCTTTCTTCTGCCTCCTCAAATCTGCTATTGAATTCCTCTAGTAAATTTTTAAATTTTAGCTATTGTAGTTTTCAGCTCTAGAATTTCTACTTGCTTCTATTTAGGATTTGTCTCTTTATTAATATTTTCATTCTGTTCATACTTTGTTTTCCAGGTGTCCTTTAGTTCTTTGTCCATAGTTTCCTTTCTCTCTTCGAGCATATTTAAGATAGTTAAAATCTTTGTCAAATGAGTCTCATGTCTGGGGTTTCTCAGGGATGGTTTCTATCAGGTTTTTTTTTCCTGTGAATGAACCATACCTTCCTGTTTCTTTGTATATCTTATGGTTTTTTAACTGGTAATTAGGCATTTAAATAAAATGTGATAACTCTGGAAATCAGATTCCCACTTTCCCCAGAGTTCTCTGTTTTTTATTGTTGAGGGTTGTGGTCATTTGTTTGTTTCATGATGTTTCCAAACTACTTTTGCAAAATCTATATTCTGTGTTATATGTTGTCACTGAAGTCTTGTTTTTTTTTTTTTTTTGGCTTGTATTCAACTAGTTTTAAAGATATTTCTTTGAACATCAAGAACTAAAACAAACAAAAGAAAAAAACCTCACCTCCTCTAGTTTTTGCAGGTTGGCTCTGTATTGGGGGACTCCAATTCTTACCTGGGCTGTTTACACCTCTTCCTTAGCCTTCATTTCCTGCTTACACTGACCCTAGAGATCAGCCAAGGGAGCAAGCCTCGGGTCTTCTCAGGTCTTTTCTGAGTGTACATCTTGCCCTGGATATGTGTGTAACTTTCTAAATTTCCCCAGTATTCACAGGCACTTTTGAGTGCTCTAATTTCCCAAAGGAACTTTCTTCCTATCTTTTCCTCCCAGGATTTAGGTGGTATATTGACGGTACAGCTTAACAATAATCTTCGCCCCAGGCAGCTGCAGAATTCTGTTTGCCTTACAATATTTTTGAGCAATGCTCATCACTTTTCTGCCCTGAATGAATTCTGATTTAAGGGAAACAAAGACTAGAACCTTGTGTCAGTCCTTCAGGTAGTCCCCAGGTGGGTTAGAACAGATCCACACAATAATTTGTAAGGTCTGCTCTGCCATCTCTGGAACCAGGGACCAGGGTTCCACACTGGGAATGCAGGGTGCCATCTTCAAGACCACCTCTGAGCTGGGGAGGGGTGAGGCAAGGGTAGGTAAAAACACAAAGCTTTCTTGCCATTTTTAAGTTTCCTTTTTTGAAAAATTCAGTGTTCACTTGGTTGCTTGTAAACCTTTGTTTTTCAGAGTTCTGACAAAATTGGTTCTGACAGTTTTTGCTTGTTTTTCAATGTTTCTGTGGAGGGATGGGAGTTTGTAGCTGCCTACTCTGCCATTAGCCAATGTCATTCCCTTACACACTGTAGTATTGCCCATTTTAGAAAACTTGATATTTTAACATCTCGTTTAATCTACAGGTTTACTCTTCATTCCTTTCTTTTAGCATTTGTTTTCTTTTAAAAATTGCCATATTTTAAAATAGATTTTTAAAAAACACATCTATCTATACAATTTTAACACACATAGATTCATGTATCCACTGCCATAACCTATGTATAAAATAACCGCATCACCCCAAAAAACTCCCTCTTGCTGTTTCTTTATAGTTACCCTTTTCCCTCAACCCCTCTCCCTACACACTCTTAACTTCTGGCAACCAATAATCTATTCTCTATCATTACAATTTTGTCATTTTGAGAATGTTGTATAAATTAAATCATAGAGTATATAACCTTTTGTAACTTGTTTTTTAACTTCAGCCTAATGGCTTTGAAATTCATCCAACTTTTTGTGTGGTATAAAGAGTTAATTTCTTTTTACTGCTGAGTAATATTTCATTGTATGGATGTATTTGAGTGTATTTATTTGATCCTTTGAAGGATGTTTGGATTATTTCCAATTTTTGACAATTATGAATAGAGCTAGAATAAGCATCTGTAATCAGGATTTTTTTTTGTTTTTGCCTTTTTAACTTTTTATTTTGAAATAGTTATGTTTTACAGAAGGTTGTAAAAATAGTACAAGGAAGTCCTATGTAGTTTTCACCTGGTGTTCCCTATTATTAATGGTAATACCTTATATAACTATAACACAATATTAGAACCATGAAACTGACATTGATAAAACATAAAAACTGTGTTCAGATTTCACTAGTTTTACATCCACTCATTTGTATGTATATAGTTCTATGCATTTTTTGAAATAACAGCTTTATTGAGACATAGTGCACAAACCAGACAATTCTCCCATTTAAAATCTGCAGTTCAGTGGTTATCATGTTCAAAGAGTTATGCATCCACTACTGCAATCAATTTTAGAACATTTTGCTGCATCCTATAAGTTTTGGCATGTTGTATTTCCATTTTTATTTGTCTCAAGGTAACTTTTGATTTCTCCTTTAACCTATTTGTTGTTCAGTAGCATGATGTTTAATCTCCACCTATTTGTGAATTTTCCCATTTTTTTCTAGTAATTGATTTCTAGTTTTATACCATTGTGTTTGGAAAAGATGCTTGATATGATTTCAATTTTCTTAAATTTATTAAGACTTTTTTGTAGCCTAACATATGATACATCCTGGAGAATGTTCCGTGTGCACTTGAAAAGAATGTGTATTCTGTTGCTTTTGGATGGAATGTTCTGTATGTCTATTGAGTCCATCTGGTCTAATGTGTCTAGATGATCTATCCATTAGTGAAATTGAGATATTAAAGTCCCCTACTGTTATTGTATTGCTATCTATTTCTCACTTCAGGTCTGTTAATATTTGCTTCTTACATATTTAGATGTTCTTATGTTGGGTGCATAAATGATTTACAAATGTTATATCCTCTTGTTGGATTGATGCCTTTATCGTTATGTAATGACCTTTTTTGTTTCTTATTACAGTCTTTGTCTTAAAGTCTATATTGTGTGATGTAAATATAGCTACCCCAGGTTCCTTTTGGTTTTCATTTGCACGGAACATCCTTTTCCATCCCTTCACTTTCAGTCTCTGTGTGTCCTCACATCTTAAGTGAGTCTCTTGTAGGCAGCATATAGACTTTTTTTCCCCATTCAGCCTATGTTTTTGAGCATTTTGTCTATTTACATTTAAAGAAATTATTGCCATTTTGTTCAGTGTTTTCTGGCTGGTTTATAGTTCCTCTGTTTCTTTCTTCTCTTGCTCTCTTCCTTTGTGATTTGATGTTTCTCTGTAGTGGTTTGCTTAGATTTCTTTCTCTTTATCTTTTATATATCTTCTATAGGTTTTCACTTTGTGGTTACAATGAAGCTTTCATAAAACAACTTATATTTATAACAGTCTGTTTTAAGTTGATAACAACTTAAATTTGAACACATTCTCAATATGTTTTTGATGTCACAATTTATATCTTTTTATCATGTGTATCCATGTATCATATTCTTGTAGTTATTTTTACTACTTTTGCCTTTTAACCTTCATATTAGCTTTATAAGTGATTAACCCATCACTTTTACAACATTAGATTACCCTAAATTTCACTATGTATTTACCTTTACTGGTGAGAATTGTACTTTCATATGTTTTCCTATTACTAATGAGCACCTTTTTGTTTCAGCTTAAAGAAATCCCTTTAACATTTCTTGTAAGGCTGATCTAGTGGTGATGAACTCCTCTAGCTCTTGCTTGGCTGGAAATCTCTCCTTCAATTCTGAATAATAACTTTGCTGGGTAGGGTATTCTTGGATGAAAGTCACATGCCTTTTCTTTCCACCCCCAGCCTTTGGTGGCCACTAATTTACTTTCTGTCTCTATTGATTGCCTATTCTAAACATTTCATATAAGTGGAATCATGCAATACATAATCTTTTGTGATAGGCTTTTTTCACTTAGCATAATATTTTAAAGATTCATGCATGTTGCAGCATGTATCAGTATTTCATTTTTTATTGCTAAATAATACTCCAATGCCATCCACCCACCTCCTCTCTAGTAACCACCAGTTTGGTCTCTATAGTTAAGCGTCTGTTTCTTGGTTTGCCTCTCTCTCTTTTTTGCCTCTACTCATTTGTTTTGTTTCTTAAATTTCACATATGAATGAAATCGTATGATATTTGTCTTTCTGTGAACTGCCTTATTTCACTTAGCATAGTACTCTCTAGCTCCATCCATGTTGTTGCAAATGGCAAGATTTCATTCTTTATTATTGACTGAGTAATAACATTTTTACTTTCCTAATGGTATCTTTTGTAGCACAAATTTTTAAATTTGATGTAGTCCAATTTATCTGTTTTTCTTTTTGTTGCTTGTGCTTTTGGTATCGCATCTAAGATACTACTGCTTAATCCAAGTTCATGAAAATTTATGCTTGTTTTCTTCTAAGAGCTTTCAAATTTTATCCCTTACACTTAGGTCTGTCATCCATTTTAAATTAATTTTTTTGTTTTGTTTTTATTTAAGTAAACTCTATGCCCAATGTGGGGCTTGAACTCACAACCCCAAGATTAAGAGTTGCATGCTCTACCAACTGAGCCAGCCAAGCCCCCCTAAATTAATTTTTATATATGGTATAAGATAGGGTTCCAACTGTATTTGTTTACAGGTGGTTATACAGCCATCCCAAAATTCTGTGCAATTTTAACACATGCATATATTCATGTAACCACCGTCATAATAAAGACCTAGAACTGTTCTGTAACCACAAAGATCCCTGCTAACCCTTATAGTCACAGTCATCTCTCTTCCCATGTCTCTAAATCTTGGCAACTACTTATCTGTTCTCCATCTCTATAATTTTGTCATTTATAATGTTATATAAATGGAATCATACAGTACATAACATTTTCAGAATGGCTTTTTCACTCAACATAATTCCCTTTAGATCAATCCAATTTCTTGTGTGTAGTAATAATAGTTTTATTGTGTTCAGATTCCTTGAGGGTTTCTATATAATCATGTCATCTGGAAATAGGGAGAATTTTATCTTTTCCAGTCTTTATTTCTTTTATTTCATTTTTCTTGCCTTATTGAGCTGTTTAGAATGTCCAGTACTATGTTGAATAGTAGTGGTGAAAGCAGACATCTTTGCCTTGTTTCTGAAATCATTCAGTCTTTCAAGCTCAAGTATGATATTAGCTCTAGTTTTTTGTGCATGTTCTTTACTAGGTTAATGAAGTTATCTTGTATTCCTAGCTTTCTGAGAGCTTTTACATGAATGGTTGTTGAATTTAGTCAAATGCTTTTTTTCTTAATCCTTTGATATGATCATGTTTTTTTTTCTTTTTTAGCCTGTTGATAATTGGATGACATTGATTTTTAAATATTGAACCAGCCTTGGATTCCTGGAATAAACCTCACCTAGTTGTGGTATATAATTATTTTTCTACATTGCTGGATTATATTTGTTTATATCTTGTTGAGGATTTTTACATCTGTGTTCCTGAGGGATATTGGACTGTAAGTTTTTTCTCTACTGGCTTTGTCTGATTTGGTGTCAAGATAATATTGGCCTCATAAAGTAAGGTGGAATTACCTTATCTTTTCTGAAAGAGATTATGTAGAATTTTTGTTAATAACTCTTTAAATGGTTTGGTAGAATTCTCTAGTGAATTCATGTGGTCCTGGAGATTTCTCTTTCAGCAGTTTTTGAGCTATGAGTTTAATTTCCTGAATAGTTATAGAACTATTCAAATTATTTCATTTTGGAAGAGTTGTGGTAATTTGTGCTTTTTGAAGAATTGTGGTCCATTTCATCTAAGTTGTCTAATCTATCTCTGCAGAGTTATTCATAATATTCTCTTATCCTTTTGATGTATGCAAATTCTGTGGCGATATCTCCTCTTTCATTCCTGATACTGTTAAATTGTATCTTCACTCTTTTTTGTCAGTCTTTCTAGAGGTTTATCAGTTTTATTTATTTTTTTTCAAAGAACCCAGCTTTTTGTTTCATTCCTTTTTTTGTATGGCTTTTCTGTTTTCAACTTCATGGATTTCTACTCTTATCATTATGATTTCTTTCATTATGTTTGCTTTCAGTGTATTTTGATGTTGCTTTTCTAGTTTCTTAGGATAGGATATGAACTAAGATTATTTGAGTTTTCTTCTTTTGTAATATAAGTATTTAGTGCCACAAATTTCCCTCTCAGCGCTGCTTTTAGCTGCATCCTACAAATTTTGATATATTGTGTTTTCATTTTCATTCAGTTCAATGTATTTTTTAAAAATTTCTGTTGAGACTTCTTTGATTCATGATATATTTATACATGAGTTGTTTAATTTCTAAATGTTTGGAGATTTTCCTGTTGTTTTCTATTATTGATTCCTAGTTTAATTTCATGTGGTTAGAGAACAAACTCTGTATGGCTGTGGTTTTTAAAAATTTGTTCAGATTTATTTTATGGCCCAGGAGATAGTCTGTCTTGGTGGATGTTCCATGGGCTCTTGAAAAGAATGTATGTTCTGCTATTGGTGGTTGGAATGTCTTGCAAATGCTGGTTAACGGTATTGTTCAGTTCCTCTATATCCTTGATGATTTTCTAGTAGTTCTAGCAATTGTTGAGAAAGGGATGTTGAAGTTTCTAAGTATAATTGTGGATTTGTTTGTCTTTTCATTTCTATTAGTTTTAGCTTAATTTATTTTGCAGCTGTCTTGTTTGGTGCCTACACATTTAGGTTTGCTCTGTCTTCTTGTGGAATTGGCCCTTCCATCATTATGTAATGTCTTCCTCTGTCTCTGGTAATGTTCTTTGTTCTAAAGTCTACCTGATTTTTTTCACTCTTTTTGTATGATAATCTTTTTACATCGTTTTATTTTCAACCTATTTATATCATTATGTTCAAAGTGGATATATATCTTGTAGACAGCATGTTTGGTTCATGTTCTTTTTTTTAACCTCTCTGTCAATCTCATTTTTTAATTTTATTTATTTATTTATTTTTATTTTTTTATAAAAATTTTTTATTATGTTATGTTAGTCACCATACAATAGTACATCCTTAGTTTTTGATGTAGTGTTCCATGAATCATTATTTGCGTATAACACCCAGTGCTCCATTATTTTATTTTATTTTTTAAAAGATTTGTGTATAACACCCAGTGCCTCATTATTTTATTTTATTTTTAAAAAGATTTTATTTATTTATTTGAGAGAGAGAACACACAGGCACAGGGTGGGGGAGGGGCAGAGGGAGAGAGAGAAGCAGACTCCCTACTGAGCAGGAAACCTGGCACTGGGCTCCATCCCAGAGGCTCGTTCCCAGAACCCTGAGATCATGACCCCAGCGGAAGGCAGATGCTTAACCAACTGAGCCCCCCACTCGCCCGTCAATCTCATTTTCTAATAGGTTTACTTAAGCCTTTTATATTTCACATAATTGTGGATATGTTAAAACTTAAGTTTGCTGTGTTTTTTGTTGTTTTCTGTTTGTTCTCTCTGTTTTTCTATTCCTCTTCATTTTTCCTACCTTGCTATGTGTTACTTGAACCTTGAAAATTTTTTTAAGAATTCCATTTTGGTTAATCTATACAGGTCTTGAGTATATTTTTTGTGTAGTTTTTTAGTGGTTGCTCTAATTATTACATTATATATAAGTAACTTATCACAGTCCACTAATGTCAACATCTTAGCCTTTGGGAAGCTTTCAGCCATTATCTCTTCAAATACTTTTTCAGCTCCATAGTCTTTCTTCTCTTTTTCTACGACTCCCATAATATGAATGTTCTGACCTTTTTTCATTTTCCCACAAGTCCTCATGCTGGGTTCATTTCTTTCTAGTTACTGCTGAGAGGGGGTTGGGAGTTCAGCTCCCTGCTATGTCCCTCCCACACCAGGTGGAAAAATGGGCAATGGAAGATTGACTCTTATCACCTCATTGCTGTCAGGTGAGGAAGTCCCTACTGACATTACCCCAGTGAGGAAAATGGAGTGCTAACTAAAACCACCTTGCATTGCCTCATTCCATCTCTTTGCTACCTGGGCAGTGGGGGAGATGTTCAGCTCCCTGTTTGGTCCTACTGACACTACCCCGTGGAGGAAACAGAGCTAACTCACCCTGCCTAACTGCTGCTGTGTAGGACCAGACGTGGGTGACTCTCTCTGATACCACTGACACTACAGGGAAAGGGCAGTTTTTCATTTGATGTTTGGCTAGAGTGGGGTGGGTATTATCAAAAAGGTTTTCTGTTCTGCTAGGTCACCCTTTTCCTGATTATTTAACTAAAGGAAACAAGCTTGTCTTGGGGCCTTTTTTGGTCTGGGTTTATTGGCAGTTTCAGGTTGCAGGCTTCTCCAGGGTCTGCAATATATAGGAGGCAAAAGAGCCCCCAGACAGCTTACCACTGTAGTGTTCCTTATATCTTAAAGTCCCTAGGAAGTCTACTTTTTCCTTTCTACTTTTCAGATTCTTCCTATGCTTGATTGTTATTTCATCCAGGGTTGTTTTGTTGTTGTTGTTGTTGTTGTTGTTGTTGTTGTTATTGTTGTTGTAAGAGGGAGGATTGGTGAGAAATGGGCCATTCATTTTGAAAAAAAAATATTTATTCTTTCCTTCTGCCCTCCTTGGGTATATTTAATTGTTTTTTATCTGTATTCTTGAGTTGACTGTTTAGTTCATTTATTGTCAGTTGAAATAGTTCATAATATTAGTTGAAATATATTTGAATATATTGGAATAAATAAATGAATTTAGTGCTACAACTTTCTTCTGAGTACCACTTTAGCTGCATATCATGGGTTTTGATGGGTGTTGATTTCCTTGTTAGTCATTCCTGAACAGTTGGTAATTTCTGTTTTGATTCTCTATTTAACCCAAGGGTTATTTAGAAGAGTGTTTTTAAAATGCCAAGGGGATAGATGGGAGACAGAGCTGTCCTTTGTGCCTGCATATTTCTACACAAGGCCAGGCAAGTCCTCAGAAAGTTAGGCTTTTTCTGAGAAACTCTAATAGAAAAATGAGATTTGAAATTTGGTCCCCTGCTATTCTTTCCCAATTCTTCATTCTTCCATTTTTATTGTACTTACATTCAATAAATCTCAAGCTGCTTGGTCTTGACAAACAGGAAAAAAGAAAGTTAAGACATACTTCCTGTCTTCAAGAAGTATAGTATTTAGTTGGGATGATAGTATGCATACCCAAACCAGTTAAATACAGCACCTGACAATAGCGATTAAATTACTGGTAATGGGGGTTCAGAGAAGAGGAAAATCAGTGTAGGCTAAACTAGTTGGCAGAAGACCTCTCAGAGGAGGGAGTATTTGAGTTAGACCTTAAAGAATAGGTATAATTTAAATATGCAGAGAGGAAATGGAAGGATGTTTCAGGCTGAGAGATTGGCATATCAAAGGCTACCATTCATGGAAATGGGGAAGTTGAGTTGTGGTGGTAGAGGAAGATGAATTTCAGTTTTAGATGTGTTGAGTTTTGGATGATTATAGGACATCCAAGAGGGAAGTAGCCTGGAAGTTATTGATCCTCATTCAGTGATAAACTAATTGAGTTTAGCTTTGTCCAAACAGTAGTCTATTCTCTTGGCTTGGTCAGGGGAATACAGTGTTCTGGTTTGGATAGTATTTTGGTTGAGTATATGTGTCATAGATGGTATACCAGATATCTTCTGCTTATCCCTCCAGATCCACTCTCCACCTGCTCCCTACCCCGGGAGACTAACCTACGTGGATTATATCAGTGAGTTTCCATCCGTTCTTGGCTTCTGGTAGAGTTTGGCAATGGAGATCCTTGGCCTGACATCAAAGGAAGGAAAGAAACTAAGGTTAGGGTATTTATTCCTGGCTTCTGCCTTGTAGGATTGCTGTAGGCTGACTGCTGTCTCTTACCTAAAGCTCACAGCTTCTCTCAAGGGGATCTCTTCTGTGCCACATTCTCCTTTTTCCTGGTATCTGTTCCCTCTCCTCATCCTTTTGGGCGTATGGGTGGTAACAGCCCGAAGTTACTGTACTCTGTATCCCTCTTGGTTTTCCTACACTCTGCCCATACCTTTGTAGAGAGTCCTTTTGTTAAAATTTCCACTAATTTTACTAATTTGAGTGTGCCATCTGTTTCCTGCTGGGACTGACTGATACAGATGAAGTCTCAATTTTCAAAGACTTAGAATACAATAAAAGAAGCCTAACATAAAATATGACTAAATATGATTTAATCTATCTTTCTCTGATTAATCTAGACTCTTGCCGTGCTTCCAGATAATCATTCTGAACCTCAGTTCACAGAGTATCATAGATATGTAGAAATGCCAGTTCATGGAATATTAACAATAAGTAGCACTTCTTAATTACTTATTCTTTCCACGCATTGTGCTAAACATGTTTTCCATGCATTATTTCATTTAACCTCCTCAGTGACCCTATGAAGTGGGTAATGCTTTTTTTTTTTTATCTTTTTATCAGATGCCATAGTTTCTCATGGTTCATTCCTGATATGCTTTCGTAAAGCAGATATTGATGGGGACAAGAAAGGGGTAAGAAGAAGGACATGGGGGTAGTGACTAAGGCATGGGGTGGGGAGCAAGCACTGTAGAAAGGAGAGCCTAAGGGCATTAAATCAAACTTTCTGAGCAGGTGAGTTTTTCTGAGGACTAGACAAGTATACACAGATTCAGGAGTCTCTTCAGAGCGGCAGCTATGGGTGCTGTAAAGGCGCATGTGAACGTGTATGTAATACATGTTTGAAGTCCAACCATAAAAAATCCTGGCAGCAACCTATGTCCAAGCTCTCCTTACTGCAATAGCAGCAGTCCCAGCTGCTTCCTGGCATCTCGAACCAGGTTAGGTTCCGGACTGGCTCTCAATGCCTTTGTCTCAAAAATGATGGACTCTGGGAAACAAACTGAGGGCTTCAGAGGGGAGGGGGCTGGGGGAATGGGATAGGCTGGTGATGGGTACTAAGGAGGGCACGTATTGCATGGTGCACTGGGTGTTATACACAACTAATGAATCATCGAACTTTACATCAAAAACTAGGGATGTACTGTATGGTGACTAACATAATACAATAAAAAAATACTATTAAATTAAAAAAAGAAAGCATATCAGATGAAGAACCCATGAAATGTGCTCTATCTCACTAGTTATCAAGGAAATTCAAACTAAAACCACAAGAAGGGGCACCTGGGTGGCTCAGTCAGATAAGCATCTGCCTTCAGCTCAGGTCATGATCTCAGGGTCCTGGGATTGAGCCCTGTGTTGGGCTCTCTGCTCAGCGGGGAGTCTGCTTCTCCCTCTCCCTCTGTGTGCACTCTCTCTCTCTCTCAAGTAAATAAATAAAAATCTTAAAAAAAACCCACATCACTACACACCCATCAGAGTGGCTAAAATGAGAGAAGACTAACAATACCATGTATTAATGAAGATTTAGGTTGATTGGAACTTTTGTCCACTATTGGTGGTAATGAAAATTGGTAAACTACTTTGGAAAACTATTTGGTAGTATCTACTAAAGCTGAACTTATGAATGCCCTATGACCAAGTAATTCCACTTATGGATTTTTATTTATTTATTTATTTATGATTTTTAAAATTTCAAATATTTTATTTTAAAAATCTTTACCATCATTTAAAAAATCTAGATACATTTCAAAACATTTTTAATTTTTTTTATTTTTTAAAGATTTTATTTGTTCATTTGCCAGAGAGAGAGAGCACAAGCAGGGGGAGCAGCAGGCAGAGTGAGAGGGAGAAGCAGGCTCCCCGATAAGCAGGGAGTCCAGGTGTGGGACTCAATCCCAGGACCCTGGGATCATGACCTGAGCCAAAGGCAGCTGCTTAACCAACTGAGCCACCCAGGATCCCTCAAGACATTTTTTAATTGGAGTAACTAGAGGAAGGATTTTACCATCTTGTCTTAGTACTGATATAGACTGTCCTCAACAAAAGTGCTATGGTTCATTCATGGATTTTTATTTTTTAGAAGATTTTATTTATTTATTTGAGAGAAAGAGGGAGATTGAAAGAATGAGTGGGGGGAAGGGCAGAGGGAGAAGCAAACTCCCCGAGAAGCAGGGAGCCTGACGGAGGACTCAGTCCCAGGACTCCAGGATCATGACCTGAGCCGACGGCAGATGCTTAGCCAACTGAGCCACCCAGGCACTCTCACTCATGGATTTTTAATCAAGAGAAACTCTCCCACATGTGCCCATGCATATACAGATGTGCATTGAAGAATTTTATTTGTGATAGTAAAGAAGAGGAAAACAAACTAAATGACCATCAACAGAATGAATATATAAATTATGGTGTATTCATCTGATGGAATTCCATAAAGCAGTTAAAATTAATTATAGCTACATGTAGCAATATAGAACTTCAGCAAAATGTATCAAAAGCATACTGTTGAGGAAAAATTTGCATCAAATTCCCTATAATCATATTTATGTCAAATATAAGAACACAAAACCATATCCTATAATGTTTATGGTACATGCAATAATAAAAGGAAAGAAGTTCTCACTAAGTATTTGCAAGTACGCCTCCCCCACACACAGAGTCAATTAGTTGTATAGGCAGGACAAGAAGCCAGTATTCCTCCTCCTCCTCTTATTCCTCCTCCTCCTCCTTCTTCTTCTTCTTAAGACTTTATCTTTTAGAGCAGTTTAAAGTTCACAGTAAAATTGAGGGGAAGGTACAGAGACTTCCCATATTCCTTATTCTTCTTTAACCTAGGTAATGGAGGCCTTCAACTCCAAAGGATCTGCATAGTCATTAACTTAAGCTCCCTGTCTCCAGTAGCTAGCCCTTATGTTGCTGAGACTACATTATGGGAGACTAGAGACTACATTATGGGAGATGGACAGGGTTGACGGTCTCTCATCCATGAAGGCAAGGGGCAAGGTTGCTATAAGCTTTATCTTCTGCATCCTGACCCTCTGTCTACTGGCCAGGAATGCTGAGTTTGACCTGCTTAGGGGTATCAGTAAACAGTTTAATGTGAAACACTAATAAGTAGGTGACTGTTCCAACCTCAAGCTGGATTCCTCCAGCGCTTCACTTGTCTTATTTGACTAGCTCTGGCAGCAGCTACTGGACACAAAGCCCAACCCAACGAACAGAAAAACTATAAACACTTCCCAGCATAATTAAAATGGACTGTTGGCAGAGTACTTGAATCTAAGTTGTAAGTCCTGAACAACACAGGTTTTAATGTGAAGGGCCTACAGGGTATTTAGGAGAAAACAGAATTCTTGAAAACAAAAGGCCGTACCTGGTCCCTGTTCTCCCTGACCTACTGTGGTTACTTTTTTCTCAATTACTTAGTAATGGGCTTTAAATTCCTCAGGCTGTTAAGACCCTGAAAATCATATACCAGAGGGGTATGTGAGAGAGAATAAGATAGAGTTTTAGAAGGGCAGGGAAAAAAGAAAAGAGGAGACTCTTGAGTGGGTTATTTCTGTTCTTTGATGTTGGAATTGATGGTCTGCCCCACCTCTTTTGGGTATTTGATCTAGTAATGACTCTTAAGAAGAGCCTTAAAAGAGGTGTTTGGGTTCTAGTCCCAGCACCACCACTTACTAGCTTTGTGCCCTTGAGCAAAATAATCTTCTTTGAACTTAAGATGCCTCATCTATAAAATGGCAATAATACTACTATTTATTTAATATGGCTGTTGAAGTATGAAAAGTGCTTAGCATGGCACATGGTAAGAACTCCATAAATTAATGATGATCATTCTTGTTGTTACAGCATCATGGAAGCAAAGGAGGAGAGCATTTCTTGTAGGAGAGGGGAATCTGCTCTATATAATGCCAAATGCAGCAGAGAGGTCAAGGAGAATGAGAATTGAAAAAAGCCAAGGATTTTGAGACTTGATTAGAAATTCAGAATATTTACACTTATCTTCTGAGCTCCTTTTACTGAAAATGGGAATCAGTTTAAAAAGAAAATCTATCACTTTTTGTGGTCTGGTTACCTATCTACTTTAACTTTAGAGCAAGCAATGTTTGTAGGGAGAATATGAAAGAAGGCATCTGTGACAGCCATAAGCTGTCTCTTGTCATGCTCTCCATTAGAACTTTCTGTGATGTGGAAATGTTCTCTGTAGCTATTGAACACTTGAAATGGGGCTAGTATGACTGAAGAACTGAAATCTTAACTTTATTTAACCTTAATTAGTTCAAATTTAAATAGCCACGTGTGGGTAGTGGCAACCATCAGTCTCATTGAGGAAGTAAGGCATATACTCTTGAAACCAGTTAAATACCAAAAGGATTGGGGTCAGACAGTAGAGACTTAATTATTTGCAAAAAGAATGATACCTTTCTGGGATGGAGAATTTAAGGAGAGTCTTGTAGAGCAGGTGAAATTTGGTCTTGACCTTGAAGGATATATATCTTTGAATAGTAGGAAAGAAGGCAGGAGGTCATTCCAGATGGGTTGGAAGGGGTAGGCAGAGATTTAGCGTTAGAAATGCCTCCTACATGAGAAGTTTGAGGACAATGGCAATTCTAGAATAGAGCTTTTATATTAGGAGTTAGGTAGGTTTGGGCCAGGTCATGGACAGCCTTGAATGCTGTAAGAAAGTATTTAGGCTTCATCCACATAGGCCACTGTTTTTGCAAAGCTTACTTAAAACACAGACTCCCAGGCCCCACCCTGTCCTACTAAATCAAACTTTCAGGGTTGCAGCTTAGGAAATCAGTATTTTAAGCAAGCTCCCCAGGTATAAATGGTGCACATTCAAGTTTGAGATCTATTAGATAGGCAGAAGGGAACCCTTGGAAGCTTTTGGTCAAAGGAGTGACGTGATGATAGAGGTATCACAGGAAGCTCGATAAGGTGAGAAAGTGTAGCAAAAAGAAACTAGGTAACGAAATCAGTTAGGTGACTGTTAAAATAGTTCAGATATGAATTTCACAAATGCAGATCTTTCTGTTTGGTGTCCTTGGAATTGTGAAATTGATTCCCAATATTTCCTATACTTGAGTTTTCCACACAGTTTGTTTGCTGTTTGAAATGACTAGGGCCCAGGCACGCACCAGAGCCTGACTTCCTGGGTTCAAATCCCAGCCCTACTACCTAAGCTGTTTTAGCTTTGAGTAGCTATTTAACTTCTTTGTGCTTCAGTGTCCTTATTCATAAGCTGGAGAAGATTCTAGCGCCCATCTCATATGGACATTGTGAATATTTTTTTAAGATTTTATTTATTTATATGACAGACAGAGAGAGCACAAGGAGGGGGAGCAGCAGGCAGAGGGAGAAGCAGGCTCCCCGCTGAGCAGAGAGCCCAATGTGGGGCTCGATCCCAGGACCCTGAGATCATGACCTGAGCCAAAGGCAGTCACTTAACTGACGGAGCCACCCAGGGTCCCTGGCATTGTGAAGAGTAAATGAGATCATAAATAGCTTACAACAGCACCTGGCACATAGTAAGCACTCAATGATGGTGTTAATATTTAAACTAAAAAGCTCTTTTAGTTTATTCTAATTTGTATAATAGTTAAAGCTAAGAAGATGCATTCCATGAAAAAGTGTTAAATTTGCCCACTTACAACATTAAAACCAAGCCCTACATTTTTTGCTTATTGAGTTGTATTTCAAAACTTAATTCTTCACTTAATTTAACATGGTTTTCCTTCATAAAATAAATCTAAATAGAGGACAAATTGTTCTTCTCACTGAATGTATTATCCTATGGTTAGTTCCTGACTATGAATTATACCTTTTTAACTTTTGTACTTTTTACATTGTTATTAGCTTTCAATGAATGCTGTTTATATTTATTTGAGAAAAAGAATGACCTCTATTTTTTCTTCCAGAGAACTTATAGTTAAAATAAAATTCAGGGGGCACCTGAGTGGCTCAGTCTGTTAACTGTCTGCCTTTGGCTCAGGTCATGATCCTACCCAGGGTCCTGGGATCGAGTCCTGCATCAGGCTCCCAGCTCAGTGGGAATCTGCTTCTCCCTCTCCCTCTACCTGCTGCTCCCCCTGATTGTACGCTCTCTCTCTCTCTTTCTCTCTCTCTCTCCTTCTTCCTGTCAAATAAATAAATAAATAAATAAATAAATAAAATCTTTTAAAAAATAAATAAAATTCAGTTTCTCTTCTGGGTATATGGCCTGCTATTAGTGACCCCATGATGTACCATGGCATACAGCAACAGTTTTTCAAGGCATGAGAAACTCCTACATGCCTAACTTGGTAGTTTGTGAACTCCTGGCTACTGTGAACTTCTGGCTTCACTTTTCTTCCAGGCCTCACCTGAACAGAAGCTTGTCCTAGCCTCTCCAGTTTCCTTTGACAGTTAGCTGCCTGAAGCCACTCTCAAGATATACCTTCAAGTCTGGAGGGCAGAGAGGGAAGGAAACAGCTAAAGACCCGTGATAGCCACCTAAACACTTCTGACACAGGCTGAGCAAGAAAATTGCCTTAGACTCTTCTGAAAATTGCCTTAGACTCTTCTTTCTTCTTTCAGAAACAAAGTCACTCCTAACTTTGTTCATGTAAATTCTGTTAGATGGTTGAAAAAGATGGGTTTGTGACATGGTGGGCTACGGTTCCTCTTTTTATGTTTTGAACAGATGAATACATATTTTCCCTGCTATCTCCCTAGTAGTCCATTTCCCTTCCCTTGAGCCAGTCATTGTTACCAGTTTTCTTGTGTATCCTCCTAGAGACACTCTATGTATATTTGTATACATATACCCTTAATTTTTATGCAGATCATACCATACCATAAATACTATTCTGCACCTTGCTTTTTTTCACTTATTCTATAGACTACTGTTTCATATCAGTACTTGAAGAGCTTCTTATGGCTGCATGGCTGCAGAGTATTCCATACTTACTGTAGATGTAGCAGAAAGTATTTAAGCAGTCCTTTGTTGGTAGATGTTTAGGTTTCACCTATTGTAAACATGCTTATACATATTATATTTCATGTATGAGAGTATATTTCTAGGACTCTAGGAGAAATTGGTCAGAGCACTTTGGTCATTGGCCTGTTCAGTTGCTTGATGGCTATAAAACCACAGTACTATGTGTGAAATCAGAGATTCTAGGAGGCCTGGCCATGGCTAACTACACCAATGTCACAGGATGTGAAGCTAGAAGGGATCTTAGAGATCCTAGAGAGGGCCAAGATCACACAGAGATTTAGAAGCAGATCCAGAATTAAAACCCACAGTTTTTTTATTTTTTTACTCCAGTCCATAATGTAACTCTTTTTACTACATACTCCTGTCTGTAAAGAGATTTGGCATGGCCTGATTTCTGTCCTAACAGGCAGGACTGTGCATTATCTAGCCCACTGTGATCTCACTAGACTGTCTCTACCTGATTTCTCTTTCCAGGGTCTGATGTTGCCAACCTAATTTATCCTAGTTTTCCTGCTGCTGTGACTTCTTCCACTAATAATAACTCCATCTTGTAAAAACTTTTAATTAGAGCTAAAGTTTTTTATGGTTTGGGGACCCTTTAGTAGTAGAGCCAAGTAGGAGAGGCAGGAGTGCCAGGAAAGTAATCTGGTAATGGCACAAGATTCATGATCTTAACTGTTGCTTTCTACTCTTAGCTCGTCCATTGACTCATCACATAGTCTAGGGGGAGTCTCTTTCTCCTCTTGGCCCTGCTGGAATATCTTCTTCCCTTGGCCATAAGGTTGAACACTTCAAGGTCCAATAAGTGCATCATATGCCCAGTAAAAAAGAATAAAAAAGAATAGTGTCTTCAGATAGTTTAATTCTTACTGAATTGTACTAGGGAGCAAACTACAGCTGACATTTTGTTTACATGTAGTTACCATATGATCCAGCATTTTACTTGTAGGTATGTACCCCATGTGAATTGAAAACATGTTTATACAGAAATGTGTATATGAATATTCCTAGTTGTACTATTCATACTAACCAAAAAGTGAAAATAACACTAAGATGGTTAATTTTATGTGTCAACTTGGCTAAGCTATGGTCCCCACTTGTTTGGTCAAATAGGAATCTAGACATACTGTGAAGATATTTTTTTTAGATGTGATTAATGTCTAAACCAGTAGACCTTGACTAAGACAAGTTACTTTCCATAAGGTACATGGGCCTCATCCAATCACCTGAAGGCCTTAGGAGTCTGCCTTTAGACTGCAACACAGAAATTCTGCCTGTTTCATTGAATGACACACTGGATCAGATGTATTTAAGAGATATATTCAGAACATTCCATCTTAATACAGCAGAATACACATTTTTTCAACTGCGCATAGAACGTTCTCCAGAACAGATCACATGTTAGGCCACAAAACAAGCCTCAACAAATTCCAAAATACTGAAGTCATACCATACGTCTTTTCTGACCACAATGCTATAAAATAAGAAATAAACCACAAGAAAAAATCTGGAAAGACCACAAATACATGAAGGTTAAATAACATGCCACTAAACAATGAAGGGGTCAGCCAAGAAATCAAAGAAGAAATAAAAAATTACATGGAAACAAACGAACATGAAAACACAATGGTCCAAAATCTTTGGGATGGAGCAAAAGCAGTTCTAAGAGGGAATTCATAGCAATACAGGCCTACCTCAAGAAGCAAGAAAAATCTCAAATACACAACCTAACCTTATACCTAAAGGGGATCGAAAAAGAACAACAAACAAAACCCAAATCCAGCAGAAGGAAGGAAATAATAAAGATTAGGGCAGAAATAAATGATATAGAAACTAAAAAAAAAAATAGAACAGATCAATGAAACCAGGAGCTGGTTCTTTGAAAAGATCAACAAAATTGATAACTCTCTAGCCAGACTCATCAGAAAAGAGACAGAGAGAGAACTCAAATAAACATGATCACCAAATGAAAAAGGAGAAAAAAACACCTGAAACCACAGAAATACAAATAATTGTAAGAGAATATTATGAAACACTATATGTCAAAAAGTTGGGCAACCTAGAAGAAAGGGATAAATTCCTAGAAACATATAATCTACCAAAACAGAAGCATGAAGAAATAAAAAATTTGAACAGACCAATAACCAGCAATGAAATTGACTCAGTAATAAAAAAACTCCCAACAAATAAAAGTCTAGGAGGAGACAGCTTCACAGGTGAATTCTACCAAACATTTAAAAAAGAGTTAATACCTATTCTTCTCAAACTATTCCAAAAAATAAAAGAGGAAGGAAAATTTCCAAATTCATTCTATGAGGCCAGAATTAACCTGATTCCAAAACCAGATAAAGACACCACAGAAAAAGAGAACTACAAGCCAATATCTCTGATCAAGATAGATGCAAAAATCCTCAACAAAATACTAGCAAACTGAATCCAACAATATATTAAAAGAACCATTCACCACAGTCAAGCGGAATTTATTCCTGGGATGCAAGGGTGATTCAATATTTGCAAATAAATCAATATGATATATCACATCAATATAAGAAAGGACAAAAACCATATGATAATTTCAATAGATGCAGAAAAGGCATTTAACAAAGTACAACATCAATTCATGATTTATTTAATTTAACTTAATTAATTAATTAATTAATTAGACAGAGAGAGACAGCCAGCGAGAGAGGGAACACAAGCAGGGGGAGTGGGAGAGGAAGAAGCAGGCTCCCAGTGGAGGAGCCTGATGTGGGGCTCGATCCTAGAACGCTGGGATCACGCCCTGAGCTGAAGGCAGACGCTTAACTACTGAGCCACCCAGGCACCCCTCAATTCATGATTTTAAAAAAACCCTCAAAAAAGTAGGTTTAGAGGGAATATACCTCAACATAATAAAGGCCTTATAGGAAAAACCCATAGCCAACATCATTCTCAATGGGGAAAAACCGAGAGCTTTTCCCTTAAGGTCAGGAACAAGAGAAGAATGTCCATTCTCGTGTCTTTAATTCAACATAGTGCTGGAAGTCCTAGCTACAGCAATCGGACAAGAAGAGAAATAAAAGGCATCCAAATTGGTAAGGAAGAAGTCAAACATTCACTATTCACACATGATATAATACTATATATGGAAAACCCAAAAGACTCCACCAAAAAACTGCTGGAACTGATAAATGAATTCACTAAAGTGGCAGAATACAAAATCAATGTACAGAAATCTGTTGCATTCCTATACATCAATAATGAAGCAGCAGAAAGAGAAATTCAGAAAATAATCCCATTTTCAGTTGCACCAAAAATAATAAAATACCTAGCCAAAGTGGTCTTTCACTTTCACTGAAAACTGTAAAACGCTGATGAAAGAAATTGAAAATGATACAAAGAAATGGAAAGACATTCCATGCTCATGGATTAGAGGGACAAATATTGTGAAAATGTCTACACTACCCAAGTAATCTATAGGTTTAATGCAACCCCTATCAGAATACCAACAGCATTTTCCGCAGAAGTAGAACAAAAAATCGTAAAATTTGTGTGGAACCACAAAAGACCCTGAATACATACCCAAAGAAACCTTGAAAAAGAAAAGGAAGGCTGGAGGCATCACAATTCCAGGCTTCAAGTTACATTACAAAGTTGTGGTGACCAAAACAGTATGATACTGGTCACCAAACAGACCCAGAGATCAATAGAACAGAACAGAAAACCCGGAAATAAACCCACACTTAATATGGTCAATTAATCTACAACAAAGAAGGAAAGAATATTCAATGGCAAAAAGTCTCTTCAACAAATGGTATTGGGAAAACTGAACAGCTACATGCAAAAGAATGAAACTGGACCACTTTCTTACATTATACACAACAGTAAACTCAAAATGGACTAAAGACCTAAATGTGAGACCTGAAACCATAAAAATCCTAGAAGAGAGCACAGGCAGTAATTTCTCTGACATCGGCTATAGCAACATTTCTCTAGATACGTCTTCTGAGGCAAGGGAAATAAAAGCAAAAATAAACTATTAGGACTACATCAAAATAAAAAGCTTCTGCTCAGGGAAGGAAATAATCAACAAAACTAAAAGGCAACCTATTGAATAGGAGAAGGTATTTGCAAATGACAGATCCAATAAAGGGTTAATATCCAAAATATAAAAAGAACTGATACAACTTAACACTCAAAATGCAAATAATCCAATTAAAAAAATGGATGGAAGACATGAACAGACATTTCTCCAAAGAAGACATCTAGATGGCCAACAGACACATGAAAAGATGCTCAACATCACTCATCATCAGGGAAATGCAAATCAAAACTACAATGAAATATCACTTCAAAGTATACTTGTCAGGTGGCTAAAATAAAAAATGCAAGAAGTAACGAGTGTTTGTAAGGGTGTGGAGAAATAGGAACCCTCTTGCACTGTTGGTGGGAATGCAAAGTGGTACATCTAGTGTGGAAAAAATTATGAGTGTTCCTCAAAATGTTAAAAAAAGAAGTACCCTATGATTCGGTAATCCACTACTGGGTATTTACCCAAAAAATACAAAGACACTAATTCAAAGGGATACATGCACCCCTATGTTTATTGCAGCATTATTTACAATAGCCAAATTATGGTAGCAGCCCAAGTGTCCATCAATAGATGAATGGATAAAGAAGATGTGGTGGATAGGTACAATGGAATATGATTCAGCCATAAAAAAGAATGAAATGTTGCCCTTTGCAACAACATGGATGGAGCTAGAGAGTATTAATGCTAGGCAAAATAAGTTAGAGAAAGACAAGTACATGATTTCACTCATATGTGGCATTTAAAAAACAAAACAAATAAGCAAAGGGAAAAAAAAGAGAGACAAACCAAGAAACAGACTTAACTATAGAGAAAAAACTGATGGTGACCAGAGCGGGGGGTGAAGTAGGTGATGGAGATTAAGGAGTATACTTGTGATGATGAGCACTGAGTAATGTACAGAACTGTTGAATCACTATATTGTGCACCTGAAACTAATATAACACTATGTTAACAATACTGGAATTAAAGTTAAAAATTTAATTAAAAAAAAAAGTCCTGCCTGTTTGCAGCCTTGTACTCAAGACTGCAACATCAACTCTTTTCCTGAATTTGCATCCTGCTGGCCTGCCCTGCAAACCAGCCCTCATAATTGAGTGAGCCAATTCCTTAAACTACATCCCTTCCCTATCGTCCCCTCCCTGTTCTGTTTCTCTGGAGAACCCTGACTAATATAAACCCTGATGTCCATAAACGATGAATGGATAAACAAAATGTGATATATCACGCGATGGAATATTATTCACCATAAAAAGAAATGAAATGCTAATACATGCTACAGTATGGGTGAATTTTGATAACATTATGTTAAGTGAAAGAAGCCAGACACACAAAAGGCCATATATTGTATGATTCCATTTATATGAAATGTCCAGAATAAACAAATCCGGAGAGACAGAAAGTAGATTAGTGGTTGACTAGGGTTCAGGTGGGGGAATAGGGGAGAGGAATGGGTAGTGAGGGCTTAGTGGGTATGTAGTTTCTTTTGGGGGTGATGAAGATGTTCTACAATTAGGTAATGGTAATGGCTGCACAACTTTGTACTAAAAACACTGAATTGTGCCCTTTAAATGGGTGAATTGTGTGGTATGTGAATTATATCTCAATAGAGCCATTATTTTAAAAATAACAAGACTTAAAATAAAAAAAAATAATATCCATCACAATTCTGTCTCCTGTCCCTCCCCTCTACTAAGCAATGTATGTAGAGCTTGCCATCTGCCTGGCAACACCCATCATCCCCAAATTTCATGCTGCATTTTGCAATAGCCCTTCTTTCCCTTCAGTGCTAATTTAGATGGTCTTTTAAACCAGATTTTTAAAAACAAAAATGCTAGGGCTGAGGGTTGCAGGGAACTCATTTGTGTTTGGACTCCAGGCCCATATCCTACCTACAATGATACTGACGAGGGAGGGGCTCTGAACAGGATAGGAAAAATTCTTCATCCTCAGGTTGCTTTCCAGTGAAAAGAGAAGGCCCAGAGGCTGCATAACTGATTTTGCATTAGATATCTTTTAAAGACTCGAACAGTTCAAATTGCGCATTCTGTAGAAGGAAGCCATTCTTCCATCCTAGCTACTGACTCTCTGGGCCTTTCCTTCCACCTCCCACCAGCTAGTGTTCTGTGACGACTATCAGCCCCTTGCTGTACATCTCGCGCCTTCCTCTCCTCTTCCTTCATGCATCCCAGCTAGCTCTTACAAGTCAGCTCTGGCTGCAGTGGCCTTGAAGGCTTAAACCTACTCCAGAGCCTTATATGGTTCAGAGGTGTTCTGAATACTAATAAAGGTGCCAAGAGCTTTTAGACTCGTTCTCTGTTCCGGCTGAGTTAGGGGTTGGAGGTGTTGCAGGGAAGAGTCAAATCTTGGGTCTCCCTTTCCTGCAGAATTTTGGTTCTGAAGAAAGAAGAAATTGACCCTGAACACTATCTAGTATTCAGGGGGCAGCCTAGGGATAGCACCTCAGTTGACCAGTCTTTGGAAGATGAGTCATCTTTTTTGTTTTTTAAAGATTTTATTTATTTATTTAGTTAGAGAGAAAGAGAGAGTGAGCAAGCAGGGTGGGGGAGGTTCGGGGGGGGGTGCAGAGGGGGAGGGATCATCTCAGGCAGACTCTGTGCTGAACCCAGAGCCCAACTCAGGACTTGATCTCAAGACCCTGAGACCATGACCTGAGCCAAAATCAAGAGTCAGATGCTTTTTTTTTTTTTTTAAAGATTTTATTTATTTATTTGACAGAGATAGAGACAGCCAGAGAGAGAGGGAACACAAGCAGGGGGAGTGGGAGAGGAAGAAGCAGGCTCACAGCGGAGGAGCCTGATGTGGGGCGATCCCATAACGCCGGGATCACGCCCTGAGCCGAAGGCAGACGCTTAACCGCTGTGCCACCCAGGTGCCCCAAGAGTCAGATGCTTAACCAACTGAGCTACCCAGGCGCCCTGAGAGATGAGTGGTCTTTATGGGGAAGGGGTTCCCAGGGCCTCAGTAGTCTCATGCCTGACAACATTTCCAGTGTCTCTACTCCTAAGAAGAGTAAAGGGCTGAAATCTAGAGATTGCCTGAAAGAAGAAAGAGAGTCAGACAGAAACAGGGCAAATTCTCCGTTTCTCCCAGCAGGGCAAAAGGAACAGGGAAATAAGAGACCAGAGGATTTAGTGACCTAAAGCGCCAGAGAGTCCTAGGGCTGAAAACAGAGAAGCTGGTGGGTAAGGGGGATCAGATGGCAGGAAACTTACAGGTCTGTATCAGCCACTGGGGAGTCCAAAAAAGTGTAACAGTTGGGGCTCTGCCTTTAAGGAGCTTATGGCAATGTAGTTGTGGAATAAAAAATAATACACTTGAAATAATTTGTAATTTGGAGCTAAACCGCGATGTTGACAAAAAAAAAAAAGCACTGAAGGAACTCGGAAAAAGGACATATCATGTGGGTGGGCATCCTCTGTGAGCTGAATGGCTGACCGAGGAAGTGGGTCTTTGTGCTCCAGGACTTGATGCCCCAGCTACACTGGCTACAGCTTTTCTAGAGATGAGTGTGCCTGAGTCTTGCATAGTTTCCTGGGGGAAGTGTGGGGGAGGAAGCTTCATCATCGCCATTTTTTAATCATTACTGTCATCAACAAGAACCACAATAAACATTAACTGAGCATCCCTCCCTGAGTCTACACTTCTGTTGGGTAGGCAGGGCAAACACAGAAAGACTTGAAGGACTAGTGCAAAAGAGGGAGTGTGCCAGTAGCACAAAGAGGGAAAAGTGAGGGTTGGGGAGGTGAATCCTGGGGGGAGGTAGTACTTGAGCTGACCCTTGAAGGAAGGTTAGGGTTTGGACTAACGGAGAAAATAGTGAAGGACGCTGTAAATGACCTCAGCAAGACACAGAGGTGGGAGTGAGCAAGGCGAGTGTAATTAAATGAGAACGTTTGCTGGACTGGAGCAAGGGGTTTGTGGTGCAGTAATGTGGATGATGAAATTGGAGAGGGAAGTAGTGTGGTGATTACAGAAAGCCTTTCAAGGCATCTGGAGGGAGTTGTTTAGGAACAAAGTAGGAAGGTCTTGTAGATTTGTGTATTTGGGGCGTGCTGAGGGCACAGGGAAGGAAGAAAGGCTAAAAGAATTGGGATTCTACATTCTTCCTAGCTTCAGTCTCCCATGCTAAGGTAACCAACTTATGCCATCTCAGCAAACTGAGATGAGTTTCTCACCCTACTTGAAATCCATCTTGAGAACAGGTTCCTAAGAAGCTCCCAGAAGTTCTTCACCCTGTGCTGTTGGTGGAGAACCCTGTGCCAGTTGGAAAGCCCCAACCAATTAACACTATGTGTGAAGTGTTCTCAGATAGTGTTGACCTGCCTTGTGAAAAGGAAGGGAGGAAGGATCAGCCCGCTAACCCAGCTAGCCCAGCTCCCAGCATGGGTGCAGACCAAGATAGCATGCCTGCTTCAAAGGCGACAACCTTTAGAAGTTGATTTGTCCCTGACTCAGCCCTGGGGAAAGGAGGCAGCAATTGCAGGAATCTTAAAAATCAACACAAGGACAAGACTGTCTTTCTCCAGGCCATCATTTTGGTGGCTGCTAGCTGGCCACTCTTCACATACTCTTTTTACTGACTTCCTGCAGCAAAAGGAGATTGGCACAGGCTCTGTTGCATTTATATTATTACCAGAAGGCAGATGTTTTCTCTGTTTCTCTGGGGTTTAGAATTATGCAAATGAAGGCATGGAAACAAAAGCTCAGTGGGGGGGGGGAATTGATTTTAAGAATCCTGGCAATTTTCTGAGCTCTTTAAGTCACCCCTCTCAGTTTTTACTAACAGCTCTCTTGGCTCCTCTCCAGTCTATTTAGAGTTTGGCACCTCTTCAGAACCTTCCAGCCAAAGACCTGAAAGTTCATTCTAAAGTTCCTATCCTGGCCTCATTTTGCAAGTGGGGAAATCAAGGCATATAATATGAGTTTTCAGTGCTGACCTTGAGTCTTGACAACCCCCCCCCCCGCATCCTTTTCTATCTTACCTCTGCTGCTTACAGCCTTGCCTGGAAAGGAAACTATAGCCCAATTGCCTCTCGGGTCTCCCCCCCGCCCCACCGTGATATTATCTGGAGGGCAATAGGACCTAGGGAAGTTCAACCCTGAGGCCGAGAGAGACACACCTGCCTAAGCGCGTGGGCTGAGCTAGTGTGCGAGCTAGTCAGGAGAGCGGGGTAGAAGTGGGCGTCTGCTGCTCTGGGGAAAGAGGAAAGCTGTGGCTCCCTCTGGGATCCGGGGGTCGTGGTGAGAAGCCGTTCCGAGCGCTAGCCCAAGCCCCGTTTTTTGTCGCGCCTCTCCACAAGGAGCATCCGTGGGCTGCCCGCCCTGAAACTGGCAGGCTGGTGTGGTTTGGCCCCAGCCGTCCCTCCCATTTCGCCCGCCCCCGCCTTCAGTGCCTTAGTTCGCGAAGCCGCCGACCTCTCGCAGCTGGAACTGCAGGCTAGGGAGGACCCCAGCAGCCCACGGCGCCCCAGAGTCTGAGGACATCCGCCTTTGCCCTCCCGGGCTGGCGCCCCGCACGTCGTGCTCCTCGCTAGTTAAGTTTCCCTGTGGAGAAGAAGCCCCTCTAGCTTTCTCTGGATCCTGTAGCGCGCGCGCGCGCTCGACCTCTCTGCCCCCGAGACTGCGCTCCGGCCCGGGCTGTGCCTCTGCTTCTGCCCCCCGCCGGCCGCCTTGGGGGCGGAGCTTGGGGAATCGGTGGAGCAGGCGGGAGAACCTTCGACTCGGCGCGGGTCCCGGGAGAGCAGCGGCGAGCGGGCGAGCCAATAGCCACAGTCTAACGATAGCTTAGGGTACCTAGGCACTGCAATGAGCCCCCGAAGGGACGCTCAGGCTGCACCCCCTCTTCTGCCCTGGTTCAGTTCTCGGCAGGTTTGAGAGGGCATACTGGTCAGGACTCCTGGAGAGGTGCTACTGAGTGTTGGCGCCCCAACAGAGTGGCTACCCCCCTCCCTGCGGGGCTGGAAAAGGCGAAGGGGCCAAGGAGGCAGCTGTCTCCAAGTCTTCCACGTGCCTGGAATTGGACTTCGGACTGGGCGCTAAAATGGTTGCTTTTGCCCTGTCCAGGTTTCATAGCACGTATGTTGACGATTGGAATCCTGGGCCAATGAAGAGTCAAGTTCAAAGTGGTACTCCTTGGTTCTCCATCCCATACTCCAACAGGTGTAACTTGAAACTATAAAGAGGGGTCTCCTGCTTTAACTAGCAGATCTCCGTTCTGGAATTGTACTTGACTGCTCTCTTCAATACTTGGACTGCAGTGGCTACAGGGTTCTCTTGGGTGGGGGTGGGGTTGCTCCGAAGACCAGGCTGAAACACCCGGAACCTCAACAATGGACCGAGTTTATGAAATTCCTGAGGAGCCCACCATGGATCCAATTTCATCTCTGGAGGAAGATGTCATCCGTGGGGCCAACCCCCGATTTACCTTTCCATTTGGCATCCTCTTCTCCACCTTTTTGTACTGTGGGGAGGCTGCATCTGCCTTGTACATGGTTAGAATCTATCGAAAGAATAGCGAAACCTACTGGATGACATACACCTTATCCTTCTTTATGTTTTCATCCATTATGGTCCAGTTGACCCTCATTTTTGTTCACAGAGATCTGGCCAAAGACAAGCCGCTATCATTGTTTATGCATCTAATCCTCTTGGGACCTGTTATCAGGTGAGCTATTTTTAATTTCTCCCCCCCCCCCCACAGGGTTTGTGCAGAGAAAGACGAAGCTAATATTTACAAGACTGATACTGTGCCTCTAATCAGTTCTCCCATTCCCTCCCACTCTGGGCTTCCCTGCCTACCATCCAAAAAAAAAAAAAATCGTATCGGAAACCTTAGGTGCCACCACAATGAACATGTGGCATGTACCTGTGTTACAAAACCATGTGTGGTACCATTGCTAAGACTTCATTAGACAGTGTTTACTATTTGGATTTGAGTTGTGAAAATCGGTACGGGACCAGCTGACGTGGTCAACCTGTGCACACAGGCCATAGCTTCAGAGTGTGTTGTTTTTTGACTCTGCCTTTTAGACACTCTATAAATTGGATCTCACATTCAGTTTCTTTACCCTGAGCTGCTTGGGATGCTGGTGGTGGCATTTTCAAATTTTCCAGAGTTATTTGACATCTGGAAAATATTTTCAGGTATTTGTGGTCATCTAGTACCCCAACCCGTTGTAGTTTGTTTTTTTCTGTTGGTTCATCAGTCTCCTGTTTATCTTTTTGTATCTTTCTGCAATAAAGATACATGGTTAGAGGGGGCAGAGGAAGATAGGTCCATCTCTCCATTGGGATGCTGTGACACACTGTAATAGTATCAGTCTTTCCATTTTGATTGCCTTGAGGGGATGAGAATGTGCCTTATCTTAGGGAGACGGGCATCTGTGTTAGCAGTCTCATTGGGATGCTATGAGATTTTCAAGTTAGGGAGATGTTGCAAAACTTATGAAGTCAGGAGGAGAGAATGGACCGGGTTTGTCTTGATTGCAATCAGCTGAAGAATATGTGTCAGAGTGTGGGTGTTGTAACTGCAGTGGGAAGATATTTCATCCTTAGAGAACTAAACACAGTCTGAAACTGTTCAAGGATGGAAGTCCCCTGCCTTAAAATTTTTTTAAACCAATATATGCTCAAACAAGGAGGGGTTGATTAGGCTCCATCAGAGAAAACAGTAGCCTGGAATTCCAGCGGCCTGGAGTCTGGTCCCCCCTCTGTCATTGACTGGTTGGATGGCTTTGGTGAAATCTCTGAAGATGCCCTTGGGCCCCCCGTTTCTTCATCTGTCTGGTAAATGGGTTGGGCAAGATCATGGGTCTCAAATGCAAAAGCTTACAGGGGCCAGGCAGGTCTCATAAATGAGTGAAGCAGGCCAAGTATGAGAAAACCAGTAGCTTCATGTGTGATGATAAACAAATATGATGTCTCAGTGTTAGAGAAGTGATGGAGAGTAGTGCATAGTGTGGCAAGCTGGAGTCTGCATGATTTGCCTAAAGGAGGCAGCTACTCTACCGTTCCAGCCCATTGTTTCACTGTTGGAATTCAGACCCAGTATTGCCAGATTCCCCAACTTTTCAAGGGAAGCTTCCAAGACAGGATTTTATGTGAAATATCATTTTGACTTTTGGCAGATAACACAGTAGGGACCAAACAAGCCACAGCTGTTGGTCAGATGTGACTCAGCTGGCCTATATCCAACCTTTGGACCTGGCAATCTAAAGCTCCTTTCCAATTCTAAATCTTTGAATTTAAGCTGTAAAAGAAAGTCCTCATCTTGAACTTGGAACCAAGAAATTTAGAGATGTTGGGGCGCCTGGGTGGCTCAGTTGGTTAAGTGTCCAACTCTTGATTTCGGCTCAGGTCATGATCTCAGGGCGCTGAGATCGAGCCTGCATGGGGCTCCATGCTGGGTGTGGAGCCTGCTTAAGATTCTCCCCCCCCAACCCCCTGCATGCACATGCTCTCACTCGTGCTCTCTCCCTAAAAAAAAAAAAACCAAAAAATAATATTGCCATTATTATTAAGAGATGTCACTAGAGGAACAAGGAAACCATTCTTAGCAGCCTTTTCAAATGCGATACACTGAGTTAACAGATCAAGCACTCTCAAGGTGTAAATTACAGCAAGTAGTGCCCCAGTCCGGACTTTAGACTTCCCTCCTTTGCTTTGTGGCCTCCCAAGCCATCTTTGATTTGGACCCACCATATGGAGTATAAAGTACTGTATTTCATTTTTGTTATTTAGCCTCCACTAGAAATGATTGGAAAGCATTTATAATAGCTAACCTGACAGCAGGCAAGAAACAATTTAAAGCTCAAAAATTATATCCTTGGTATGTTCAAGGCAAATTACTTTTTAGGTAGGTAGGAACTTGATTAGCGCTCTTAGGCACATGAAGGTGTTTGCAGGGCCTGGCTCCCTTGTCTGAAATGCAAAGGTACTTCTGAAAATGAAAATGTACTCTAATTTACTGAGGCTTATAACCAAGGCGAGCACCCTTACTTAAACCAGTAAATAGCCTTTAGAAGCATAAACAGAATGCTTCCAGCCACTACCTCCCCTGGTATTTTATTCGGCAATAACACTGATGGGCCTGGGTTAAAATCTAAAATCTTTTGTTGGAAATGTGCTTAGCTTTTTTCTTCTCTGTTCTCTCTTCCTTCCACCTTTTCCATTTCCCGGGTTTTTGAGTTTGAAATGTCCACTTTCTAGGGAGAGACTACATGCTTCAGACTGGCAAATATGCCCCAGTCTCAGAGGGATGCTGTGAAGAATAGCAGCCAGCACATGTTCCAAACCTTCCCATTGGAAGCTAAAGGCCTGGAAAGCATATAAATATCTGAGCTTGTCTTTAGCCTATTTTTCCATTAAATTGCATTGCCATTATTATTATCCTATCCTCCCATCATTTCTCACCCTGTGTCATTCTGTCTTCTTCTCTTCCTTCTTACTCTTTCATTTTCTCAGAAAACATTTATCAAATACCCACCATGTGATAAGGGTGGTGGGCAAGATAAATACAACCCATACCCTCCGTCAGGAAAGATGGCTTCATTTTCACCACAACTGTTCTTACTTATAATAGTTCACAGTTTCCATTCACTCTAGAGTGCGTGGAGGAAGTGGTAACTCCGGTGTTCCAAAACAAGATGTCCTAGTCGCTTCTCTTCTGTTCACCACATCAGAACTGCTTAAAGGCTTCTGATTTATATGGGAGAGATACAGCAAGAAATGTGGTCTTATCACTATTTCAAGGTTGGTAGGCTCTCGTAAGGATGTCTTCCTCTTTGTAAAGAAAGGAGGAAGTTTAAAAGGCCGTTGGCCCCAAACAGGTCAAGAGGCCCCAAAAACAACCTTCAGAGAGATCTTTTGATGTTCCCTAGGTATGTAGCACTTTCAGTTCTGAGTTGCCAAGCCTTTAAGTACCGTTGTTATTGAATGGCGTTTACTGTATAGATGTGAGGGGTTTTTTTTTCTAGATACCCTCCAAGACTTTTTGGCAAGACAGTTATAGTTGTGAGCTTTGTCTTGGGAAAAGCAGAACTCAAAAGCCCCAAGTATGGAGCTGAAGGCTTTGCATATAGAATGTTTTACCTCAGGAACTTGAGGTGTTATGAAAACCAGGGCCTTTAAGAACCTTCATTGTTTTCTCTCAGCACATTTATTTACATAATATCTTTGTGTTCAAGGTGCATTTCTACCAAAGGCCTATTCTTAAGGAGGCAAAGCAATTCCTTAAATCCTCAAAGAAACACTCTGAAGTGGTATTCTCAGGTCAGTAGATGGCCAGCCAAACAAAAAAGGATTTAGACTCAAGCAGCTTGTGGAATGCATGACAAACTCTTTGATTCGTGAGAAATGAGTAGAATGGGAATTAAGGACTGGCAAAAAGTAGCACAAATTCCCTGAGTTGTATTATTATCCCCCCTCCACTACAATCTTCCTTCCCAGGACAGCTTTAGTTAAGTACCCATGATGCTTTACTTCTGCAGATGTTTGGAGGCCATGATTAAGTACCTCACACTGTGGAAGAAAGAGGGGCAGGAGGAGCCCTATGTCAGCCTCACCCGAAAGAAGATGCTAATAAATGGCGAGGAGGTGCTGATAGAATGGGAGGTGGGCCACTCCATCCGGACCCTGGCTATGCACCGCAATGCCTACAAACGTATGTCACAGATCCAAGCCTTCCTGGGCTCAGTGCCCCAGCTGACCTATCAGCTCTATGTGACTCTGATCTCTGCAGAGGTCCCCCTGGGTAGAGGTGAGTGGGGTCAGGAGAGGGGAGGGCTCCATTTAAATCAAGGGTCTTAGAAATACAGACCTGAGCTGTCCAATACACTGGCCACCAGCTTCATGTGGCTACTTCAATTAAAATGAAACATGAAATAAAGAATGTACTTCCTCAGTCATACTAGCCACATTTCCAGTGTTCAATGGCCACGTGTGGTTAGTGGTTACTGTATTAGACAGCACAGGTATTACAGAACCTTTGGACAGCACTGGTAGATAGTCAAAGAACTCGGGGAGCCAGCCATCTTAGGCCTGCCAGATTTCTTTAATGGGGGTAAGCTATTTAAGGCTAAAAATGCCACAGATAAGCCCTCTCTGGGCCCAGAAGAAGCTGGTAATACCAGCAGTCAGTAGAACATTTTCTCCAGTCCACAGCGTTTAAATTACACTGAGGGTTTTTTGTTTGTTTTGGTTTAGGGATGGCCATCTTTTAATAAGAGGTTCCCAAATATTACTGATCATGAGAAAACATAGTACTGGATGAAAGCTCCTTTTTTAAAAAAATTACATCTCCTACTCAGACCTGGCTCAGTCTGAGTGTGGGGAGGCCAGGAATCTGTATTTAAAAAAAAATACCCCAGTTGATTCTGATCAGCCACATTTGGGAGCCACTGATTTAATTATTTCTCCCAACTCCAGTGGGGAAAAAGAAATTCGGGTGTGGAACGAATACTGATGAGAATGAGGCTTGGTCCCAGTTCTGACCTTCTGTGTGATTGTTAGAGGAAGTTCCCCAAGAGGTCACAGTCTTAATTTCCCACTTGTAAAAGACGGATCCTTAGATGAATAAGACCTCTAAGAGAGGAGGAAATGTGAGTCATGTTTTCAAAGTCAAGATAAAGTACTGTTAATGAGTTTTAACAGCTCAAGATTAACTTCAGCTGCTGGGCTGGAGCTGGTACAGCTGTGGGTACAACTTGGAACCATTTCCTTATTATTAGATGCGGATCCCGCTTGGCAAAGCCCCATGTCGCAAATGAATGTAAGGAGGGAATTTGCCCCCTTTTCTCTTCTCCTCCACTAAGAATTGTTCATGAAATTTTTGGTCTTGAAGCTCTTTACGTATCTAGAATTGACAGTAGTGTGAAGAGAAAAGGAAATGATGATGCTTTTCCTCCTGAGAATTTTGAGGGTCATCAAATCATCTAATTAAAATATGTATATGTTACAGAAGTCATGCATGCAAAACCAATTGACTTACAAGTAATCGTATATGCATAGAAAATTTCTGGAAAGATATGTCAGAAACCATTTACCTCTGGGGAGTGAAAATGAGAAGTCCGTCAACTTTTAGCTTTTACTTTATACCCTTCTGAATGGTTTGAAATTTATGTGGTTTAAAATTTTTGCTATGACCATGTATTACTATTTTTGGTCCTTATATTTTAATTATGAAAATCAGACATGGTTATGGTAAAGAGTCAAAACCACACAGAACATATATCAAATAGGAGATGTAAATTTACTGCCCAAAAGTAACCTCTGTTAACCATTCAGTATATATCCTTCCAGGCTTTTTTTTTTACTATGTAAACATGCATACAATATCTATGTATATGTATTTGTGTCAAAAAGGGCTGGGTTAAACATTCTGTTCAACATGTCTTTTTTCAAAAGTATGCCAATATATCTTTCTTCAATGGTTATGTATACACACATGTATAATAATAAATGATAAATACATAATATATATTTTCCTTATAGGAACTGGACCATTCTTTGTTATTTCTCTAATCTTCTGTTGGTAGGAGTAAAGTTTGTTTCTGATATTTCCATTCAAAAAAGTTTTTTCTAATCACAAACTACGCTCCAGAGAACATCTTTATAAGTATCTGTGTACCGGAATGACAATTCATAGGATAAATTCTTAGCAATAGAAGTGCTGGGTGAAAAGATATGCATGTTTGGAATTTTATCAGTACTGCCAAATAGCCCTCCCAAAAGGTTGTATGAATTTATATTCCCACCTGTAGTGTATGAATGTGCTTTTTTCTTTATATATTAAACTAAATATTCTTTAATTGTATAGTTATAAAATAACTGATTACTTAATAATTTGCTTTTAATTGTGAGAGCAGCTGAGCATCTTTTCATGTTTGGTTACTGTGTTCTTTAATTTGCTGATTTATAGTGGGTTGTCTTTTTCTTATTCTAGCAGCGGTTTTCTTATTCTCATGTTAGTCCTTTCTCTGCTGTAGATAAGCGTGTATGTATACATTTGTGTATTTTGCATGTGTGTACATACACACATTTTAAATGGTCTTCTGGCTTTCTGAAGTATTAAATTTTGATGCCTTTAAGTTCTTCATTGCTTTTAAATCTTGTGCACTTCTCACAAAGGCCTTTCACAACTCCTATCTGATAGGGCAATTTAGCCTAACCTTCCAAATAGATGAATTTCCACAATCAGTTTGTCAATTCTCCCACCAAAACACAAAACAAAGCAAAACAGTAACAACAATAAAAGAAAAAAATTTTCGTTCAGACTGTAAATTGGGATTGCATTAAATTATTTAGGTTGTTTTGGAGGGAATTTACATCTTTATAGGATCGATCAGTTTCGTATTAGAAGATGATGTATCTCTCCGCTTTGTTAAATATTTTTACATCACTTTATTGAGGTATGATTGACAAAAATCTCTACCTCTTTAACATACCCAGCTTGATGAGTCTGGAGATAAGTATACATCCAGGAAATATCTCTACAATCTATGCCGTAAATGTGCAAGGCCTGGAACAGGAAAACTATACAACTTTATTGAAGTACACTAAAAAACATCTCATGAAATGTACTTCAGCGAAGTTGTATTGTTTTCTTGCTATAGGTTTTGCACATTTTTGTAAGGCTTATTTTTAGGTATTCTATTAGTTTTTAAATCATCTCGTTGCCTAAGTAGGGGAAATGCATGTTCTACTCTTTTGGAAATGGGGAGTGATGATGATGATAGGAGCTAGCAGATGGCATCTACTAAGATCTGAATGCTTCTCTAAGTCCCTTACATGTAATTATTTCCTTTAATCTTTACAACCACCCTGTGATATAATTATTATCCCCATTTTAACAAATGAGGAAACGGAGGCACTGAGAGGTTAAGCAAATTCCCCCATGCTTTCATAAGTAATAGCTGGCAAAGACTGGACTGGAATTCAGTATGCCTGCCTGCAGAGCCCATGTTTCTAAACGTATCACTCTACGAAGGATGTAAGGGAAACTTTCTCCAAGGCCTTGTTTTTAATTCGTTGGTGATTTCTCCTACTGAGAACTTTCTGACAGTACCGTCTCTTAAAGTTTGGTAAACAGTTTTTTGGGTTAGGTTTCCTCATTTTCACCCACTCTGCTGTCTTCTTGCTACCCCTTTTTCTAATCTCTTTTTCTCTTGGAGGCCACCTGGATCAGCTTAGATGAGCAAATTCACTAACAGCGTTATGATCTCTTATGGCATGAGTCTATTTGTAGGGAGACAGATGGAAGGTGTTTTTACATTTATTGGAAGCATCAGGCTTTCTTTTATTACACTACTATCAATAAATGAGTTCTAATTTAAGGGAAAGCATCACCACACTTGGCTAGATGTATATACACTATGACGTTCCCAACTAGGAGCATGAACTCTTAGGGATGGGACTGAGAGTGGTTTATAAAGCTAAGAGTATAGCAAATCATTTTGTTGTACACCTTAAACTAATACAATATTATATGTCAATTGTAGCTCAATAAACATGGAAAAATAATGAATAAAAATAAGGCTAAGAGTAGACACTTCAAGAGAGTCTCTCCAGTCTTTGAGATTCCAACACTCTACTTAGAGCTGAAAAGGATCTTGCAAAGGAAGCTGTGCTGCTTTTTGGGTTTCCATGGGAAAGTCTCCACTTTTCTTGCAGATTAAGTTGACATCTCCATGGCTCCGATTCCCGGGATCTAGTATTTTTATGGCAACAGAAAGTTCCAGCCCCCCCCTTTTTTGGATTAGTTACCCCTCAGGCCTCTACTCTCCTTGAGAGCAGTAGATTTGTCTTAGTGATTGGTATTCTTTGATATTAAGGAATAGAAGGAAAGGGCCACTGTGTGTTCTGTAGTTGAGACTTAGTGTAGCAAGTTATGGAGCGTCCTGACCCTTCAGGGCCCCAACTCTACACAGTGGCACGGATGTCCTGGGCTATGAAGTGGGTTTTTTAAAAAATGTTTAAACCACTCTGGTAGAAGTTTGGAGATTCCTAAAATATACCAAAGCGCCTGGGTGATAAATTAATACTGGTGATGATTAATGCAAGCAATTCTAGAGTATCTCAGTGAATTGAGGAACTAAGGCACATAGATATCCAGTGATTTTCACACAGCTTTCACAGAGCCGAACCAAGGGTTTCAAATTGCAGATATTTTATGCTGCCTCTCTGAATTCAGAATTTGTCATTAACTCCACAAACATTTATTGAGCACCTGCTATATTCCAGGCGGTGTGTTAGGTTCTGGGGATACAGCGCAGAACAAAATAGACATGGTCCTTTTTGCCTTCATGGAATTTCCAGTATACATTCTGACACATTCTAGAAGCCATACAAGATTCGTTCCTTAAAGAAGAGACATGTCAAAGAAGGGACTTCTGTAACCAAAGGCCTTACCTACGAATTTCCCAGGACTGGAGTTTTTCAGAATTCCTTCTGCCCGCTTCATTGTTTGCTCAGAAGCCTGTTCCTTCAAGTGGGTGCTGCTCTATCCCTTTATATGTGCTCTTCTTGTGTTAGTGACCTCTCAGTGCTAGTTCTGAGATCCACTCTTCTTAAAAAGTTCATTTTGTATGTTTATATGATTATTAAAGTGTTACAATGTATGTTCATTGTGGGAAATTTGGAAAATAGAGAAACATAGAAAAAAGATTTTAAAAACAGGTATAATCTCTATCACAAAAGATATATTTTAGTTTATTTCTTTCCATTTTTTTTTCTGTGCACGCTGTGTCCTGTGCTAACATGGTTGTGTTTGTATGTGAATTTCCTCTTAACTGGGCCCTCAAGCCTCACCTGTCATCTCTCTGGACCTGCAGGTCTGAGTTCAAGCTTCGCCAACATGGTCTGATTGTCTATTTTTTTCTGTTTGTTTTTTTTTTTTCTTACAGCTGTGCTAATGGTCTTTTCCCTGATATCTGTCACCTATGGGGCTACCCTGTGCAATATGTTGGCTATCCAGATCAAGTATGATGAATACAAGATTCGCCTTGGGCCATTGGAAGTCCTCTGCATCACCATCTGGCGGACATTGGAGATCACTTCCCGCCTCGTGATTCTGGTGCTCTTCTCAGCCACCTTGAAATTGAAAGCTGTGCCGTTCTTACTGCTCAACTTCCTGATCATCCTCTTTGAGCCCTGGGTTAAGTTCTGGAGGAGTGGTGCCCAGATGCCCAATAACATTGAGAAAAATTTCAGCCGGGTCGGCACCCTGGTGGTGCTGATTTCCATCACCGTTCTCTATGCGGGCATCAACTTCTCTTGCTGGTCAGCTTTGCAGTTGAAATTGGCAGACAGGGACCTTGTTGACAAAGGTCAGAACTGGGGGCATATGGGCCTGCACTATAGTGTAAGGTTGGTAGAGAACGTGATCATGGTTTTGGTTTTCAAGTTCTTTGGAGTGAAAGTGTTACTGAATTACTGTCATTCCTTGATTGCTTTGCAGCTCATCATTGCTTATGTGATTTCCATTGGCTTCATGCTCCTTTTCTTTCAATACTTGCACCCATTGCGCTCACTCTTTACCCACAACGTAGTGGATTACCTCCATTGTGTCTGCTGCCACCGGCACCCTCGGGGCAGGATTGAGAACTCAGAGCCATCCTGTGCTGCCGAAGCAAGGCAAAGCGTTGTCTGAGATTCTATCTTCCGGGTCTTTTGGGATAGGCTGGGGGCTGCCAAGAGCAACTTTGCCATTGAAGGAAAGGACGAGGCTCATAGGTGAGTACCCACCAGGAGATTTTCTTGAATTTTCTGGTAAGCCTCTAAGAAGAAAGAGCAACTCCCAAATAGGTTTTATTTCCTTAAGATTGACAGCTATGTCTGGAAACCCAGGGTAGCTACTATATACCAAGAAGGGTCAGAGGTACTGTGAACACCCCTCCCACCCAGGGCAGCTGTTTGGCTGCCCTAGGGGGTAATTTACCTCCAAACACCTTAAACTCTCTGGGTGTGATCTTGTAGCTCTGCTCATTTGCTCCAGGGCATTGCTGAGCTTTCCTAGGGCCGAGGTGAAGGCCCAGAATTCCACCAGAATATATCCTGACTGATCAGAGGATGTGACAACTTGCTAATTACCGGTACCTCCCAGGAAACTGGCTGATTAATGTGGAATTGTAACTGTAAGCATGGCTGGGTTTTTATTTTTTTTAATTCCAGTGAGAAACTCTGGTTTAAGAAGAAAACTGCCACCACTAAAACAGCTGCTCCCCCAAACAAGTTAGCTTTCCATTAGGATTTTACTAGTGATCATTCATCAGGGATCTCTCTTTTCAAGCAGCCCTTCCCAGGCACACTCGGAAGAGGGAGTGTGGAGTAGGATTCCTTCAGGGCATAAACCAGAATGACTCTTTCTCAGGGGCCTGCAGCAGCATCCAGCTTGTGGAATGGAGTGGTTGAGTAAAATCTGTCACTTCCTACATTGTTATCAGGAATTCCCTCCAACCTGGTTTTTCTGTGCTCTTGGCGGTTTACTACTTGATACAGATCTCAGAGAAGCTGAACTGTAATTGAAAATGTTTCTAATATATGGAAGAAATGAAGATTGCTTTGTGTCTCCTACTGTTCTGAGTATTTTGCTGGGTTTTTTTCCTAGGGGAGAGAGAAGGTAATAATAGCTGAGATACTACCTTCATGCTGTTTGGGGTTTGGATGGCAGCTAATACGCCAAGATAGAGTGAAGACAGAGGAGGGAGACCAGATCACATTAATTCATCGTTGGTACTGGTTTTTGCCCACTGGATTTTTATTTTCTAATAAGGAAATGTTTATCAACCTTCTGCTCATTCCCACACCCCCAATGGATGAATGCGTACCCCCCTTTCTCATGTATCTCCTATCAGTAGGGTATTTTGATGGGGATGTCAGCAAGATGCCTCTAAGGTCACCGAGGAATGGAGGTTAGTATGGCCACTGCCTACTGTGACCTAGTATCTCAGCATTTACTATGTTTACCTCTCCCAGACCAGGAAAGTTGAGAATTCCTAGTAGCATTTACCAAGTGTTGCTACCACAATGTTTTGAGAAATTGTGAACAATCTGACCTAAAACTTCTCATCCCAATCCAGTTTTACTCTTGAGATCATGTTAGGAGTTTATCTTTAGCCATTTCCCGTCCTCTTATCCAGTGTCCGGAGTTTATGGTGGAGGAGCTCCCTCTTTTAAGTAGCAGGGCTGTTAGCCAGAATCGTCCTATTTCCTGACATGTCTGGTGTGGTTTTCCCATCTTCAACCACTGTTTCAGGGCTAAAAGGATTAGATAAATAATTTGGGGAGAATCGAGTGACTTGCTTTGGACAGTGGATACTTTGTCAATCCAACTGCTTCATTTTATCTTTGATGAAGAGACTTAGTTAGGTTGGTGTCATAAAAAGCTCACACTCCTATCTTCTGACTATGTTATTTAACGTGAATTTGAAAGAATCTATTAGGCTTCCAGAAGAACACACTGTCTCTTTGGAATTCAAGCAATAATTTCTCCCTAGTGGTTAATATGCCCTTCTATTAAAATCAGAAGCAGCGTGGAACTGTAATTTGGTCCATTAAAAGCCATGTGAATCAGCCACTTAAGGCACAGGTGCTATGGGAACACAGTGACACACACTAAGCCAAGCAGGTCAATTAGCGCTAGAGTGGAGATACACAGGGCAGAAATATGTGCCTTGGTACTATTTTTTTTTCCCCACACACACTTCGCAGCCTCCGTGACTTAATATATCTGGAATGCAGGGGGTGCAGGGTGAGGGGTGTGGAGCAGCTTCGGACCTGAAAAACCTGCTGCCCTTACCCAAGGAGAAGAGATTCTAGTGATACATTATGCAAATGAACTCTCAGAACCTCCTCTAGGTGGTGGCCTTTCTGTTCCACAGCAATCTTCTAGATCCACAAGAAAAGGACAAATTTCGGAATGTGGTGGTGGGGCAAGGGAAGTGCTCCCATCTGCAAACGTCTCTTTAATTGACTACTCTCTTTTTATCCTTTGAAATCTCAAAGTGACACAGGGTAGTTGTGTAGGGGCGAGTCTTAGTGGGAGAGGAGGCAGAGATGGGGCCAGCAAATGGATCTTGGAAAAGGAAGGCAGAACCATGAATGTGGGGGAAAGAGAAGCTATCATAGCAACAGCTTTTTTCCCCCCATATTCTTGGATATTTGGTAGGCTAAGTATGGGCAAATGAACATCTTAAGGAAATGTATTAAATAAACTCATAGTTGTCAATTTCATTTGTTCCACAAGTGCTTTAAAGACTATGCGGCATTAGAACTGTGAGGCACTGTAGGAGAATTAAATAATAGCTAATATTTATAAGCATTTACTGTATGTCTGGCACAGCACTTTATATGCATTATTTCATTCAATCCTCAAAACAATCCTTTATGAGGTAGGTGCTATTATCCCCCATTTTACAGATGAAGATTCTAAAGTCACGGCTAATATCAGAGCCAGGATTCGGTCTTAGGCACCCAGGCTCCAGAGTTTACACTCTTCATCATGACATAAGCCTCTAGATCCTCTTAGGTCCTTTGTGGAATTAGTTTAATATGTTAGTGTTTCCAGGAATCTTTTCTGGGCTGTGCCTGGGTTCATATCAAACATTCTTTCTTACAAACACTCGTAATCAGGAGATATCACTCAATTTACTCTAGACAGAAAAAGGTCAAGTCCTAAAAGGACTAGGATGAAAATTGAGTATGTGTTCACATGCACTCATAGGCTGATGTTATTTAATGTTCTCTTGTACTTATATGAACTTATATTTAATGTTCACATGTACTTATATACTGGGAGTGTAGGTATAGGGTGGGGGAGAGTAGTAGATGGACCCGTTTCCTTTCTAGTTTTAAGATTTTGTCTCCTGTGTGTTCTTAAACGCACAGCTTCTAGACCCCGGTGGTGCAAATAAAACTGGAGGGAGCAGTTACTACCCAGGTTTATATGAATCTTTCCCCCCTCCCCTGCCAAACAGCCAATCACAGCAGGGGAGTGCTGAAGCCCACTCACTAATCCTTCCTCATAGCAACACTGCCCTTACTCCTGTTGAGAAGCTGACTCCTAGTTCTAAACAGGCCACGGGATAAGGATGTTGAAGAATAACGCCCCTCCTCCCCCAGCTGTCACAGTCCTGAGAGCCTAAGTCAACATTCAGTGCTCTTTCAACTAGCCTGCTCCCTCCAGCACCTCTCAAGGTCATGGTCCTCAGCACTCAGTTGATTGCTGCTTCCAGGGTAAGCATCCTGTGGGCAGCTGAAGGGTAGAACATTCACCGGGACATTCCATCTAAACCTGTGGAGTTCCAGGATGCCAGGCTGCTCAGTCCATGGAGCCTGCAATTCTTGATCTCAGGGATGTGAATTCAAGCCCCTCATTGGCTGTAGAGATTACTTAAAAAGAAGATCTTAGAACTCCACAGGTTTGGGGGTTTTTGTTGTTGTTTCTGAAAAGTCCTTTAGTATAAAAGCAGAAGGCTCTGGACCCTCCAAAATACTTACCTACCCAAGAGTGAGGGACTCCTCATTCTCTGAAACTTTTGCTATTGGGCTTTACTACTGTCTTCAGGGGACACCCAGAATCGTATGCCTTTCCTCTTGAAGGACCAGCACCATTAGTCACACACTTTAGACCTTAGAGCCTCTGGGGTGCACAGTGAAAGTATGATATGAGCCTTGGCAACAAAGCATATACCATGTGAAACCAGAAAGTGGCAAGGCCAACCTGTGTGAGCTGTGGGAACTAGGTGTGAAAACAGTACACTTTCATGTATAGAGATAATAACATCTGAATAGCACTGTATTATATTCACGGCACATTGACACATATTAGGTCTGTTACCATTGTATCATTGTTGGGATAAGCCCTCTGAGCTGTACATATGAATTTACATTGCTCTAACCTTTAATTTATTAAACAATTATTAAGCTCATTTTGTACCAGGAAAACCTATGTGGATATTTCAGAGTGCTTTATAGGTGCTGAAAGACTCAAAAGCGAATCCCAAATATCGAGTTTAAGTGGTACTGGAGATAAATAGCCACTGGTTCTCATCACTGGTATGAGAGTAAAGTATTGGCATTAAGTTTTTGGAAGGCAGTTTGTCAGTATTTGCCAAAATTAAATGGGCATACTTTCTGTCTCAGAATTTTAACCTCTAGGAATTTTTTTCTTTGGCAACATAGCCACACTTGTGCAAAGAGATATGTACAGGAATGTTCATTATAGCACTACCTGTGCTGTAACAGTGAAAAGTTGGTAACAACTTAAATTTCCATCTATAAGGGAATGATTAAATTCTGACAATTCTATCACTGGAATACTGTCCAGCCATTAAAAAGGTATATGTGTCCCTATGTTTATTATAGCATTATTTACAATAGCCAAGATATGGAAACAACCTAAGTGTCCATCAATAGATGAATGGATAAGGAAAATGGTGTGTGTGTGTGTGTGTGCGTGTGTGTGGTGGAATATTATGTGGCCATAAAAAGGATGAGATCGTGCCATCTGAGACAACATGGATAGACCTAGAGGGTATTATGCTAAGTGAAATAAATCAGACTAAGAAAAACAAATACCATAGGATTCTACTCATAAATGGAATCTAAAAAATGCATAAACAAAATGCAAAATCAGACCTATAAATAGAGAACAAACTGATGGTTGCCAGAAGGGAGTGGGGGATTGGGCCAAATGGGCGAAGGGGAGTGGGAGATACAGGTTTCCAGTTATGGAATGACTAAGTCATGGGAATAAGAGTTACAGCATAGGGAATAAGTCAATAATATTGTAATAGTGATGTGACAGATGGTAGCTACACTTGTGAGCAAAGCACAGTGTGTAAACTTGTCAAATCACTGAGTTGTACACCTGAAACTAATGTAGTGTTGTGTGTCTACTAAAACAAATGGGGTAGATGTATACAGTATGTGCTAAGTGAAAAGGTTGGTGAAAAAAAGCAAGTTGAAAAACAATGTATAGGACGAGATTATGAAGAATTATTCAAAACTTAGAAACAAGTGTGTCATAGGAAGAATAGTGTCCCCCTCCCAGATCTCCATGTCCTATTCCTCAGAATTTGTGAATATGTTACGTTACGTGGTAAGGGGGAATTAAGTGGGAAATTGAGGTTGCTAATCAGCTGACCTTGAGATGGAGAGATTACCCTGAATTATGTGGGTGTGCTGGATGCAATCATAAAGGTCCTAGTGAGAGAGAAGGTGATGTGAAGATGGAGACAGGGATATTGAAGATGTTACACTGTTGGCTTTAAACATGGAGGAAGGGGCCACAAACAGAAATGCATCTCTAGAAGCTATAAAACACAAGGAAACAGATTTTCCCACAGAGTGTCCAGAAGGAGCAGGTCCCTGTCAACACCTTGATTTCAGCCCAGTGAAACTGATTTTGTACTTCTGACCTCCAGAGCTGTAAGAAAATAAATGTGTTTTTTAAGCCACAACAGTTTGTGATGATTTATTATAACAGCACTAGGAAACTAACACAAAGGGAAAAGATGATTACTTGATGCTTTAATGTCACCTTAAGAGCATTTTCTAACAGGCCTGAGGGTCATCTAACTCTCTATGTCTGGAGAATTGTAATTTAGCACAAGTGATTAAGGTTTAGTCATTTTCCAAATCTAGAAAACTGACAAAATGCAACAAGATTTTCTATCCACCTAAAAGCATGATTTTGGTTCTTAGTGCCCTGCAGGACATGAATCAGCTTTAATTCTAACTTAGCAATATCATTCTGGCATTATTTTAGCATTTCTTTGTTTTTAAACTATAAAATACCAGTTCTCATATCCTCTTTTGAGTTAACTTTGCCATCTTGCTGGTTTCCTCCTTTGTGAGTTAAAATTAAACTTTGACACATGCTCACTCTCTATTTGTATGAAACTTAAAAAAAAACATTCTGAGACTCCAACAGTGATCCTATTTTTGTAAAAACGAAACAAACAATATGGTCGTTTGGGGAGCTGGAGAAAAATGCTCCATAAACTTTACAGCAGTTCTCTGGTTGGGACGGGGGTTTGGGGGGATTTCTTCCGTGTTAAATAGTCTGCAATATTTAAATTTTGTATAACTTTACATGATATTTGCAATCAGAAAAATATATTTAAAAAGTAAATACATGTAAAAAAATGACTCATACACAGCGTCTGCCTTCAAGTTTAAGATCTAATTGGAGACATGTATTGCCTACAACTAATTAGAAATCTGAGGCAAATTGTGGTAGGTGCCCTTGAAAGAAGTGGGTGTCATCTGTTGAGTGTTTATTAGATACCAAGGTCCATGTTGATCCATTTACATCATCTCATTTCATCATCATCATCATCATCATCATCATCATCATGAGCCTCTGAGGTAGATGCTATCTCCATTTTTCAGATGAAGAAGCTGAAGCCGAGTGACTACCCAAGGTCAGACAACTAATAAGGGGAAGAACCAGAATTTAAACTCTGGTCTTTATGATTCCAAGGCTCATATTATTTCCAGTCTACCACACTGCCTCCCATAGATGTTGGATCCCATGGTCTGGACTGGGTAGGACTGAAGAAGGTGGGTACTTTATACTCATCTTTGGCTCTTTAAATGGGGCAGGTGCATTCACATATAACAGAAGGGTACAGGCAAAGGTCCCCTATCTCTAATATCTACCCAACTAGCCTATGGCTTAGCCTGCTGTAATATGGTTCCCAGTCATCCATATATGCTCATATTCCTGGCTTTAGGCTCTAGTCCCTCCTTGCTTTCTTGACATAATTTGGCTCTGCTTCTCTGGTTTACCAACCTCTGCCTACCACACTTGACTCTCTAATTTGCTTTTCCCCATTGGATTGGCTCGCTTGCTGATGAGACATTCCTCCCACCAGCCTCAGGCCCAGGTACCCACACCTGCTAGGCAAGCTCCCTTGTCTTTCAGCCAGGAGAGTAGGATTGAACAGGCATATGTCAGAAAACTAGACCATCCCTGGGAGTGGCATGGAAGAATCATGTGCTTGGGGCCAAGCCAGGAATTCAGCGCCGGAGCAGAAAAGCAGGAATGTATTTGAGAATGAAGTTGAAGCTGGCGTTTGAAGGATGGGGTGGTAAATAACAGGGCACATTTGAAGTCCACAGGTGTAGCCTGGCCTGGGAACCAGTGGGTCATTGGGGTCTGAGGAAAGGAAAGCAGGAATGCAAATGCCTGATGCTAAGTGAATACTTCTGGGTGAGGTTTGGGGTTTTATTGCCTAATCATTGGAGCCTGCTTCTGCTTGGGCTTTCCCTATAATACCTGGTGGTGTCAGGCAATGAGATCTAAGCAAAGTGCTGTGGGAACACTGAAGAAGGAGAGATTCAGTTCTGACTGAGGAGCTGAGGAAAGGTCAGCAGAGGATGTGAGATTTGAACTAGCCTTGAAGGACAAGTAGGGTTGCCATTGGTGGTGGGTGGGGATGCGTTTTAGCAGAGGGAACATTACAAGCAAAGACACAGGCATCAAGGTTCATGAGTGACACATATGTTCACTGAACTGCAAGAAGTTGTAGTAAGGCTGGAATATAGTGTGCACTGGGGGTGAGCCTCAGTAAGGAGATGAGGTTAGAAAGGTAAACAGGGGAGCCATGTAGGGCCTTCCATGTGTTGGCTTAGTGCCAAATTTGAATCTAAGCAATGGAGAATCATTGAAGGCTTTAAAAAATTATCATACAGAAAAATTGACATCCTGGGGTAATATACAGCTCTATGAATTTTAACACATGTAGAGATGTATGTAACCACCACTACAGTCAGGACACAGAACAATTCCAATACCCCCAAAGAATTCCCTCACACTACCCCTTTGTAATCACACCCTCCCAACACCCCTAAACCCTGGCAACCACTGATCTGTTCTCTGTCCCTATAGTTTGTCTTTTTGAGGATGTCATATAAATGGAATCATGCGGTACATAACCTGTAGAAGATTTTTGAGCAGAGTAGTGACATGGGGGTATTTCAGGAAGACTATTTTGGTGTTTGTGTAAAGGATGGATTAGAGTAGGGTAAACTGGAAGCCAGGAGACCAGCTGCAAGAGTTCAAACCAGAGATGACCATTCCTTTGGCACATGTGGTACATATTCATTAAAAGGCTGATTGTGGTTAATGAAACAGCTGTGAGAAGAAAATGGCACTAAACTAGGTCATGTTTTATAACTACAACATTTTGACGTACTTTAGTATGATTACCCGAAGGATATAATGGTACATACACACACACAAAGACAAAACAAAACAAAAACAGGCCATGAAAGAACACATACAGTATTGTTCAAATGTCTTTTTTTTAACGACATGCATCTGTTTTCAGAGAAAAATGTCTGGAAGGTCTCAAATACACACTAAGATTTGTTATTTGTTTGTTATTTGTTATTTCTGCATGGTGGAATTAGAGGTGTAATTTTCTTCTTTACTATATTTTACATTTCCGAAAGCCCTGTTTCCTCTCCTCCTACTCCCCTTCCCCTACCCTGATAGCCTTGAGAATAGGTAGAAGAATAGGTAGGATAGATACAGTTTTTTTGTTCCTTTGTACTACTTGGTATAATTCTACGTATGTGGCAGACATGATACATTTTAATCAGTTATTATTTCTGTGTTATGAGAGAGTTGAGATACTGTAATGAAGTGACTTGGCCAGGATCACACAGCTAATTCAGGGCAAATGAGAATGGAAGCCAGGGCTCATACCCCTAGTCCAGATTAAAAACAAAACAAAACAAAACAAACTTCTCTATTATGAAAATGTTCAAACATATATAAAATAAAATAATATAATGTATTTCCATGTACCATCACCCAGCTTCAACAATTTTCATTTTGCCATTCTTATTTCATCTAGCTTCCAATCTTTTTTCAACTGGCTGGAGGATTGTGTTTTTTATTATTTTTTAAATTAAAGTATAATTAATATACAGTGTTCTATGAGTTTCAAGTGCACGATATAATGATTCAACATTTCTATACATTACAGCTCTTTATCACCTTTATCTATTTCACCCCTTTCCTCACCCATCTCCCCTCTAGCAACCACCAGTCTGTTCTCTGCATTTAAGGGTCTGTTTTTTTATCTTTTTTCTTTGTTCATTTGTTCTGTTTTCGTAAATTCCATATATGAGTGAAAACATATGGTGTTTGTCTTTAACATATCTCATTTAGCACTGTACCCTTTAGATCCATCCATGTTGTGGCAAATGGCAAAATGTCATCTTTTTATGGCTGAGTAATATTCCAGTGTGTGTGTGTGTGTGTGTGTGTACACACACATACATCTTTATCCACTCATCTATGGATGGACACTTGGGTTACTTCCATATCTTGGTTACTGTAAATAATGCTGCAATAAACATTGGAGTGCATATATGTTTTTGAACTAGTGTTTTTGTTTTCTTTGGGTAAATACCCAGTAAAGGGATCATATTGTAGTTCTATTTTTAATTTTTTGAGGAACCTCCATACTGTTTTTCACAGTGGCTGCACCAATTTGCCTGGAGGATTTTAAAGAAAATTTTACAGTAGTTACTTTGGTATGTAATCTATAACTGATAAAGACATCAAGACATACACAGAATCACTATGCCATCATGATATTCAACAAAATTGACACTAATTTCTTAATTTGTAGTTCATGTTCAAATTTTCTCAATTGTTTTCAAGATGTCTTTCTACAGTTGACTTATTCAGATCAGGATCTGAACAAGGTCCACCCATTGCATGTGGTTAATAGATTTCTTAAGTCTCTCTTATTTTATAATCATGCATTCTCCCTTTTTTTTATGTCACTGATTTGTTGAAGAAACTGGGTCATTTTTCTGTAGACTGTCCTGCACTCTGGATTTGGCCAACTGCTTCCTTATGATATTGTTTAACTTGCTCCTCTGTCCCCTGTATTTCCTATGAACCAATAGAGCTAGAGGTTTGAGTAGATTCAGTGTCAATTTGTAGGCAAGGATACCTGATGGATGGTGCTCTTTCCTTCCTACTGCATTCCATGAAGTGCATTATGTCTGCATATTTCATTTTGATTGATGCTAAAGTTGGTCAGTAGGGTTCAGATGATGCCAGCTTATCCCATTCTAAAGATTCCCATCACCTAGATCCGTTATTTCATTAAGGAATTGCAAAATGATTTTTCTAATGCTAACATTTCTACTACATTTATTAGCTGGACTTCTATAAATAAGAATTCCCTCTCATCAGCCATTGCTTACTTTGAGACACAATTTATACAGGAAAGGCAGGATATATGCTGCATTTTTTCTCTTTATCAGTTTTCTGAGTAATAAGTTGATGCCTTAGCAATCTCCAGTAACAATCAACACAGGTTTTTTTGCCTTTAGCATCATTATGAACTCATATATTTTTATATGTTTGATATGCTTCAATCCAATGCAATCATTTTTTAAAATTTTTATTTATTTATTTATTTATTTATTTGAGAGAGAGCAAGAGTGAGAGAGCACAAGCAGGGGCGGGGGAGCAGCAGAGGGAGAGGGAGAAGCAGACTCCCCGCTAAACAGGGAGCCCGATGCGGGGGTCGACCCCAGGACCCTGGGATCGTGACCTGAGCCGAAGACAGACACTTAACCGACTGAGCCACCCAGGCACCCCTAATGCAGTCAATTTTAAGAAAATTTTTATTTTAGACCAATTTTAAACTTAGAGAAAATTGCAAAGATAATACAGAATTCCCATATACCCCTCACTCATTTTCCTCTATTGTTAACATCTTGCACTGCTATGATACATTTGTCACAACTAAGAAACCAATATTGGAACACTGTTACTAATTAAACTCCATAGTTTATTCAGATTTCAGTGGCTTTTCCCTAATGCCCCTTTTCTGTCCCAGGTCCCACCCAGTATATCACATTACATTTAACTGTCTCATCTCCCTTACCCTTCTCAGGTTTATGACAGTTTGGTCCTGGTCTTTTCTTTGTTGGGAGGATTTTGATAATTGATTCAATATCTTTACTTGTTATATATATGTTCATATTTCTTATAGCATTTTGAGTCAGTTTTGGTACTTTGTGTGTTTCTAGGAACTTGTGCATTTCATCTACATTGTCTCATTTGTTGCATACAATTGTTCATTGCATCGCTTATAATTCTTTCAATTTTCTGTATAGTTGGTGGTAATGTCCCACTTTAATTTGTGATTTAGTGATTTGAATCCTCTCTCTTAGTTTTTTTTTTTTTTTTTTTTGGTCAGTGTAGACTGAAGGCTTGACAATTTTGTTGTTTTAATAGAACCAACTTTGATCTTGTCAATCCCCTTCATTGTTTTTTCTGTTCTCTATTTTGCTTGTTTTCACTCTAATCTTTATTATTTCCTTCCTTTTACTAACTTTGGGTTTAGCTTCCTCTTCTTTTTCTAGTTCCTTAAAGTGTAAAGTTAGGTTATGGATTTAGGATCTTCTTTTTTTTAATGTAATTATTTACAGTTATAATTTTCCCTCTTTGCATTGTATTTGCTGCATTCCATAAGTTTGGGTAGATTATGTTTTTCTTTCCATTTGTCTCAAAGTATTTTCTAATTTCACTTCTAATTTCTCTTTGACCCATTGGTTGTTTAAGAGTGTGTTGTTTAACTTCCAAATATGTGTGAATTTTCCAGTTTTCCTTTTTTATAACTTCTAGTTTGATTCCACAGCTAGTTAGATAATATACTTTGTATGATTTCAATCATTTAAAATTTATTGAGACTTGTTTTGTGGCCTAACATATGGTCTATTCTGAAAAATGTGTACTTGTGAAGAATGTATATTCTGCTATTGTTGAATGGATGCTCTATATATTTCTCATAGGTATAATGTTGTTCAAGTCCTCTGCTTCTTTATTGATCTCCTGTCTAGTTGTTCTAGGCATTATTAAAAGTGGAGTATTGAAGTCTCCAGCTATGATTGTAGAACTATGTATCTTTCCCTTCCATTATGTTAGTTTTTGCTTCATATATTTTGAGAGCTCTGTTGTTAGTGCATAAAGGTTTATAAGTTTTATGTCTTCTAGATGGGTCAACCACTTTGTTATTATATGATGTTGTTCTTTGTGTCTTGTAACAATTGTTGGTCTTAAAGTCTTTTTTGTCTAATATTAGTATAGCCTTCCCAGCTCTCATTTTGTAATTATTAGGGTAAAATATCTTTTTCCATCCTTTTTATTTCAATGTATTTGTGTCTTCTAATTTAAAGTGAGTCTCTTGTGGGGCACCTGGGTCATGATGGATAATCCTTTTAATGTACTGTTGGATCCTATTAGCTAGGATCTTGTTGAGAATTTGGCATCCATATTCATGAGGGAAATCGGTCTGTAATTCTCCTTTTTGATGGGGTCTTTGCCTGGTTTGGGGATCAAGGGTAATATTGGCCTCATAGAATGAGTTTGGTAGTTTTCCTTCTGTTTCTATTTTTTGAAATAGCTTTAGGAGAATAGGTATTATTTCTTCTTTGAATGTTTGGTAGAATTCCCTGGGGAATCCATCAGGCCCTGGAGTTTTGTTTTTTGGAAGGTTTTTAATCACTGTTTCAATCTCTTCATAATTAATTGGTCTGTTTAAAAAAATCAATTTCTTCCTGTTTCAGTCTTGGTAGTTTATAGGTTTCCAGGAAGGCCTCCATCTCTCCCAGGTTGCTTAATTTATTGGCATGAAACTGTTGATAAAAGTTTCTAATGATCCTTCCTATTTCATTGGTGTTGGTTGTGACCTCTCCCTTTTCATTCATAATTTTATTAATTTGGGTCTTTATTCTTTTGGATAAGTCTTGCCAGTGGTTTATCTATTTTATTAATTCTCTCAAAGAACCAGCTTCTAGTTCTGTTGATCTGCTCTATTGTACTTCTGGTTTCTAATTCATTGATTTCTGCTCTAATCTTGGTCAACTGCTTCCTCATGCATGGATTAGGCCTGTCCCTCTGTGGCTGTTCCAGCTTCTTGAGGTGAGAATATAAAAACTGCATTTTAGATTTTTCTATTCTTTTGAGTGAGGCTTGGATGGCTATGTATTTTCCCCTTAAGACTGCCTTTGCAGTGTCCCATAGGTTTTGGACCATTGTGTGTTCATTCTCGTTGGTCTCCATAAATTGTTTAAATTGATTTTTGATTTCCTGATTTATCGAATCATTCTTGAGCAGGATGGTTCTTAGTCTCCAAGTGTAAAACGAGATTTTAAATCCAAGAAAGAGGAAAGGTGTGGTTTACTGGGGAAGGGCTCCAGCATAAGAAGGAGGCAACAGGGAAGCTCCAGAATGATGGTGAAGGGAGATTCCAGGATGCCATCTGCACATCAGGAAGGAATAGAGGACAACCAGTTCATACAGGTCAGGAAGGCTCAGAAGAGAGATCTGTGATACCTGATCCACCTGAACACATGGGGAGGAGATGGAAGTCGCTGATGAAGAGTATAAATTGAATTTCTGCTAAGTAAATAAAAAACTATTTAAAGAAAGAAACTAAATATTAGCTCCGGGGAAAAACAATGAGTTGTGTCAGTAAGGAAAAGTTATTTGTGAGACTTCACAGCTCAGCTGTGAATAGTGTTTACTTGGCCAACTGTAGACACTGAATAGTGGACCAACCAAAATTACAACATACGTACATTGGAAGAACGTAGGGGAGGGAAGGGTCTTTGGGTGAGGTGGGGAGCAGGGTGTGGGTAGGTAGGTCAATAGATAATGTCAAAAACTTAAAGAAGTAGCAAAAAAATAATGTTATTTAGAGAACCAAGATAAGTGCCCAAAGAATCAGCTAAAAGAGTTGAAAGCTCTTGCTGCTCTGAGGAGTGGGAAATTATGGGGAAGGAGAAAGAGATCACTGTTTTCATAACAAAACTCACAGAACTAGTGAACACTGTAAATTATAATGTATAACTTTGATAAAGATAAAATATAAAAGCAACACATGCTCATTATAAAATTTTAGAAAATTCAGAAGAGTAAAAATTTTAAAAAATCACAAACTCACTTATCAATTGCCACACTTAATATGTTGCTATATTTCCTTTTGGGTGTTTTGACATGCCGAATTTTACCTAATTGTGATTATACTGTAGCTTGTTTTATTTCTCCATTAACTTCAAAGTATATACGTTTTCCTGTTACATTCTTTGAAAGAGCTCTGTCGTGTTCCACTGTGTAGGTATACTATAATGATGGACTATTTTCTGCTAGTGAGCATTTAGACTGTTTCCTTTTGATGGGGGGCACTATAGCTAATGCTTCAATGAACAATGAACCTCTTGATTCATAAACCTTTTTTTCCTGTACTTCAAGTTATTTCTTTAGTATATATTCTGAAGAGTGATATTACTATGAACTGAATTGTTCGTTGAAGCCTTAACCCTTCCCCCAGTGCAACTGCATTTGAGATACGGCGTATAAGTAGGTAACAAATATTAAGTCAGATTGTAAGGATGGGACCTTAATCCAGTAGGGCTGGTGTCCTTGCAAGAGGAGGAAGAGACACCGCAGTTCTCACTCTTCCTGTCTCCCTCCCTCTTTCCCTCTCTTTCTCTAGCTCTCTTTCTCACTCCCTGTTTCTGTGCACGAAGAGGAAAGCCCATGTGAAGACGATAGGGCGAGAAGGCAGCTCTGCAAGCCAGGGAAAGAGCTCTCACCAGAAACCGATCCTGAGGGCACCTTAATATCAGCCTCCAGAACTGTGAGAAAAGAAATGTCTGTTTAAGCCACCGGTCTGTGCTGGTTTGTGAAGGCAGTGCATGCAGACTGATACACATACTGTGTGTTTTAAAGCACCCATGTCAGATTAAGGAGTGTGCTTATGAGCAGCACCAGATGTTCTATGGAAGTGTGAACACCTGAACCTAATATTACACTGTATGTGAACTGAGTGGAATTTAAATAAAAACGTAAAAAAACCAAAACACCCTTGTCAAAATGTCGATGTCCCTGGGGAAGACTAACACTGGGCCCTGCTGTCGTCAGATATTCATGGCCTAGGATTACTTGAAATGCTGCTTTCTTTCCAGTGAAGTGAAATACTGGCACCTGGAGGTCAAACTAGCTACAGCTCATGAGGGATTGGCAGAGCTTCTGGAAGTCACAGACACTCCGCAGCACCGAGTTAATAAATGCCAAACCGGAGGCATCTGGGTGTCTCAGTCAGTTAAGCCGCTGCCTTCAGCTCAGGTCATTCAGCTTAGGTCATGATCCTGGGGCCCCGAGATTGAGCCCGGGGTTGGCCTCCCTGCTCAGCGGGGAGTCTCCCCCTGCGCCTCCCTCTGCTCATGCCCTCTCCCTCTCTCTCTCTCAAATAAATAAATGAAATATTTTTAAAAAATGCCCAAACAGGGGCACCTGGGTGGCTCAGTCGTGATCCCGGGGTCCTGGGATCGTGTCCCACATGGGGCTCCCTGCTCAGTGGGGAGTCTGCTTCTCCCTCTTCCTGCGCCCCTCACCCCTGCTCCTGCTCTCTCTCTCAAACAAATAAAATCTTTTTAAAAAGTGCCAAAACAACCACTAATAGCTCTGGGAATTACTTAGATATTGTAGTAATGTTTTGCTTTTGCTTAGTGAGTTGTATAAATTGTCAATGTGAATAAACATTGCTGGTTCCTTCCATTCAAAATATATCCTGACTCTACCCTTTTTTCCTACCTCGACTGCCCTGACCCTAAACCAATCCACTCTGGTCACAGCCCCCTCTCTCATGATTTGTTCTTTGCATCAGTTTATCAGAGGATACTTATTTAAAAAATGGAAAACAGATCCCAACTCTTCCCTGCTCAAAACTGCTTTCCATCACATTTAAAATAAAATTCAAACTCCTTGCCATGTTATATTGTATATGTGCAATGTTTTATATCGTCTGATTTACTTCAAAACACTTCAGTATCAGCTGTGCAATATACCTTATTTATTCTAAGATGCATTTTTTTCACTTTTTATCACCTCTAAAATTGCGGTGAATGTTACTATTAATGGCATGACATAGTTTAAATGACAGCAGTGTTTCTTGGTGCACAAAAGAATGATGGGACTTACAATCTATGACCTCTTGGACTCATAGAATCAATGATTTAATGAAGTGGTGTATCTATCTACAAAATGATCTTTTGACATACTGGTCTAGGGTGGGGGCAGTGGAGGTAGAAAGAAGGGGTGGATTTAATATATATTTTGCATTTTTTGAAACACACTATCATAGTCACCATCACTATTTTTATTCCAGTGCAATAACTAGAGGCTCTGACGGTCAGGGTCACCGAGGCAGAGGAACGTATTAGCGAATTGGAGGATGGGTTAGTAGAAGAAAAAACGAAAATAGAAGCTGGACTTAAAAAAATCCATGCCCACGAATGTAGGTTACGGGAGATTACTGACTGAATGAAATGATCCAATGTCAGAATCATCGGCATCCCTGAGGGGGTGGAGAAAAATAGAGGTCTAGAAGAGATATTTGAAAAAATTGTAGCTGAAAACTTCCCTAATCTAGCGAGGGAAACAAACAT
>NC_048218.1:68309769-68342239 GCF_002007445.2 Ailuropoda melanoleuca | reverse complement strand
TTCCCTCTCTCGCTGGCTGTCTCTATCTCTGTCAAATAAATAAATAAAATCTTAAAAAAAAAAAAAAGTACAGATGCCTCTTCAACATCCTCTTTTTTAAAAAAAATATAGCCCCTGAAGTGGGATTGCTGAATCATATGATTTCCAGTTCTAAGTTTTTGAGGATCTTTCATACTACTTTCCATTGTGACAGGTTTTTTTCATCTCTCTGCTCTGCTGTCCTGGCTTGCTCACTGAGGCTGGTTCCCCTCATGGTCATAAAAGGGTGACTGTTGCAGTACCAGGCGTTACGTGAAGATTCAACAATATGACGAATGAAGACAGACCATTTCTACTATGTGTTTTTTGTCACCAGAAAAGCTTTCTTCCCTGTTACAAAAGGACAAATATACAATTCCGCTTATATGAGGACCTAGAGGACTTAAATTCATAGGGACGAAAAAGTGAAATGGTGGTTTCAGGGAGTAAGGAGAAGGCAGAATGTGGAGTTGGCATTTAATGGGTATAGAGTTTCAGCTGGGGAAGATGAGAATGTTCTGGAGAAGGCTGGTGGTGGTGGTTGGTTGGGCGACAGGGTAAATGTGCTTAATGCCATAGAACCCTCCACTTAAAAATGGTAAAAAGTGGTTAAATTTTTTTGGTGTTTTTTTGTCTTATTTATTCAGGGGCGCCTGGGTGGCTTAGTGGTTAAGCATCTGCCTTCAGCTCAGGTCATGATCCTGGGGTCCTGGGATGGAGCCCCGTGGCAGGCTCTCTGCTCAGCAGGGAGCTTGCTTCTCCCTCTCCCTTTGCTGTTCCCCCTGATTGTGTGCTCTCACTCTCTCTGGCAAATACATACATACATATTAAAATATTAAATGTTGTTATTTTTCTTTTCCTCACATGAATTTTTTGCATAAGGCATATCATTGTTTCCTGACTACATCATGGACCTTGCTTTTGTAATTGTGCTCACATTACTCCAGTTTGTAATATCTTTCTCTGTCTTCTCTGATAATCAAAGACCTACATTTCCTTTAAACCTAACCCCAAATTCTACCTTCAATGTTAGCATTTCTCAATTATCTAAGCCTTTAGTGACTTACTCTCTCATCTGTGATTTTTATGGTCTGTACCTATTTGGTGCACAACATTTTATATACATTTTCTTTTTAAGTCTATGTCCTGTCTTCCCAATTAGGGTTTCAACACATTGAATTCAGGGATCCTGTTTTATGTCTGTTTTTATTTTCTTATTTATGTATTTATGCATGCATGTACGTATGTATGTATTTTTAGAGAGAGAGAGACAGCATGACAGAGAGAGGGAAAATCTTAAGCAGGCTCCACACCCAGTGTGGGGCTCAATCTCACAAGTTCATGACCTGAGCTGAAATCAAGAGCTGGACATCTAACTGACTGAGCCACCCAAGCGCCCCTGTCTGTTTTTATTTTCAATACTTAATCTAATACTAGAAACTCTCAATAAATATTTATTAGTTTCTAAGGGTGATTAGATTTTTAGCATTGATAAAATACATCATAAAAGGTCTGGGGATGTCTTTAAACCTAATTTAGATTATAATAGAATAATTAAGTTGTTAACATTTGAGAGTAATATTTCCATCAAATTTAATCCTTTTATATGTATATATTTGTATATCCATATATACATTTATTGAAATACACATAGAGCCACGATCACATCTGATTGTTTTGCTATGTTGATGTACTATGGCTTATTTTACAAAAGCAAATATTATAGTGCGTTCTAGGACACCTGTGCTCACACGATCAGTTCTTTGAAACTATATTTGGATGTGCAAGCTATTAAAAGCTTCTTGGACTGAGTGACCTTTCAGGCAAAATTTAGATCAAATACTCATACTGCTGCTGCCTGTTGCTGAGAGGAAGACAGCAGAAAACCCTGGATTCAAACCTCCATTAGGTTTTTGTTTTCCTTGTTTTGTTTCCTTTCATTTTGCCTTAAGAAGATGAACAATGAAACCACATCCTTGAAGGAGGCAATGAAAAGGTTGCTAAGGGCTACAGGGAGGGAGCAAGCATTGTCTGCTTTTCTGGGAAGATGGGTAAGAGAAGAATAAAGAATAAAAACAGGCAAAGAACTATAGACAAGCTAATTAGAATTTAAAGTGGTTTAAGTCTTCCAGGTTAAAAATATATATAAATTAATAATAAAAATTACTCCCAGGTGAATTCCATTCAATTAATGCATGTGCTATATTCTAGGTATACAAAATAAGTAAAATATGGTTTCTGTCCTCAAGGAGCTCAAAGCCTGTAGGGATAACAGCAGTATTCAAAAAGACTTAGAATTTAATGTGATTGACATGATGATGATGATATTCCTAAAGGGCCATGAGAACATGAAGAAAGGATTTTATACTAGGAAAAGGAACCCTTCAGAGAGAAATATTTAAGCTGAATCTTAAAGTGTGAGTAAAAGGTTATGCGAAAGAAAAATATGGGAAGAAATTCTGGCGTGAGGAAAAGTACCTGGAAGCCACAGAAGCCTGGAATCAGTCAGAGGCTAGATGTCTCACATGATTCGTGACTAAGATACGAGAGAACTGGCAGAAGATGGGAGCAAAGGGTTAAGGGCTTTCTTTGTTTATCCTCCTGAGGATATCCAATTTGGCTCTAACTGTATCAATGGACAACATAGATAACCAGTTGAGTTACATGATCAGAATTATGTTTTAGAAGCATATTTCTGGGGACGTGTGGGTGGCTTGGTCCGTTCAGCGTCTGCCTTCGGCTCAGGTCATGATCCCAGGGTCCTAGGATTGAGTCCCGCATTGGGCTCCTTTCTCAGTGGGGAGCCTGCTTCTCCCTCTGCCTGCCGCTCTCCTTGCTTGTGCTCTCTCTCTCTGACAAATAAATAAATTTAAAAAAAAATCTTTAAAAAAGAAAGAAGCATATTTCTAGAGGATGGATTAGAGGTAGCAGAAATTGAAAGAAAGGATTCAGTTAGGCTACTGTAATCCTAGGTTAAAGTGAAAGATAGTTATTAACCGGTTTAGTGGTGATGGAGAGGAAGGGATAGTTTAGAGGCAATAATGGAGAGGAAGGGGAAAAAAAAGGTAAAAATTATTCTGAGATTTCTAGTTCAAGCAATTGAAGAGATGGTGATATCACTAAGCTGGGCAATTGTAATAGAAAACAGATTTGGATTTGCAGACATGTGGTTTAGGATTTATTTGGAATGGTGTGGGAATCCCTTTTGGTGAGATGCTTCCAAAAAACTGTTAACAATTGTGAACTTTTATACTGACCGACAAGCTAGAGTTCCTCTCTTAGAGTTCAAGCTAGAGATGACCTATAAGTAATACAGTCTTAAAGGGGTCAAAGTTAATACAAACAGCATGCCAGATGACATTTTTTGACATGCAGACAGAAACTGCCGGCATATTAGGCCCTGCAGGCTTACACTCCTATGAAACATCATACATTTCATAGCGGGCCTTATCTATATGTAAATAAAATATCCAAGGGGCGCCTGGGTAGCGCAGTTGTTAGGCGTTTGCCTTTGGCTCAGGGTGTGATCCCGGCGTTCCAGAATCGAGTCCCACATCGGGCTCCTCTGCTATGAGCCTGCTTCTTCCTCTCCCACTCCCCCTGCTTGTGTTCCCTCTCTCGCTGGCTGTCTATCTCTGTGAAATAAATAAATAAATAATCTTAAAAAAAAAAAAATCCAAAACAGTGAGAGAATGCCACCATAGTAATTTCTGATGATGGGGGAGGGGGGTAGTTAGCAGGTTCAGTTTAGGACAGTTGAGTTTGACGTCTCCCTCCAGGTGGAGATGCTCAAAACATAGTTAAAAGTTACAGGTCTAGAGCTCAGGAGAGATGTGGTACCTGAAGCTGAATTAGCCTTCAGATAAAGTAAGGACAAAGAAGAAAAGATGGTCAAGGACTATAAGAGGATTGAGGTCACTGGGGACATAGAAGCTCAGGGAAGTGGTATGTGTATTTGTGTATCACTTCCTTCATGGAAAACAATTGTGGGGGCGTTCAGGCAATGAGCTGTGTGGTTGTTTCCAGTTCTCTGATTCAGTTTGACATAATTCTGGTGCCACAGCGCCCCCTGGTGAGTAAGGCTGTTCAGAGCTACCCAAAATGCCCTTGTTGGGTTGCACAGCTCAACAACTCATTCATATCGCGAATGAGACGTGTTTAATTACTTCTGTCTAAGGCCTTTGCTAGGTATTAGGGGACAGATAAAGATGTCCCAGGAATAGTCTCTGATTCCCTCCCTCCAACAGCTTACAATTTCATTCATGAAATGCTAACTCTAAAAATTAGTGGAGGCAGTCCCTGTGAAAATTAAGTCAGCAAGGTGATCTCTAGGCAGAAAGGTTAGGGGATTCAAGCAAGCAGTGGAAAGTGAGCTTATCCTTGAAGGTTGGATAGGATTTGGGCAGTCAGAATAGAGTAGAGAAATGCACCTTATTAAATAGTGGTCCCAGCACTAGGTAGCTATGACATTAAGTCTCAATCTTTTGGAGGCTCAATTCCTTTATCTGTAAAGTTTATTAATTTTTTAGTAATCTTTACACCCATGTAGGGCTTGAACTCATGACCCTGAGATTGAGAGTTGCAGGCTCCACTGACTCAGCCAGCTAGGTGTCCCTAAAACACTTTTGAAAGTATAAAGTACAATCCAAAATCAAGACATGGCAGATACTCAAATAATCAGACAATTAAAAAGTTTGGCAATATAAGGAATTGGGACCTGGGATGAAGGCTGGAGAGAACAGCAAATAGCAACATCTGTTCATAATCTTAAATTTAAATAGCTACCCAAATTAATAGTGGTTATAAACAATGTATTAGAGCCTTATCTTTTTTTTTTTTAAAGATTTTTTATTTATTTATTTGACAGAGATAGAGACAGCCAGCAAGAGAGGGAACAANTTATAAACAATGTATTAGAGCCTTATCTTTTTTTTTTTAAAGATTATTTATTTATTTATTTGACAGAGATAGAGACAGCCAGCAAGAGAGGGAACACAAGCAGGGGGAGTGGGAGAGGAAGAAGCAGGCTCATAGCGGAGGAGCCTGATGTGGGGCTCGATCCCATAATGCAGGGATCACGCCCTGAGCTGAAGGCAGACGCTTAACCGCTGTGCCACCCAGGCGCCCCTAGAGCCTTATCTTAAGGCAAAACCTTTGTCCCTTGTCCTAAAGTCCCCCTTGATTCTTTTATCCTATAGAGTAGACCACAGACTCCAAGCCTTAGAAGCACAGTTTAAAGAACTGGACTTCACCAAGGATAGTCTGACCCAGAGATTTGAACAGCATAGCAAGGCCTTGGCAAGCCAGGCAGCCCAAGATGAGCTGTGGACGGCAGTCCTGGCACCCAAGTGAGTATCCAATGAGAAACCAGTGGAATTTTGTGACTTTGCGAGAGCTTGCAGTGGTCATTCTAAACTTGAATTTCAATGGATTGTGAAGAAATCATCTTTTTTAAGGTTAATTCATTCAAAAACGATTAATTTGAGCACCTGTTCATACGCCGGCACTGCCATATACATCTCATCACAGTGTCTCTTGTTTGCCAATGTCTCACAAACACAGAGATGGGTGACGGAACTCCTCTGCTGTGGAGGAATTTGTGGTGTGAGTGGCCCGAGAACTAAGCTATCGGTGTAGTGCAGGCCCTTTTTCTAAAATATTTTCTAAAATACAACAGCTGGTTCTTCTAGTGGGTTTGTACCCTAGTAGAATTCATTCTATGTTTGTACATAGGGAGTTCTACGGATTAAGAAGCTCTCCACATCTTTTGTAGATTCACTCCAATGGAACTGAATATTTTATACAGCTACGTCATTGAAGTACTCTTCTGCTTGCACACTCGTGTGCTTGAGAAGCTGCCAGACCTGGTGAGAGGGCTTCCCACCTTAGCCTCTGTCCTGAGACGAAAAGTCAAGAACCAGCGCATTAGGGTTGTGTGGGAGTCTGTTCTGGAGGAGTGTGGACTGCAAGAAGGAGATATCACAGCACTTTGTACCTTCTTTATTGCACACGGTAACAAGGCAGAACACTATGGTGCTAAAGTGAGGAGGATGTATATCAGGGACGTCGCTTTCCTGATCACTAACATGGTAAACAATCAGGCTCTGCGGGATGGTTTGCTGAGGGCTGTTCAGGTCATTGAGAAGGGGAAAGCAGTTAGGGCCCCCGAAGAGCAAAAGTCATCCCTGAAAGAGCTGATACCATCAGTCAGAAACTAACTTTGATGACCAAGAGATTCTACTTGTAGTAGTTTATCTTGCAAATGGGGAAAAAAGATGTATGTGCAATTTATTACAGGCTTATTTTTACAGCAAAAGTGAGGGGAACTTTAAATAAAATATGATAAATTGATAGGATGGATACTTTCTGTGTAGCAATAAAGAAAATGAAAAAGCTATGGAGCTATCACCAAGATGTATTCCTTTAAAACATTTCCTATATATTGTTAAGTGGAAATAAAGGGCAAAAACAAATACACACACACACACAAGCTTAAAAAATATATCCATAAACTTCATAAGCTTCTTCCGAAGAGATACATTAGAAAGTAAGAACATTGGTTGTCTAAGAAAAAAAACAAAGAGACTAGGGGTCAAAGGTAGGAGGAATTCTTTTTACTGTTAATCTGTTTTGTACATTTTGAATTTTGAACCATGTGAATGTACTATATACTAAAAGACAAAAAAACCCCAATAAAAACACCTAATATATATTATATGTTGTGCATTTTCTCTCTGGTACACTACCATAGTTACTTTACACCGGAAAGGGAACTCTTATACATTGACTTGTATTAAAACATTTATTGGGGCACCTGGCTGGCTCAGTTGATAGAGCATGTGATTCTTGATCTCGGAGCTGTAGGTTGGATATAGAAATTTCTTTTTTTTTTTTTTTTAAGATTTTATTTATTTATTCAACAGAGATAGAGATAGCCAGTGAGAGAGGGAACACAAGCAGGGGGAGTGGGAGAGGAAGAAGCAGGCCCATAGCAGAGGAGCCTGATGTGGGGCTCGATCCCACAATGCCGGGATCACGCCCTGAGCCGAAGGCAGACGCTTAACCGCTGCGCCACCCAGGCGCCCCAGATATAGAAATTTCTATTGGATATAGAAATTACTTAAAAACCTTTTAAAAATTTTAAAAACTTTGTTGAATACCAAATGCCATGTACTAGGTGCTGGGAATAACAGAAACGTTTAAAAATGTGGACCCTGTCTGCCAGGTAAAGGTTAAGTGTTTATGCTTTATTTCGGAGGTACAAATTCAGATTAACCAAAAAGAGGTAACACTCTGGAAGGAGTTAGGCAGAGGATTCAAAGTTAATACAGTATGATGTGTTACCTTGCTGGCCCTTCTTTGAAAATGAGCCAGGAGACACAGCAGTGTGCTTGGTAGATAAATGCACTCAGTCTTGGAGCATCTGGCTGGTGCAGCTGGTAGAACATTCAACGCTTGATCTCAAGGTTGTAAGTCTGAGTCCCACGTTGGATGTAGAGATTACTTAAAAATAAAATCTTGAAAAAAAAAAAAAACCCGCACTGTCTTGTCCTTCTCCAGACACACTGTTTGGAGAAACCATGCCTAGAAAGAAAGATGGAAAGGAAATTTCTCTGTCATGCTTACTTAGTCTACTGTTTTCAGTTGGCCAAAGTTTGTTCCATGGGGAGTGACCGCCGCCCCCCAACATACTTCCAGGATGCATCATTTAAGCCCTGCCAGCAGCCGTGGGAAGCCAGTGCCTGCCTTGTTCAGTGCAGTGTTTTATTGGAGTCCAGAAGTGAAAGGAAGGGTCAAAGATTCTAGAAATGCAACTGGTCAGCTTCCAGCAGAGCAAGGGACTGTGGGTGCCAAAAGTAAACAAGGCCAAGGAAATCTGAGTAAACACATAAAATGCATCCATTACATAGACCTATCTACCTGAACACAGAAATCAAAATGCAGTAGTTAAATAATAAGACTACAATAAAAACCACTATCACTAGGCAATACAAGATTGGGTGAGTTCAGAGGAAGGTTATCACTGTGTGATTGAGGAATACTTCCTGGAGGAAGCACAATGAATTGATCCTTCAAGTAGGCAAAACAACAAAGTAACTCATTAGGATGAATTAAGATTTTAAACTACGGTCTGAAAGCACAAGATTTGGATGTCAGCCACGAGATCGTAGCTGAATGCTTAATAGTGCCTGGGTGGCTCAGTTGGTTAAGCATCTGCCTTCAGCTCAGGTCACGTTCCCAGGGTCCTAGGATAGAGTATCGACCGCATCAGGATCCTTGTTCAGTGGGGAGTCTGCTTCTCCCTCTCCCTACCACTTTCTCTGCTGTGCTCTCTCTCTGACAAACAAATAAAAATCTTAAAAAAAAAAAAAACTCTTAACAGTGTAAGGATATACCTCAGTATCATAAAAACCATTTATGAAAAATCCACAGTGAGTATCATTCCCAATGGGGAAAAATTGAGAACATTTCCCCTAAGGTCAGGGACAGGGCAGGGATGTCCACTATCATCACTGTTGTTCAACATAGTACTAGACGTCCTGGTCTCAGCAATCAGACAACAAAAAGAAATAAAAGGCATCCGAATTGGCAAAGAAGTGAAACTCTCACTCTTTGCAGATGACATGGTGGAAAAACCAAAAGACTCCACCCTGAAATTGCTAGAAATCATACAGGAATTCAGTAAAGTGGCAGGATATAAAATCAATGCACGGAAATCAGTTGCATTCGACTAGAGGGTATCATGCTAAGCAAAATTAGTCAATCAGAGAGAGACAATTATCAAATGATCTCTCTGATATGTGGAATTTAAGAAACAAGGCAGAGGATCATAGGGAAAGAGGAAAAAGTGAAACAAGACAAAACCAGAGAGGGAGACAAACCATAAGAGACTCTTAAATCTTAGGAAACAAACTGAGGGTTGCTGGAGGGGAGGGGGGTTGGGGGATGGGGTGGACCAGTGATGGACACTGGGGAGAGTATGTGTTGTAATGTGCACTCGGTGTTATATAAGACGGATGAATCACATACCTGTACCCCTGAAACAAATAATAATAATTTTAAAAAGAATAATATGATAAAAAATTTAAAAAAAATAAAGAATGGATGGAAATTAAGATGGACACACTAATCCTTCAGCAAATCTTCACTTTAAACTAAACAAGTGTTTCTCTTCCTCTTTCTTGAGGCCTCCCCCTCCCTTTCACTTGTTTTTCTGTAGAATCTTTTGTTCCAAGAACTGGGTACAGATGTTGATACTTAGTAACAAGACTTGGACGGCCCATGGCAGTGCTAGTCACGAGACCACCTCGAAAACATAAGAAACGTGGGGGCAGCACGTACCAGATTCCTGTCGAAGCTGCCTAGGTCCTGTAATTTCCTATGAAACTCCTCGGCCTTTTGCCCTGGCCGGGCTCGCAGTCTTGGAGGCATCAATCAGCCTGCTGCAGCCTCCTTTGCCTGGCAAAGCAATGAACTATCTTCCTTCTTCATACCCAAGCTCTAAGTCTTCGCCTTACCTATTTCGGCCCCAGAGCACAAAAGGTCAGTTTTGGACAGCACTTAGAAGGGAAGGCAATCCTAAAACCACCTATCTCTGAGCCTCAGACTTAGAAGGGGTGGGTTGGAAAAGGCTGTGGCAGCGCGTGTTAAATTTTAACAAGTTTGCGGATTCTCTGACCACATCCTTTCTTGGACATCAACCTAGGAAATGCTTTCCTAAGAACTCTAGAAAGCGACCTAAGAGGTTTGGTACAAGATAGCAGAAACTAAAAAGTAGTCTGAGGAGTAGAATTTTAAGAAAAGGGAAGGATTTTTAGGGGCACCTGTGTGGCGCAGTCATTAAGCATTTGCCAGCGTTCCCAGCGTTCTGGGATCGAGTCCCACTTCGGGCTCCACCGCTAGGAGTCTGCTCTTCCTCTCCCACTCCCCCTGCTTGTGTTCCCTCTCTCACTGGCTGTCTCTCTGTGTCAAATAAATAAATANTTCTGCTTCTTCCTCTCCCACTCCCCCTGCTTGTGTTCCCTCTCTCACTGGCTGTCTCTCTGTGTCAAATAAATAAATAAAATCTAAAAAAAGGAAGAGGGAAGGATTTTTAAAATTTCTGGTCTTTAATTTGTCTTGAGGCTTCCCTTTTTCTGCCAGAGACCAACGACACGACACTCAGGCGTAGCCGCAGCAAAAAGTACTGCAACACAAGGGGAGGGCCTTCTGCCGCGCCCAGAGAGGGGCGGGGCCCGACGGGCCGCGCTCATCGGACCGGAAGTCCCACCCCTCTGAACGACAGCTGTGTCGGCCTTTGGGCGGTTCTCTGAGTGGGAGGGGCCGTTTGGGTGGGCAGTTGTGACGTCACTAGCCCTTGTCGGGTTGCTACGGCACCACTGCTAAGATTAGGTATTTTGGGCTGACAGAAGGAAGGGGGCTGTGGGCGCAGAGCTCCGGGAAACGGCCAGGGTGCACGAAAGCTGGAACGGGGGGGTTCGCGTGCTGCTGCCACGACAACGGTAAAAGGGAAGTCCTGCTTCGGCTCAGCCCGGCGTCCGGGCGGAAACAGTGTTCTTCGCGGAGCTGAGGCCCCGAAGCTTCGCGCCTGGGCGGCCTCGGGCTTGGCTGCCCGGAGCTAAGGGAGCACCCTCAGTTGGTAAGAGGGAGGAGGTGAACTTGGCGCGAACTTCCTGCCGCGCGGGAGAGCTGGAGTGCACTGCCAGCCTTGCCGCAACGGCTGTGCTAATGCCTCGGAGCAGCCCCGGTCTCCCGACGGAAAGGTTCGTTTCCTTACCCATTTGTCTTAAACATGGACAAATACGCCGCCTTCCAGAGTAGTCCTGTTTCCCTGGATGGCAGAGCGCCTTTTTGCTTCAAGACGTTATGTGATGCTCCCAGTCCTTGAATTCTGAAACGCTGCTGGGCATAATATTTAAACACAGAGGTGTTAATTTCCTTTCTCCGTAGTTGGGCCGGAAATAAGATTCTTTCTCTTTCAGGTATTGATGTTGAGTATGCCTTTTTAGCATATTCAAATGGCTGTACCCAAAAGCGCCATCCCCTCCTTGTCAGAATGCCAGTGCCGCATCTGTGTGGAAATCCTAATCGAGCCCATAACACTGCCTTGTAACCACACGCTCTGTAACCCATGCTTCCAATCGACGGTCGAAAAGGCAAGTTTATGCTGTCCCTTCTGTCGCCGCCGGGTCTCTTCGTGGGCCCGGTACCATACCCGAAGAAATTCTCTTGTCAACATGGAACTGTGGGATATAATCCAAAAACACTATCCAAAGGAATGCAAGCTTAGAGTCTCTGGGCAGGAATCAGAGGAAATCGGTGAGTAAAACTCAGCGTGCGTGTTGTCTGAAAAACCAAAATCCTTTAAAAAGCGAATGACCACTAATCCATTTTCGAAAAGAATAAAAAGCCGATTAATATTTGTCTAAATTTTCCTCAGGGATTTGGGTTTTATGGGCCCCTAAATGTTGATTGAGTGCGATGCTAAGATTTTGTTCATTGTTAGAATGCCCAGGCTGTGTTCAGTTGTTTTTGGGGGGTTAAAAATGACAACAAAGAAACAAACCCAGAAGAATGGCCCACGTAGCGCCTTCAGTCATGTGAAAGGTATATAAATATTCACAGATGAGCAGTAGTCAGTCAGTAGAGCAACCCCAGGACGGAAAGTACTGGATTCCTGTATTACTATTTCTTTTGCTTTCATTTATTTTTTTTAACTTACTTGACTACAGCACTACATCTCCATTTATTTAAGTCTTCCCCTGAAGCATGCAGTGAGCTTCAAATAGCGTTCAGTGACCAGGTCCCTCTAGTTCATTTATTCTTATTTAAATCCCTCCACCTTGTAGACTTGACTCTAGCACACTTAGGTGATCTATAGGCCACGGCAGTGTTTCTTGTCTAGGCTTTGAATATGGTGCCTGTTCTCTGGTGTACTTGCCTTTTTTGGGGAATTACTTATATTGTGCTAAATATGTATGACAAATTTGCCATTTTAGTGATGTTTTCAGTAGTAGTTACACTTTATTAAAACTGTTTTATTGATATCTGCACATAGAATTGATATATTTAAAGTGTACAATTCACTGGTTTTGATATTTCACATCATTAGTTTTTTCAAAATTGTGGAAAAATATATATAGCATAAAATTTGCCATTTTAACCATTTTAAGTGCAAAATTCAATGGCATTAGTTATATTCACAATGTACAACCATCATCACTGTGTTTCCAAAACTTTTTAAAAATATATTTTATTTATTTGAGAGAGAGAGCACAAGCCGGTGGGGGAGTGGGGGAAGAGGGAGAAGCAGACTCCCCCCTGAGCAGGGAGCCTGATGCAGGACTCCATCCCAGGACCTTGGGATCATGACCTGAGCTGAAGGCAGACACTTTTTTTTTTTTTTTAAGATTTCATTTATTTATTTGGCAGAGAGAGACAGCCAGCGAGAGAGGGAACACAAGCAGGGGAAGTGGGAGAGGAAGAAGCAGGCTCCCAGTGGAGCAACCTGATGCGGGGCTTGATCCCAGAACGCTGGGATCACGCCCTGAGCCGAAGGCAGACTTAACGACTGAGCCACCCAGGCGCCCCTCCAGAACTTTTTCATCACCCCAAATTCTTTAACCATTAGGTAGTGACTCTCCATTCTTCGCCTTTCCCACCCTTTCTTCCCAAGTTTCTGTCGACTTTGTGTCTATGAATTTGCTTGTTCCAGATTTGTCATACAAGTGTATTCATGCAGTATGTGATCTATGTGTCTGATTTCTTTCACTTCATGTTTCCAAGGTTATACACAGTTATAGTTTGTATCAGTCCTTCATTTCTTCGTAGAACTGAGTAATATTTTATTTTATGGATTGTATTATATTTTGTTTATCTCTTCATCCGTTGGTGGACATTTGAATTTCCATCTTTTGACTGTTTGAATAGTACTGATATAAATATTCATGTATAAGTATTTGAACATTTCCTGTTCTTTTGTGTATGTACCTAGGAGTAGAAGTGCTGGATCATATGGTCATTTTTTTTTTTTAAATAAAGGTAGAAAGGTTAATTTTTTTTTTAAAGATTTTATTTGTCAGAGCACAAGCAGGGAGAGCTGCAGGCAGAGCAGGCAGAGCAGGCAGAGGGAGAAGCAGGCTTCCCACTGAGCAAGGAGCCTGATGCAGGACTCGATCCCAGCACTCCCAGATCCTGACCTGAGCTGAAAGCAGACGCTTAAGTGACTGAGCCACCCAGGCGTCCCTCGTATGGTAATTTTTTTTTTTTTAAAGATTTTATTTATTTATTTGACAGAGAGAGACAGCCAGTGAGAGAGGGAACACAAGCTGGGGGAACGGGAGAGGAAGAAGCAGGCTCCTAGCAGAGTAGCCTGATGTGGGGCTTGATCCCAGAGCACTGGGATCACGCCCTGAGCCGAAGGCAGACGCTTAACGACTGCGCCAGCCAGGCGCCCCTTGTATGGTAATTCTGTGTTTAACTTTTCGAGGAACTGCTGAACTTTTCCACAGGGCTGTGCTATTCTGCATTCCCACCTGCAATGTATAATGGTTCCAGTTTCTCCACGTTCTCACCAACACTTGCTATCTTCTGGTTTTTTTGGTGTTATTTTTATTTTTTAAATAGCCATCCTCGTAGGTGTGAAGTGGTATCTTAGTATCTGTGTCTTTTTAATTGTGGTAAAGTATATCACAAAATTTGCCATTTCCACCATTTTTAAAGATTTTATTTATTTATTTGACAGAGATAGAGACAGCCAGCGAGAGAGGGAACACAAGCAGGGGAAGTGGGAGAGGAAGAAGCAGACTCCCAGCAGAGGAGCCTGATGTGGGGCTTGATCCCAGAACGCCGGGATCACGCCCTGAGCCAAAGGCAGACGCTTAACGACTGAGCCACCCAGGCGCCCCCCACCATTTTTTTTTTTTTAAAGATTTTATTTATTTATTCGACAGAGATAGAGTCAGCCAGCGAGAGAGGGAACACAAGCAGGGGGAGTGGGAGAGGAAGAAGCACGCTCATAGCAGAGGAGCCTGATGTGGGGCTCAATCCCATAACGCCGGGATCACGCCCTGAGCCGAAGGCAGACGCTTAACCGCTGTGCCACCCAGGTGCCCCTTTTTTTTTCCCCCCCACCATTTTTAAGTGTACAGTTCAGTGGCATTAAGTACAGTCACACCGGTGTACAATCATCACCAACATACATCTCCAGAACTCTTTCATCTTCCCAAACTGAAACTCCATACCCATTCAATAGTAACTCCCCAGTTCCCTCTCCCCCCAGCCCTTTTAACCAGCATCCTACTTCTTGTTTCTATGAATTTGACCACTTTAGGTATATAAGTAAAATCATAGTAAGTATCTGTCCTTTTGTACCTGGGTTATTTCACTTAGATGTCTTCCAGGTTCATCCATATTGTAGCATGTGTTAGAATTTCATTCCTTTCTGGGGCACCTGGGTGGTTCAGTTGGTTAAGCATCCAGCCCTTCATCTCAGCTCAGGTTTTGATCTCAGTATTGTGAGTTCGAGCCCCTCGTTGGGCTCCATGCCCAGTGTGGAGCCTGCTTAAAAAAAAAAAAAAAAAAAAAAATTTCATTCCTTTCCGNCTTTCCGTGGCTGAATAATATTCCATTGACTGTATTTGCCACATTTTGTTTATTCATCAGTGGACACTTGGGTTACTTCTACCTTTTGGCTATTGTGAATAATGCTGCTATGAACAGTGGTGTACAAGTATTTTTTTGAGTTCCTGCTTCACCTCCTTTGAGTATGTACCCAGGAGGGAATTGCTGGATCATATGTTAATTCTATGGGATGTTTTTTTTGAGAGACTGCCATACTCTTCCATAGCCTGCACTCTTACATTCCCACCAGCAATGTGCAAGGACTGCATTTTTCCATATCCTTGTCAGCACTTGTTACTTTCTTACTTTCTGGGGTTGGTTTGTTTGTTTGTTTTATTTCTTTTAAATGGAGCCATCCCAATGGGTATGAGATACTATGTCATTGTAGTCTTGATTTGCATTTCTCTAATGACTAATGATATTGAACATCTTTTTATGTGTTTTTTGTCCATTTGTATATCTTTTTTGGAGAAANGTGTTTTATTTCTTTTAAATGGAGCCATCCCAATGGGTATGAGATAACTATGTCATTGTAGTCTTGATTTGCATTTCTCTAATGACTAATGATATTGAACATCTTTTTATGTGTTTTTTGTCCATTTGTATATCTTTTTTGGAGAAATGTTTATTCAGGTCTTTTTTTTGCTCATTTTTTAATTGGGTTATTTGTTTTTTTGTTATTATTGAGTTGTTGGTGTTCTTTACATATTCTAGTTGTTAACTCCTTATCAGATATGATTTGCAAATATTTTCTTCCATACCATAGGTTGCCATTTCACTCTGCTGATTGTGTCCTTTGATGCACAGAAATTTTTTAAGTTTGATGTAGTCCTATTTGTCTATTTTTGTTTTGTTTCTTATGGTTTTGGTGTCATATCTAAGAAATCATTGCTAAATTTCAATGTCATAAAGCTTTTTCTCTGTTTTCTTCTAGGAACTTTATGGTTTTAGGTCTTATACTTAGGTCTTTAATCCATATGGAGTTAATTTTTTAAATGTGGGATAGGGTAAGTGTCCATCTTCAATTTTTAAATGTGGATATCCAGTTTTCCCAGTGCATTGTTGATAAAATGTCTTTTTTAAAGTTTTTAAGTAGTAAATCTGATGTCTGGACCCCCTCAGAAATGGATTCTGTTAATTTATCTTGTTCTTTCGAATTGTCCATACTTTCTTGTTTCTTTGTATGCCTCGTGATTTTTTCTTTTTTTTGAGAAAATTGGACATTTGTGGGACATTTTGTTCTTTGGTTTTTTTTTTTTTTTCATTTTTTTCCTCGTTTTTTTTTTAAATAATTTTTATTATGTTATGTTAGTCACCATACAGTATATCCTTAGTTTTTGATGTAGCGTTCCATGATTCATTATTTGTATATAACACCCAGTGCACTGTGCAATATGTGCCCTCCTTAATACCTATCACCAGCCTATCCCAATCCCCCACTCCCTGCCCCCAGAAAATTGGACGTTTGAATGTAGTGATGCTGGAAGTCAGATTCTTCCCTTTTCCCAGAGTTCACCATTTTTTTGATTGTTGAAGGCTGTTATACTCCATTTATTCACTAAGTTTCCCAGACTGTTTTTGCCAAGACTATGTGCCTTGTTGTGTGTGGTCACCTAAGTCTCTTTGCCTTAGCTTGTGTTCAGTTAGTGTTTTGACAGATTTCCTTGAATCTCAGGACCTAAAAAAACAACAAAAAGAAACAAAACAAAAAAGTACCTTTTTGTCTTGGAATGTTGGCTCAGTGCAGAGGTGGTCCTTCAAACCTTAGCCAGGCTTGCACTGAGCCTAGGGATCAGCCCAAGGTGAAGGTTTGGGGGTCTTGTCACGTGTTTTTGGAGCATGTGTCTTGCCCTCGGTATGCTCCACCCCCTACAGAATGGGAACCAGTGTCCTATTCTGAGAATGTGGGTATCCTTCAAGACTGACACTACGCTGAGGAGGAGGTGGGGCAAGAGTAAAAATGCCACAGAACTTTCCTACTATTTTGAAGTTGCCTTTTTCTTGATTCGCCATTTTCTTGGTTGCTGTAAACCTTTGATTGTTTTTCAGAGTACAGACGATGTTGGCTCTGATAGTTTCTACTTGTTTTTTGATGTTTCTGTGGAGGGATGAGAGCTTGGAGCTGCCTGCTCTGCCATTTTGCTGACAGCACTCCATCAGCCTTCTCTTAAGTGCTTACCACTAAAACTTGTGTTATTTTCTTTTTTTTTTTTTAATAAAGATTTTATGTATTTATACTAGAGAGAGAGAAAAAACATGAGGGTTGGGGAGGAGCAGAAGGAGAGGGAGAAGCAGGGCTCCATCCCAGGATCCTGGGATCATGACCTGAGCCAAAGGCAGACACTTAACTGACTGAGCCACCCAGGTGCCCAGACTGGTGTTAAGCTTGGACTTCTCCACATTCTGTTCTAAATAAACTCATTTTCTTTGCGGGAGATCTTTGGAGCTCTCAGTTCTTACGGTCTGCCTCTTTCCCTGGGCTAAATCTGAGTCCGTGTTCTAGAGCTAGAGCCAGAGACAATGGCTTACCTCTCTCTTTATGAACAGGACAGTAGGCTGGCATAGTAGCCTCCAGTCTAATTGGCTTGCCAGCCCTAGAACCTTTGCCCCATGAATGAGCTGTGATGAGGGCAATTGGGGCCCTAGTATTCTCTACCTGCTGTGCCGGGGGTAACGCTTCCCTTCTGTGTGTTTGAAGTGGATGGAGGAAGGGACCCTACACTCTCTCAGGTCCACTTACCTGGAATTCAGCCTCTGCAGCTGGAAGGGATAAGACATGTTGGCAGTTTGTTCTCCCAAAGGGATGCTGTAGCTCTTTACCAGGAGTGGGGGAGACAGGAAGCCCTGGCTTGGCCACCCCACTTGGAGTGGAGCCTCCCTCTTGTTTAGCTGGGAGAAGGTTATGGCTCAAGTGCCAAAAATTCTCATTTTTCTTACTGAGCTTTAGTAAATTTTGGGGGAAATATTTCTTCATTTGATGTATGTTCCTAGGACAATTTCCAGGGATTTTTATTGGACCGATTATTTATACCTTTCTCCAGTTGTGGTGGTTTTGTTGAAGAACTAGTCTACAGATCTCTTCACTTTACTGTTCTGGAGGTTGATTCTCCTTGCTTTGTTTTTCACGTAAATTCTATTGAAGTATAACATACATACAAAAGTGTACAAATTGGGCTCCTGGGTGGCTCAGTCAGTTAAGCGTCCAACTCTTGATTTCGGCTCAGGTCATGATCTCAGGGTGGTGAGATGGAGCCTGCACGGGGCTCCTGCTGGGTGTGGAGACTGTTCGGGATTCTGTTTCTCCCTCTCCCTCTGCCCCTCTTTCCCCTGTCCAGGTGCACGTGCACATGATCCTGCACACTCTCTCTCCCCCTCTCCTCTCCCTCTCTCGCAAAAAAAAAAAAAAGAGTGTACGAATTGTAAACCTGAAGTTCAGTGAATTTTAGAAGTGAAAATGTCTATATAACCAGCATTCAGGTCAAGACCCAGAACTTAAGCACAATTCCTGAGTTCTCCTTGTGGCCCAGTCTCTAGTCACTTGCCATCCCTGTAACTACTGTCCTGATGTGTAGCACCATAGATTGCTTTTACCAGTTCTGAACCTTTTAAAATATGGCATCTTGTATTTTGTGTCTAGCATCTTTAGCTCACCGTTATATTGGGAAATTGATCCATGATCTATGTGATGTAGTTTGTTTTCATTGCTGTACAGTACTATGTTGTATGGATATTAAATAGTGAAAGAAATGAAAAATTTTATGTCCATTGATGTTGGGCATTTTGGGCTGTTATGAATAGTGTTGTAACATTTTCTTTCTTTCTTTTTTTTTTAAGATTTTCTTTATTTGAGGGAGCATATGAGAGAGAGAGAGAGAGAGCGCGCGCGTGAGCATGCATACAAGCCCCAGGGGAGGGGTAGAGGGAGAAGCCGACTCCCTGCGGCTGGGGTGCCCGATGCAGGACTGGATCCTAGGACCCTGGGATCTTGACCTGCGCCAAAGGCAGACATTTAACAGAGTGAGCCACCCAGGTGCCCCGTGACAGTATTTTTTTATATTTGATGTGTCACAGATCTTTCATCTATCTTATTTTTTCATTTATTTCACTTTCCCTTATTTGAGGGCTCAATATTAGCTTATAAAACTCTTCTTTTAATGTAAATTTACATGCAGTGAAATACACAAATCTTAATTGTACCTTCACTGAGTGTTCACATATGTATAACCTTTTGTAACATGAACCCTTATAAAAATACGGAATATTACCATCACTCTTGAAGGTACCCTCATGTCCTTTCCAGTTAATCTCTACCCCTATCCTCCGTAAGTCAACCAGTGTTTTTATTTTTTCCCACCATAAATGAGTTTGCCTTTTCCAGATCTTCATATACAGGGAATTCTATTAGTTTACTAGTGTTGACATAATAAAGTACCACAAACTAGGTGGCTTAACAGAAATTTATTTTCCCACAATTCTGGAGTCAGGAAGTCCAAAATCAAGGTGTCAGCCGAGACGTGTTCTCTCTCTTTTTTTTTTTTTTTAAGTATTTTATTTATTTATTTGACAGAGAGAGATAGCCAGAGAGAGGGGGAACACAGGCAGGGGGAGTGGGAGAGGAAGAAGCAGCCTCCCAGCAGAGGAGCCTGACGTGGGGCTTAATCCCATAACGCAGGGATCACACCTTGAGCCAAGGCAGGCTTAACGACTGAGCCACCCAGGCGCCCCTGGGGACCCCTGGGGACGTGTTCTCTTAAAGGCTCTAGAGGAGAATCGGTTCCATGCCTTTCTTTCTTTTTTTTTTTTTCCCTCTTTTTTCATGTCTTTCTCTTAGCTCGTGGGTGTTCCTGATAGTTCATGGTATTCCTTGGCTTGCAGCTGCATAACTCCATTCTCTGCCTCCATAGTCACATGGCATTCTCCCTCTGTGTCTGTCTTTATAGGACTCTGTCCACTCTGTATCTCTCTCCTCTTTTATAAGGACACCAGTGATACTGCATAAAGGGCCCACCCTACTGCAATATGAACTCAGTTATATCCACGACAACCCTTTCCCAGTAAGGTCCCTTTCTTAGTACAGGTATTAGGACTTCAATGTATCTTTTTGGGGGACACAATTCAACCTATAATAGTAATTATGCAATGTATATACTTTCACGTAGGATTCCTTTACTTAGTATAATGTTTGAGGTTCGTCTTGTGGGTATTAGTAGTTTATTTCTTTTTGTTTTTTAGTATCATCCTACTGGTTGACTATGTTATACTTTTTTTTTTTAAGATTTTATTTTATTTATTTGACAGAGACAGCAAAAGAGGGAACACAAGCAAGGGGGAGTGTGGGAGGGAGAAGCAGGCTTCCTGCCGAGCAGGGAGCCCGATGTGGGGCTCGATCCCAGGACCCTGGGACCATGGCCCCAGCCGAAGGCAGACGCTTAATGGCTGAGCCACCCAGGCGCCCTGACTATGTTATACTTTGTTGGCAGTTCTCCATTTCATGGTGCCTCAGCTGTTTCCAGGTTTGGGCTATTAGGAATAAAGTTGCTGTGAAGATTCTTGTAATAGTTTTGTTTTTTTGTGGTCATGTGTTCTCATTTTTTCTTGGCAGATACTTAGGACTGGAATTGCTCAGAGTAGGTATATGCTTGGTTGTATAAGAAACTATGTACTATCATTTTCCAAAATGGTTGTATTATTTTCTAATCCCAGCAACAATGTTCACAAATTCTGGTTTCTGCCCATCTTAGTTTGGGCTGCTGTAACAAAGTATGTAGACTGGGTGGCTTTAACATAGAAATATATTTTTTTCATAGTTCTGGAAGCTGGGAAGTCTAAGATTAAGATGCTGTCTGACTTAGTTCTTTGTGGATGTGCTCTTCGGGCTTATGTCTTCACCTGGTGGAAAGCTAGCTCACTCTCCGGCCTCTTGTAAAGGCACTACAACCAGTCAGGAGGGCTCTACCCTTCTGACCTAATTACCTCCCCAAAGCTTCACCTCCAAATACTATAGGGTTGGATTAGGGTTTCAACATAGAATTGGGGCAGGAGAAACACCTTCAGTTCATTTACAACATGCTCAGCAACATTTGGTGTTATCTATTTAATTTTAACCATTCTGATAGATTTGTAGTCCTATCTCATTGTAGTTCTAATTTGCATTTCCTGGTGACTGATGATGTTGAATCTCTTCTTATTGTTTATTGACCACTTATATATCTTCCATTATGAAGTGTCTGTCTGAATCTTTTGCTTCTTGAGTTATCTTTGTGTTATTATTTTTTAAAGATTTTATTTATTTATTTATTGTGCTTATTTTTTTAATGGTGTCTTGATGAGCTGAAAACTTTTTTCAAGATTTTATTTCTTTTTTTAAGTAATCTCTGCATCCAGCATGGGGCTCAAACTCATAGCCTCAAGATCCAGACTCTCATACTCCACTGACTGAGCCAGCCAGGTAGTCTGTTGAGCTGAAATTTTTAATTTTCACGAAGTCTAATTAATAAACTTACTTTTATGGTTATAACTTTCTGTGTCCTAAAAAACCTTATCCTCTGTAGTAATATTAAAATATTTCTGGGGCACCTAGGTGGCTCAGTCAGTTAAGAATCCACCTCTTGGTTTTGGCTCAGGTCATGATCTCATGGGTCATGCGATTGGGCCCCACATCAGGCTCTGCGCTCAACAGGGAATCTGCTCGGTATTCTCTCTCCCTCTGCCCACTCCCCCACCCCCACCCCCGTACACATCTGCACTTTCTCTCTCTTAAATAAATAAATAAATAAAGTATTTCTATGTTTTTTTCTAAAAGCTTTATAGTTTTAGCTTTTATTTTTAGGTTTATGATCCATTTCAAATTTTGTGAATATTGTGTGAGATAGAGGTTGAGGTTAATTTTTTTTCCTATACAGATATCACTTATTCCTGTACCTTTGTTGAAATGGCTTTTCTTATACAGTGTGGGTCTATTCTTTTCCATTGATTTGTTGATTTTAATGTTAAAATCATACTGTTGATTACTGTGGCTTTGTAGAAAGTCTTGAAGTCACATAGTAATAGCTCTCCAACTTTATTATTATTTTTCATGTTTGCTTTGGGTATTCTAGGTCCTTTCTGTTTTCACATAGATTTTTTCATCAACCTGTCCTTTTCTAGCAAAAGCATAATAGGGATTGATTTGGGTTGTGTTGAATCTTTAGATCAATTTGGGGAGAATTGACAGCATAACAACATAGAGCCTTTGTACCCATCAAAATAGCTCCATTCATTTAGGTCTTCAGTTTCTCTCAGTAATATTTTATAGTTTTTCGGTGAGGATCAATTGTGTTATATGTTGAATTGTGTTTTTGTTTTTTTTTTAAGATTTTATTTATTTATGAGATAGAGACAGCCAGTGAGAGAGGTAACACAAGCAGGGGGAGTGGGAGAGGAAGAAGCAGGCTCATAGTGGAGGAGCCTGATGTGGGGCTCGATCCCATAACGCCGGGATCACGCCCTGAGCCGAAGGCAGATGCTCAACCGCTGTGCCACCCAGGCGCTCCTGAATTGTGTTTTCTTAAAAAGATATGTTGAAGTCCAAGCCTCTAATACTTCAGAACTTCCTTGGAAATAGAATCTTCACAGAGGTAGTCAAGTTTAGGTCATTAGTGTTATGGGCCCTAATCCATTATGACTGGTATCCTCATTAAAAGGGGAAATTCGAACAGAGACAGACACACAAGAAAGGAGGATGATACAAAAACTCACAGTGAGAACACTATATGAAGACCTAGGGTTGGAGTGATGCATCTACAAACGAATGAATACCAAAGATTGCTGGTAAACCACCAGAAACTGGGAAGAATCAAGGAACCCTACAGGCTTCAGAGGAAAATTAGATGAGCAAATTTAATTGGGGGAAGAAAACTTTATTTCCCTGATGATGCAAGCAGAGTCAAATTGAGTGATGACTTAATTGTTCGAGTTAGGTTTATTGTGATTTGGTTTTGGTCTAGTTTTGAACATTCAGTTCTTTGATGTACTTGGATTTTTCTTTCAGAATAAAATAAAGAGTATGAGGATAAAATTCCTGTAGTGAATCTTGGCTGCTCAGGAGGAACACTCACTGTAAGACAGCAATATTAAATACAGTGGGAAATTGTAATTTAATTTAATTCGGTTCTCTATTGATTTATATATTTGCAAATAATTTCTCCCAGTTTGTTGTTTTTAATTTTATGATGTTTGTCATCATATAGAACTATTAAAAAACAAAATTTAACCAAGTAAATTTGAAGATCTAATTGACTTTATTAAACGATTCATGAATCAGGCAGCATCTCATCCAGCAAGCAGTAGAGGGCTTCTCTGAGCTGCAGGAAAGGAAAGGCAGAGAAGAGCCATTTAAAAAATAATAATAATGGGGTGCCTGAGCAGCTCAGTTGGTTGAGAGTCCAGCTTATGATTTTGAATCTGATCACAATCTTAGGGTCGTGGGATCGAGCCCCACATCAGGCTTGGCACTCAGTGTTGAGTCGACTAGAAATTCTGTTTGAGATTCCCTCTGCACCTCCCCCCCCCACACCCACTCTCTCTCGCTCTTAAATAAAAACAAGTAAAACAGATATTTAAAATAAAAACAAACATAAATATTTAAAAACATATTTTAAAAATAAAAACAATAGGGGCGCCTGGGTGGCACAGCGGTTAAGCGTCTGCCTTCGGCTCAGGGCGTGATCCCGGCGTTATGGGATCGAGCCCCACATCAGGCTCTTCTGCTATGAGCCTGCTTCTTCNACACCCACTCTCTCTCGCTCTTAAATAAAAACAAATAAAACAGATATTTAAAATAAAAACAAACATAAATATTTAAAAACATATTTTAAAAATAAAAACAATAATTTATTAGCAAGGAATGCAATGTTTAGGCAAGGTCACTCTTCTAATGGGGAAGGGGCCTCTTGGGGGATTGTCTATAGGAAGTTCCAGTTTGGGTGGTTAAAGGTTACATTTGGGGGCGCCTGGGTGGCACAGCGGTTAAGCGTCTGCCTTCGGCTCGGGGCATGATCCCGGCGTTATGGGATCGAGCCCCACATCAGGCTCTTCTGCTATGAGCCTGCTTCTTCCTCTCCCACTCCCCGCTTGTGTTCCCTCTCTCACTGGCTGTCTCTATCTCTGTTGAATAAATAAATAAAATCTTTAAAAAAAATAAAATAAAGGTTACATTTGAGGGGGTTGAAGCTGAAGTTAGGTTAGATATTAAATACTGGTTTACTGATGTGGGGCCTTATGTGTCTCCATTATAGCCCTGCGGTTTTCTTTTTTCTAATCTTTTTAAATGCTTATTCCAAAGCCATTTTAAATCTTTAAGTAAAAATCCAATGTGGCCACCCAAAACATTAACAATGGGTGATATCCAAGGTGGCTTTTGTTCTACAGAATGACCACAAAGAGCGTGCTGCTCTGAAGGGGAAGGAAACAAGCCATCCTTCTGTGGTTTTCTTTTTAACAGAAGTTTTGATTGTTGTTGTTTTTATGATGGTAAAATGCATATAACAGAAAATTTACCGTTTTAATCTTTTTTTTAAGATTTTATTCATTCATTCATTTATTTTAGAGAGCGAGCGAAATGGGAGGAAGGCAGAGGGAGGGGGAGAGACATCTCTTCGCTGAGTGTGGAGCCCCAGGCAGGGTTCAGCCTCATGACACTGAGATCATGATCTGAGCTGAAATCAAGAGTCAGGCCAAATTTGGCTTGCATCTTTTTTTGTAAATGAAGTATTATTGGAACGGAGGCACTCATCTATATCAATGGCTGGTTTTGTGCTTACAATGGCAGGAGTTGAGTCACTGCAACAAAGACTACATTGCCCGCAACGCATAAAATATTTATTATCTATCCCTTTATGGGAGAAATTTGCCACCACTAAACTGTCACGTCAGTATTACACTACCTCTACCTCTCTACACATACCCTATCCTCCTTTATTAGAAGTGCCATAATTGAAGTGCTGCTGTCTCTCCTGTCTTCTTGGGCTTTGTTTCTAGCCCCTACTATTTTTTTCAGGAGCCTTACACTTCTCTCTCCTGTATTTCCCACTGTATTGCCTCAAATGAATCCTCAACAGGTAAAATAAGAATTTAGCATACTTCATTGCTACCTCTTGGAGTTATATTACTGTTTTTAGTTCTTCTGTGAATTTCCAAACTGCTGGTCTGCAAGCCATGTAAGGCCTACAGACATGTTTTCTGTGACCCATTCAGTGCCAACATTTAAAATTGGGAGATTTCACTTTAAAATACGGATTTCTGGATTGTTTTGAAAAAATCAGAAAATATGGCAAGGACAGACCTAAGTTTCCTGGTGGCAGTAGTCAGCTGGAGTTGAGTAATAGCTGCCCCTGTAAACAAGCAGTTGTGTTCTCTTTTTCTAGATTTAACTTGAGATGATTTTTTCCCCTCTCTGTGGCTTAGTGTTTCTTTAATCCTGTAGATTTGTTTGAAATGTCTGATGATCCTTGGTTTTACTTTTCACATTTAAAAATGAGGGCCTTCAAAAACATAAATGAATAAAAATAAAAACGAGAGCCTAGAATAACGCTCCTTGTACGTATATTGGCATTGGTGTCTGGCAGACATTGTTTGAGGTTATGCTTGGCCATTATGCTTTGCCACCCGAAGTGCCAGATTTTAGAGGGCTTTGCTCTGGGTCACCACCTCTCATATTAGCTCTACTGGCTCTGTCCAGATAATTCAGTTTCTTTAAAAAATAACTTTTGAGGGGCCCCTGGGTGGCTCAGTGGGTTAAGCGTCTGACTCTTGGTTTTGGCTCAGGTCATGATCTCAGGTTTGTGGGATTCAGCCCCTGGTCAGGCTCCACACTCAATGGGGAATCTGCTGCTCTCCTTCTCCCCATCCCCTGCTCACACAAGTGCTCTTGTGTTTTCCCTCAAATACATAAATAAATCTTTAAAAAATAACTTTTGGGTATGCATATATGCACTTATACATACATCTAGGAAGAAATGCCTACCAGCCAAGTATTCTGATTTAACAGATCATGAACTTTTAATTCCCTGTCCTGCACTTACTTACTCATTGTGGTTTGTATTGTGCTTTGTGTTTTTGAGCCCGAGCTGCTCTTCTGGTATATGGGGCAGATCTCCCGCCTCACCTTCCTTTCTGAGGGTTGCATTTCTCTTCATTCTGATGTATGTCATCTCTTTTATATCAGCTTCCTATTTTCTAGAAAGTTGTTGAAGTTTCTTGTTTACTGATTGACCCTTAATCTCTTTGCTGTTGTAAGATTACTTTTTAAAAATTCCTTTAATGCTGTTATTTTAATAGGTTCTAGAACAAGAGATAAATATATGTATTCATGTGCCGTTCTGAACCAGAAAACCTTGGACTTTGTTTCTTTCTTTTTTTCTTTCTTCCTTTCTTTTTCTCCCTTTCTCCCTTCCTTCCTTCCTTTCTTCCTTTCTTTTCTTTAAAGTAATCTGTACACCCAACATGGGACTCAAACTCACGACCCCAGGGCACCTGGGTGGCTCAGTCAGTTAAGTGTCTGTCTTTGTCTCAGGTCATGATCCCAGGGTCCTGGGATTGAGTCCTGCATTGGGCTTCCTGCTCCTCAGGGAGCCTCTTTCTCCCTCTGCATCTCTCTCTGTCTCTCATGAATAGATAAATAAAATCTTTTTTAAAGATTTTATTTATTTATTCGACAGAGATAGAGACAGCCAAGCGAGAGAGGGAACACAAGCAGGGGGAGTGGGAGAGGAAGAGGCAGGCTCACAGCAGAGGAGCCTGACGTGGGGCTCGATCCCATAACGCCGGGATCACGCCCTGAGCCGAAGGCAGACACTTCCGCTGTGCCACCCAGGTGCCCCAGATAAATAAAATCTTAAAGCAAGAAAACTCATGACCCCAACATCAAGAGTTACCCGCTCCACTGACTAAGCCAGCCAGGCACCCCTGGACTTTCTTTCAAAATGGAATTCCAGGGGCGCCTGGGTGGCTCAGCTGGTTAAGCATCTGCCTTGGACTCAGGTCATGATCCCAGAGTCCTGGGATAGAGCCTCATGTTAAGCTCCCTGCTCAGGGAAGAGTCATCTTCTCCTTCTGCCCCTCCCCCCATTCGTGTGCATCCTCCCTCTCTCTCTCTCTCTCTCTTTTTCTCTCTCTCTCTCAAATAAATAAATCTTCAAAAAATAAAGTAGAATTTCATAGGGGCTCATGGCTGGCTCAGTCAGTAGAACGTGCAACTTGATCTTGGGGTTGTAAGTTTAAATTATATGTTGGGTGTAGAGATTACTTAAAAATAAAATCTTTAGGAAAAAAAAATAAAATAAAATGGCACTCTATAGAGAAGATATTGTTATAGCTATTAATAATTGTACATTCATTCTAATTTCACATTTTCATATTAATATAGGTTTATGAAAGACAAAAGCAAGCCATAAAATTCTGTGTTGCTTATAATATTCTTTAATTTCTTGATCTGAAACAGTTGATGACTGTCAGCCAGTTCGCATATTAAGTAAACCCGGGGAATTGAGAAGAGAATATGAAGAGGAGATAAGCAAGGTAGGTACTAAGTAGTTATCTTTTTTGGAAAGATTCTCTTTTGTTTTCAGTTTCAGATTCTGCATACAGTTTTGTCTTTGTTTAAAAAATGCTTATTTTTTTTTTTAGAGTGTGTATGTGTGTGCTGCGGCGGGGGGAGGGGCAGAGGGAGAGGGAGAGAGGGGCTCTGAAGCAGGCTTCATGCTCAGTACTCAGTGTGGTGCCCCATGAAGGGCTTGATCCCATAATCCTTATTAGATCATGACCTGAGCCAAAATCCAGAGTCAGACATTTAACTAACTGAGCCACCTAGGTGTCCCATATATGTCTGTATAAATAATATATATTGAAATATAGATAATTTTAATGTCCTTTACAAAGGCTGTTTTTTACATGTGTTTGCAATAGTTACTAGCTTTATTTATATATAATTGGTGCTCTTATGTGATAGTGATTTTTTTAATTTTCCCTTCCCATCTTTATTAATTTCTTTGTATATTTTTTGAATGTGTAGAATATTAACATGCACCCAAAAGTAAAAATAACACAAAAAGTTATTCTCAGAGAGGATACTCCCTGCTGTATCTTATCCACCCTGTGTCTACCACACTGTAGATAACCAGTTTTACCGCTGTGTAGTTTATCCTTCCTTTGGTGTTTTTTTTTGAAAGATAAACATATATATATATAACTGCTCTTGTTTATTAAATATTGCATACACTATATTCTTTTGAACTTTGCTTTTTTTACTTGATAATAGCCCCTGGAAATCACTCCATATTACTCAAGAGAGAGTAAGATAGTTGCAGTATTTTCTAATTACAAATAATACTGCAATACTGTGCATATATATTTTAATATTATTAGAAGTATGTCTTCACAGTCAATTTCTAGACGTGAGATTGCCAGGTTTTGGGTAAATGATATATAGATTTGTTAGAACTGCCAAATTCTCCTTCATAGGGGTACCATTTTGCGTTTCCAGTGAGAATGCCTGTTTCAAAGAACCCTTGCCAATACAGTACTGTCAGGCTTTTGAATTTTTGCTAATCTGTTGGGTGTGAAATGGTATTGGCATCGTTTTTCTTTTTAAGAAGATACTTTTTTTGCTGGGGTGCCTGGGTGGCTCAATCAGTTAAACCTCTGCCTTCGGCTCAGGTCATGATCCCAGGGTCCTGGGATCTAGCCCTGCATCAGGCTCCCTGCTCCGTGGGGAGTCTGCTTTTCCCTCTGCCACTCCCCCTGCTTGTGCTCTCTTTCTCTCTGTCAAATAAATAAATCTTAAAAAAAAAAAAAGTTTATTGAGGTAGAATTTATCTATAGTAAATTTCAAAATAGGAAAATTTACTAATTTTAGGTATACAATTTGATAACTTTGCTTAACCCAAGGTCACAAAAGTTTCTTCTAGAATTTGTTTTAGTTCTTACCTTTAGATTTATAATCCATTCAGTTAGTTTTTGAGTATGACATGAGGTAGGGGTTGAGGTTGATTTTTTTTTTTTTCTCCTACAAATATTCCCTTATTCTACCCCCATGTATTGTAACGAGCATCTTTCCCCCAGTTAATTGTCTGTGAACCTTTTAGAATATCAAGTGACCATAAGTGTGGGTCAGTTTCCTCCATAGGTGTTAGATTATATTAGCTCCAGGCTTAAAGCCAGGAGGAGCAGTTTGTCTGATTATGTTCACTCTCCGATTCCTTTGGTACTTGCTTATTGTATAATGTCCGGGTTTTCTTTTTTTTTTTTTTTTTTTTTTAAATTTTTTTTTTTTTTTTTAACAGAGATACAATTGAGACAGAACATTGTATCAATTTGAGGTCTACGGTGTGACGATCTGATTCATCGATACATTGCATTATGATTGACACCACCTCTCTCCCCCACGTAATTACTGTCTCTTTCCTTGGGGTGAGATCATTGAGGATCTAGTCTCTTAGCCATTTTTATGTCNTGTCCAGGTTTTCTATCGGAAGATCCCTTCCACCAGTGTTTTACTCCATCATTACTAGAAGCTGGAAGTCCTATCTCTGTGTAGATTTACTTGGTATTTCTCTTATGAGGAAAATTATGTTTTCATATAATTAAGGGACATTTTTATAATTGGGTGAACTGTCCTTGTCTTTTGCCAATTTTTCTACATCATTTTTGTCTTCTCAATTGTTAAAACTACCAACTGGTTATTATTTCTGTATATGAATGTAATTGAGTTCTGCATATTAATTTTATATCTTGCTAACTTGTGACGTTTTCATTGAGTTAGTTTTTGTGATAGTGATTCTTAAGCATTTAATTATGAAAGATTTTTTTCATTTTCCTGAAGCTTTGAGCTTAAAGGATGGAAAAAGGGTAGTAGATTATGGGCGTCTTACTCCATTGGGGCTGCTATACCAAAAATACCATGAACTGAGTGGCTTAAACAAAAAAAATTTATTTCTCACAGTTCTGAACCGGGAAGAAAAAGATTGAGGCACAGGCAGATCTGCTGTTGGATGAGGGCCTGCTTCCTGGCTTGTAGACAGCTGCCTATTCGTTCTGTCCTCACGTGGCAGAGAAAGAGATTATTTCTCTCATGTTTCTTATTTGTAAGGGTGCTAATTCCCTTCATAAGGGCTTCACCCTTATAACCCAGTTACCTCCCAAAGGCCCTTACCTCCATATATTGTTATATCGGGGATTAGGGTTTCAGCATAAGAATTTGGGGGGACACAAATAATGAGTTTAGATGAGGTGAGTATGAAGGGCTAATTGTGAAGAACCTAATGGGAAAAGAGGGGACTAATGCTTACAGAAGAGCCTCTGAACTTCATTAATACTTGGAGAGCCCTAATATTTTCACTACCCTCCTGCTTAGTGTAGAGCAGTGTTGTCTAATAGAAATAGGATGTGAGCCCATTTATAATTAAAATTTTTCTAGTAGCCACATTTTTTAGAGATTTTTTTAAAAAACAGATGGTGATGTTGGGGGGCGCCTGGGTGGCACAGCAGTTAAGTGTCTGCCTTCGGCTCAGGGCGTGATCCTGGCATTATGGGATCGAGCCCCATATCAGGCTCCTCCGCTATGAGCCTGCTTCTTCCTCTCCCACTCCCCCTGCTTGTGTTCCCTCTCTCNTTCCCTCTCTCACTGGCTGTCTCTATCTCTGTCGAATAAATAAATAAAATCTTTAAAAAAAAAAAAGATGAAATTAATTTTAATGTATATTTTATTCAACACAGTTAAATATTTCATGTGATCTAAAATACTTGTAATCAGTATAGAACATATTAAGTATGTAAAATGATATGCATTAACTATATAATAATATATCAGATTATACATGATTAAGTCTTTAAGTATAAACATCTAAGGATTTTACATTATTTTTTCTTACTTGGTCTTCAAAACCTTTTGTGTATTTTGTACTTGTACTACGTTTGGATTTGGACTAGTCACATTTTAACTACTCACTAGGCACCTGTTGCTAGTGGCTACTGTATTGGACCATGTACGTTCCAGAAAAACTAAAATAATAATAACGATGGTTAACTTAATTGTCAACGTATGGTCTAAGTAGTGTCCTTAAGTAAGGGTTTTATTTTATTTTATTTTTTTAAAGATTTATTTTTTTGAGAGAGAGAGAGCATGGCCAGGATGTGGAGAGGGAGAGAGAGAATCTCAAGCAGACTTCACACTGAGCTTGAAGGCTGACATGGGGCTCAGTCCCCCAATCCTGAGATCATGACTTGAGCTGAAACCAAGAGCTGGACACTTAACTGACTGCGCCACCCAGGTGCCCCCTTAAGTAAGAGTTTTAAAGGAATAATTTAGTCCTCACAACAATGTAGTGAGAACAGGTTCTGTAAAGATGCTTTTGACCAGAAGTAAAAGAAAACCTAACTTAAACTACCTTAAATAAGAACATTGTAGTTAACTGGAATTCCAGAGGTGGTAGGGCTTCAGGGTTGGTTTCATTCGGAGTTCTAGCTCCATTTCTGTCAGGTACTTTACTTCAGGCTAATAGCAAAATGGCTGCACAGTTTTGAACCTCAGGTGCATATATAACATGCAGAGGAAGAAGCAGCAGTCTTTTCCTATGACTTTCTTTTAAGAGCAAGAAAGCTTACTCTTCAACAGACTTTCCCTTATGTCTCCTACACTTGAATTGGATCAAGGACTTATTCTTGAGTCAAGTCCTTTGGATTTCTAAAATGGTTCTTGAATTATTTCTTTCAGGAAGTATAGTTTAAATGACCACAAGCATGACCTTAAGTCTTAGAATTTGAGTTGGGAGTCTCCACTCTGCCACTTAATGATCTAAGAAAGTTACTTGCTTTTCTATGTCTGTTTCCTCATTTGTAGATCACATAATCGCCATTGTGGTTGCTTCTTCAGGCTGCCATTCCACTCCTGCCCACTCTGCCTGAGGGATTCTTCCTAACTATAGGGTTAGACCCTGATTAGTCTCAATTTTTATCATTCCATCCCCTTTGCTAGGTTTTGGTTAAGAAACCTAGGCTTAAGTTAGTTAGCACATAGCATTCAGTTAACCAAGGAAAAGTATTAACTAGAGACATTTCCACAAATACTGTAACAGTGTAGTTGAGAGTGTGATAGGACTGAGGTGAAGAGGGATGGGGGTTTGATCAAGATGTCATTGGGCTGACTGGGGAAGGCTTCCTTGAAGAGACATCTTGAATTGTTCTGCAGGAATTTGCCTTCAGATTTGTACTCCATTTGAATTATTTTAATTCCTGCCAATTTGTTCTTTTTTATTACTTTTACCATTCTTCTTAAGAAATATTGCAAGTGTAGGGGCGCCTGGGTGGCTCAGTCGGGTATGTGTCTGACTCTTGATCTCGGCCTTGATCTCAGCTCAGGATCATGAGTTCAAGCCCTGTGTTGGGGTCCACACTGGTATTGCAGCCTACTTTAAAAAAAAAAAAAAAGAAAAGAAAGGAATGTTGCAAGTATATTAAAAAGTTCAGAGTCTGAAGTGTTCTTCATTAATCATGTTTCAGGTGGAGGCAGAGCGACGAGCCAGTGAGGAAGAAGAAAACAAAGCCAGTGAAGAATACATAAAGAGATTATTAGCAGAGGAGGAAGAGGAGGAAAAACAACAGGCAGAAAAAAGGCGAAGAGAGATGGAAGAACAGCTGAAAAGTGATGAAGAACTAGCAAGAAGGCTAAGCATTAATATTGTAAGTTTTAGGAGAGAACTTTGAAGTATTAATGTTCCTTTTGACTATGTGGTTTTCTTTTGCTTGCTTGCTTTCTTTTTTTGTTTTTTTATTTTTTTTATTTTTTTAATTTTTTTTT
>NC_048218.1:68304216-68309091 GCF_002007445.2 Ailuropoda melanoleuca | reverse complement strand
GCTTCTTCCTCTCCCACTCCCCCTGCTTGTGTTCTCTCTCTCTCTGGCTGCCTCTCTCTCTGTGTCAGATAAATACAATCTTAAAAAAATTTTTTTTTGCATATTATTATACTTTTTGCTTGTTGTTACATATTTGCTCTGATTGAAGTTTATGTAAAAAATTTTTTTAATATGTTAGTTAAATTCAGAGTATGTAGGAAAGCTATTTACAGTGAAAGCTTCCTCTCTCCCCTTCCACCTCTGTATTCTCATTCCTGTTCCATTACATTAGTCTCTTTCCCCAAAGGTTAGCACTATTAATAGTTTCTCATTTTTTTTATTCACCTAAAAAGAATGTATCAATCACACTGTTTTTTTGTTCCATTTTATCACTTGATATATCTTAAAGATTGTTCCTGGAAATGCATATGGTTTTAACTCATTCTTTTTAAGAGTGGTATAATGTTCCATCGTATGGATGCAAATCACTTTTTGCAAGTGAAGCACATTAAATTTTTAAGTAATACACTAGACCTGGATTTTATTATCTTGCTGTAGTTAAATTACTACCTGAATAGAAGAAGGGATGATAAAACCATGCTTTAAGACTTGAGGTACAATGGGACCCAGTGATTTAAAAGAATTTGGCAGAATCACCTGGGGTTCTTTTAAAATACAAATTCCCGTACCTGTTCTAAGCCTACTGCATCAGATTCTCTGGAGATGGGATTTAGGGAATACCATTCCCAGAGGCATCTAGGGAAGCCTGGTATGCATTCATGTTTGAGAACCTCTGAAAACAATTCCTCTGCTTTTAAACAACAAATATCTTAAAATACACTTACCGAAACGAAATATATCCAGAATTGGGATTTTTTTTTTGAGAGGCCTACGATTCGTAATAGTGTACCTAAGTTTTAGATTATATACCTCCCCCTTTTTTTAGAGGGGGAGGTGGGTCAGAGGGAGAGGAGAGAGAGCGAGAATCCCAAGCAGGCTCCATGCCCAGCAAAGAGCCTAACATGGGCCTTGATCCCACAACCTTGAACTCAGACCTCAGCCAAAGTCAAGAGTCAGAAGCTTAACCAACTGAGCCACCCAGGCACCCCTGCCCTTCTTAATACATTTCTTCTTTTTAAAATTTTAGTAGAATAGTTTTGAAAAGGTACACAGTCAGGAAATTAAAAGACATTTATCAATAAAAGAACAAATGACATGGGTAAGAAAATACATCAAAGAGGAGAATTTGGGGTAATCTTTACCTGTCAAGAGTCTTGTTCTAAAGCTTGTTTTTAGCAGGGATTATAAGAGTAGATCTATTGATATTTTAGAAGAATTCTGGGTTTACGTGAGAAAGTTTGGTGGTCCAGGGCCACGTGTCTACACCACTAAGTATATTAATTTTTCCAGTAGTGTAGTGAGAAGCTTATGAGACTGGGATAGTAGGTAAATATTTATGATATTGGCATGCTCTTAAATCCCTAAATTAAATTATTTTTACATAAAATTACCTTTTATTCTGGGTATATCCACAACTCTTTGAATTTTCCCCTATAGATTAAGGTAGTTACATGCCATTCATTAGAAAAATGATTTTAGTATCATGCTCTTTGTGTTTATAATGCAGAGTAAAAATGTAATTAATGTAGACCAACTTGGATGAGCATAATCCTATTTATACTAATTTTTGCATGGTTGGTGTTATTCAAAGGATGTGTAGAATTTAAATGTGAGTATAATTCCTGAAAAATTCTGTTGTGGATTCTGAATTAGTCAAAATAATAGCTTATTTTATTATAACTTTTTAAAATAATGTCTGTTATGCTTTTTCTGTTGAAGAACAATTTCTATGATGGAAGTGTCTTGGCTTCTCCCTTGGATTCCAGGAAATCTGATACAGTCACAACCAAGTCTCAAAAGAAGAGTAAGAACAAACAAACAAACACTGGAGATATTCATAAGTAAGTGAGCATGATTATTTATTTATTTATTTATTTTTTTAGAGAGGGAGAGAGCGAGAGACAGAGCTCGTGTCCATGGACAGGGAGTTGGGGAGGGCCAGAGCGAGAGGGAGAGAGAGAATCTTCAGCAGGCTTCATGCCCAGAGCAGAACCCAATGTGAGGCTCGTTGTTACAACCCTGAGAGCGTGACCTGAGCCAAAATCAAGAGTCAGATGCTTAACTGACTGAGCCACCCAGGTGCCCCATCAGTTATTTATTGATCATTTACTGCATGCTGGTGTTTTGCTCATATAGTCTGCTGATTGTTAAAATTTTGTCCATGAACTTTGCATAAAAACTCTCCAGATGGTCTGAGATGGTCTGAGATTGATGTAAAGTGAAAATAAGGGTGCTACTCACATAACTTAGATGCCTGGTTAGCATGAAGAGAGATACGAAGTTTTGTCTTGTTTTATCTTGTTTTGTTTTGTTTTGTTTTGTTTTAAGAGGAAGGGGGAGAGAGTGGGGAAGGGGAGGCGGGGGAGAGGGAGAGAATCCCAAGCAGGCTCCACGCCCAGCGTGGATCCCCTGACGCAGGGCTCAGTCTCACAACCCTGAGATCATGGCCTGAGCCAAAATCAAGAGTCAGATGCTTAACTGACTGAGCCACCGAGGTGTCTCTCAAGTCTTTTTTTATCTTGATGCCTCAGGATTTTCATGTTCCCATTTTCTCAGAATTAACCAGTTGGATTCCTTTTTTCTCTTGGCTTAGATTCAAATGAGAAAAGCTAGTCCCATATAAGGTCATCCTCACTGAAAGAGTTTATATAACTTGGCATCTAGGTCATTCCCCCGCCCTTTTTTTCTCATTTAATGCACTATATTTCTTCTCTACTATACAGAAAGCATGAGTCAGGTAGTCAGTAGTGATTTAGTAGTGGAGTAGATTAGTCTCCTTACAACACCCCTCCAGGAGCAGGTAGAGTTGATGATTTTACGAGGTTATAAGCTTTCCCATAGTAATTAACAATTGGAAAAGTTTAAGAACCACAATCTAGAGTTTAAAAATAGGGGCATCTGGCTGGCTCAGTTGGTAGGTCATGCAACTCTTAATCTCAGGGTCATGAGTTCATGTCCCATGTTGGGTGTGGAACCTATTTTAAAAAATAAATTAATAAACACATGTAAGGGCTTTTGGCTCAATTGAGTAAACATGTGCAGGTAATTTACCTCCTTCCAAAACTCAGAGAGATTTTCATTTTGGAGCAGGGAGATGGGACATTTGGTGGGCAGGTAAATGAGATTGCTATCAAAAGATAAAAATAGATGTCTCAATATCAATATTGTTAATGCTGATATATGCAAAGTAGAAATCAAGAGAAAAACCATTAAGAGTAAAGCAGAGATATTTCATATTGATGTACTGTTGTTCTGCTTAAAGGATATAACTGTCATGAATCTTCATGTACCTAAATAAATACTTTGAAATATATACAAACATTTACTAGAAATACAGAAATGGACAGATGAATTTAAAAGCAGAAATTGAGAAACTAGTAGATTAAAGTTAAAGCAAAGTTAAAAACAGATAAGGTCTAATCTCTGGAATATATAAAGAATTCTTATGTGACTTAAGACGAACAATTTCAAAGTGAGCAAAGGACATGAATAGACATTTCTCCAATGATGTATGTAGAGCCAATAAGCACATGAAAAGATGTCCAATATCATTAGTCATTAAGGAAATGCAAATCAAAACCACAGTTAGCTACCACCTCACATCCACTAGGATGTCTGTAATCCAAAAAGAGGAAAATAACAAAAGCTGGCAAAGATTGGAGAAATTGGAATCTTGTACGATTACTGGTGGGAATGTAAAATGGTGCAATTTGATAGTTCCTCAGAAAGTTAAACAGAATTACCATAGGACCCAGCAATCCCACTCCTACCTATCTACTCAAAAGAATTGAAAACAGGAATTCAAACAAGTATTTGTATATAGATGTTTGTGTCAGCACTTCAGATAGCTGAAAGATAGACAAACGCAAATGCCTGTTTGAAGGATTAATGAATAAACAAAATGTGGTATAATCCATACAACAGAATATTACTCAACTCTAAGAAGGAGTGACATATTGATATATGCTATCACATAAATGAACCTCAGAAACATGCTAAATGAAAGCCAGACAAAAAGGATTGCCTTCTGTACGATTTTATGTGAAATAGCTAGAGTAGGTCAATCTATAAAGACAGAAAGCAGGTTAGTAGTTGCCAGTGGCCGGGGAGAAGTGGGAATGGGGAGTTACTGCTTAACATATGCATGGTTTCCTTTGGAGATGATGAAACTGTTTTGAAACTAAATAGAGGTGATGGTTTTACAACTTCATGAATATATTAAAATGCCACTGAATTGTACATTTTAAAATGGTTAATTTTGTGTTATATGGATTTCATCTCTAATTTAATTTTATGTTATATGGATTTCATCTCAAATTTAAAATGATTGACAAAAAGACTACTCAAGTATTTGAAAATTAAGAAAAACTGCTAAGTCAGTCATTGGTTAAAGAAATTTTGATAGAAATAATAGAACTGAAAGTATTATACATCGAAACTTTTGAGAGGTGGCTACAGTGGTATTTAGAAAACCTTAAATGCCGTATCAGAAAAAGGGTTTGGAAAAGGGGGGTGAAAATAAATAAATAAAATAAATAATTTAAGTAAATTTAAAATAATTTTTCTTGTTCTTTCTTTCTTCTTTCTTTCTTTTCTCCTCCCTCCCTCCCTTCCTTCTTTCCATGGAGAGGAAGGTAGCAGTTGAATATTAAGAAAAATTTATCACTCCAGATTAACTGAAATTTTTGGTGAGATAATTAAAAACATGGACTCCAGACTCAGGGAGCCTATTTTTACTGCTTTTAGTCGTCTACCTAAACCAAGTTATTTTTTTTT
>NC_048218.1:68268680-68300138 GCF_002007445.2 Ailuropoda melanoleuca | reverse complement strand
TATTTGACAGAGATAGATAGCCAGCGAGAGAGGGAACACAAGCAGGGGGAGTGGGAGAGGAAGAAGCAGGCTCATAGCAGAGGAGCCTGATGTGGGGCTCGATCCCATAACGCCGGGATCACGCCCTGAGCCAAAGGCAGACGCTTAACCGCTGTGCCACCCAGGCGCCCCTCTTTCTTTTTTTAAAACGATTTACTTATTTTAGAGTGAGAGAGCACAAGTGGGAGGGGCAGAGGGAGAGATAATCTCAAGCAGACGCCACCCTGAGTGCAGAACCCAACTCGGGGCTCGATCTCACAACTGTGAGATCACAACCTAAGCTGAAACCAAGAATTGGCCGCGTAACCAACTGCGCTACTCAGGCGTCCTGACTGCGTGGTTTTCAAAGATCTGAGGAAACGTTTACTGTGACTAGAAGCAATTTCTGACATATTTGCTCTACTTAAAAAGAATTTTTTTTTGCAGGGCGCCTGGGTGGCTCAGTCATTAAGCGTCTGCCTTCAGCTCGGGGCGTGATCCTGGCATTATGGGATGGAGCCCTGCATCAGGCTTCTCCACTGGGAGCCTGCTTCTTCCTCTCCCACTCCCCCTGCTTGTGTTCTCTCTCTCTCTGGCTGCCTCTCTCTCTGTGTCAGATAAATACAATCTTAAAAAATTTTTTTTTTGCATATTATTATACTTTTTGCTTGTTGTTACATATTTGCTCTGATTGAAGTTTATGTAAAAATTTTTTTTAATATGTTAGTTAAATTCAGAGTATGTAGGAAAGCTGTTTACAGTGAAAGCTTCCTCTCTCCCCTTCCACCTCTGTATTCTCATTCCTGTTCCATTACATTAGTCTCTTTCCCCAAAGGTTAGCACTATTAATAGTTTCTCATTTTTTTTATTCACCTAAAAAGAATGTATCAATCACACTGTTTTTTTGTTCCATTTTATCACTTGATATATCTTAAAGATTGTTCCTGGAAATGCATATGGTTTTAACTCATTCTTTTTAAGAGTGGTATAATGTTCCATCGTATGGATGCAAATCACTTTTTGCAAGTGAAGCACATTAAATTTTTAAGTAATACACTAGACCTGGATTTTATTATCTTGCTGTAGTTAAATTACTACCTGAATAGAAGAAGGGATGATAAAACCATGCTTTAAGACTTGAGGTACAATGGGACCCAGTGATTTAAAAGAATTTGGCAGAATCACCTGGGGTTCTTTTAAAATACAAATTCCCGTACCTGTTCTAAGCCTACTGCATCAGATTCTCTGGAGATGGGATTTAGGGAATACCATTCCCAGAGGCATCTAGGGAAGCCTGGTATGCATTCATGTTTGAGAACCTCTGAAAACAATTCCTCTGCTTTTAAACAACAAATATCTTAAAATACACTTACCGAAACGAAATATATCCAGAATTGGGATTTTTTTTTTGAGAGGCCTACGATTCGTAATAGTGTACCTAAGTTTTAGATTATATACCTCCCCCTTTTTTTAGAGGGGGAGGTGGGTCAGAGGGAGAGGAGAGAGAGCGAGAATCCCAAGCAGGCTCCATGCCCAGCAAAGAGCCTAACATGGGCCTTGATCCCACAACCTTGAACTCAGACCTCAGCCAAAGTCAAGAGTCAGAAGCTTAACCAACTGAGCCACCCAGGCACCCCTGCCCTTCTTAATACATTTCTTCTTTTTAAAATTTTAGTAGAATAGTTTTGAAAAGGTACACAGTCAGGAAATTAAAAGACATTTATCAATAAAAGAACAAATGACATGGGTAAGAAAATACATCAAAGAGGAGAATTTGGGGTAATCTTTACCTGTCAAGAGTCTTGTTCTAAAGCTTGTTTTTAGCAGGGATTATAAGAGTAGATCTATTGATATTTTAGAAGAATTCTGGGTTTACGTGAGAAAGTTTGGTGGTCCAGGGCCACGTGTCTACACCACTAAGTATATTAATTTTTCCAGTAGTGTAGTGAGAAGCTTATGAGACTGGGATAGTAGGTAAATATTTATGATATTGGCATGCTCTTAAATCCCTAAATTAAATTATTTTTACATAAAATTACCTTTTATTCTGGGTATATCCACAACTCTTTGAATTTTCCCCTATAGATTAAGGTAGTTACATGCCATTCATTAGAAAAATGATTTTAGTATCATGCTCTTTGTGTTTATAATGCAGAGTAAAAATGTAATTAATGTAGACCAACTTGGATGAGCATAATCCTATTTATACTAATTTTTGCATGGTTGGTGTTATTCAAAGGATGTGTAGAATTTAAATGTGAGTATAATTCCTGAAAAATTCTGTTGTGGATTCTGAATTAGTCAAAATAATAGCTTATTTTATTATAACTTTTTAAAATAATGTCTGTTATGCTTTTTCTGTTGAAGAACAATTTCTATGATGGAAGTGTCTTGGCTTCTCCCTTGGATTCCAGGAAATCTGATACAGTCACAACCAAGTCTCAAAAGAAGAGTAAGAACAAACAAACAAACACTGGAGATATTCATAAGTAAGTGAGCATGATTATTTATTTATTTATTTATTTTTTTAGAGAGGGAGAGAGCGAGAGACAGAGCTCGTGTCCATGGACAGGGAGTTGGGGAGGGCCAGAGCGAGAGGGAGAGAGAGAATCTTCAGCCGGCTTCATGCCCAGAGCAGAACCCAATGTGAGGCTCGTTGTTACAACCCTGAGAGCGTGACCTGAGCCAAAATCAAGAGTCAGATGCTTAACTGACTGAGCCACCCAGGTGCCCCATCAGTTATTTATTGATCATTTACTGCATGCTGGTGTTTTGCTCATATAGTCTGCTGATTGTTAAAATTTTGTCCATGAACTTTGCATAAAAACTCTCCAGATGGTCTGAGATGGTCTGAGATTGATGTAAAGTGAAAATAAGGGTGCTACTCACATAACTTAGATGCCTGGTTAGCATGAAGAGAGATACGAAGTTTTGTCTTGTTTTATCTTGTTTTGTTTTGTTTTGTTTTGTTTTAAGAGGAAGGGGGAGAGAGTGGGGAAGGGGAGGCGGGGGAGAGGGAGAGAATCCCAAGCAGGCTCCACGCCCAGCGTGGATCCCCTGACGCAGGGCTCAGTCTCACAACCCTGAGATCATGGCCTGAGCCAAAATCAAGAGTCAGATGCTTAACTGACTGAGCCACCGAGGTGTCTCTCAAGTCTTTTTTTATCTTGATGCCTCAGGATTTTCATGTTCCCATTTTCTCAGAATTAACCAGTTGGATTCCTTTTTTCTCTTGGCTTAGATTCAAATGAGAAAAGCTAGTCCCATATAAGGTCATCCTCACTGAAAGAGTTTATATAACTTGGCATCTAGGTCATTCCCCCGCCCTTTTTTTCTCATTTAATGCACTATATTTCTTCTCTACTATACAGAAAGCATGAGTCAGGTAGTCAGTAGTGATTTAGTAGTGGAGTAGATTAGTCTCCTTACAACACCCCTCCAGGAGCAGGTAGAGTTGATGATTTTACGAGGTTATAAGCTTTCCCATAGTAATTAACAATTGGAAAAGTTTAAGAACCACAATCTAGAGTTTAAAAATAGGGGCATCTGGCTGGCTCAGTTGGTAGGTCATGCAACTCTTAATCTCAGGGTCATGAGTTCATGTCCCATGTTGGGTGTGGAACCTATTTTAAAAAATAAATTAATAAACACATGTAAGGGCTTTTGGCTCAATTGAGTAAACATGTGCAGGTAATTTACCTCCTTCCAAAACTCAGAGAGATTTTCATTTTGGAGCAGGGAGATGGGACATTTGGTGGGCAGGTAAATGAGATTGCTATCAAAAAGATAAAAATAGATGTCTCAATATCAATATTGTTAATGCTGATATATGCAAAGTAGAAATCAAGAGAAAAACCATTAAGAGTAAAGCAGAGATATTTCATATTGATGTACTGTTGTTCTGCTTAAAGGATATAACTGTCATGAATCTTCATGTACCTAAATAAATACTTTGAAATATATACAAACATTTACTAGAAATACAGAAATGGACAGATGAATTTAAAAGCAGAAATTGAGAAACTAGTAGATTAAAGTTAAAGCAAAGTTAAAAACAGATAAGGTCTAATCTCTGGAATATATAAAGAATTCTTATGTGACTTAAGACGAACAATTTCAAAGTGAGCAAAGGACATGAATAGACATTTCTCCAATGATGTATGTAGAGCCAATAAGCACATGAAAAGATGTCCAATATCATTAGTCATTAAGGAAATGCAAATCAAAACCACAGTTAGCTACCACCTCACATCCACTAGGATGTCTGTAATCCAAAAAGAGGAAAATAACAAAAGCTGGCAAAGATTGGAGAAATTGGAATCTTGTACGATTACTGGTGGGAATGTAAAATGGTGCAATTTGATAGTTCCTCAGAAAGTTAAACAGAATTACCATAGGACCCAGCAATCCCACTCCTACCTATCTACTCAAAAGAATTGAAAACAGGAATTCAAACAAGTATTTGTATATAGATGTTTGTGTCAGCACTTCAGATAGCTGAAAGATAGACAAACGCAAATGCCTGTTTGAAGGATTAATGAATAAACAAAATGTGGTATAATCCATACAACAGAATATTACTCAACTCTAAGAAGGAGTGACATATTGATATATGCTATCACATAAATGAACCTCAGAAACATGCTAAATGAAAGCCAGACAAAAAGGATTGCCTTCTGTACGATTTTATGTGAAATAGCTAGAGTAGGTCAATCTATAAAGACAGAAAGCAGGTTAGTAGTTGCCAGTGGCCGGGGAGAAGTGGGAATGGGGAGTTACTGCTTAACATATGCATGGTTTCCTTTGGAGATGATGAAACTGTTTTGAAACTAAATAGAGGTGATGGTTTTACAACTTCATGAATATATTAAAATGCCACTGAATTGTACATTTTAAAATGGTTAATTTTGTGTTATATGGATTTCATCTCTAATTTAATTTTATGTTATATGGATTTCATCTCAAATTTAAAATGATTGACAAAAAGACTACTCAAGTATTTGAAAATTAAGAAAAACTGCTAAGTCAGTCATTGGTTAAAGAAATTTTGATAGAAATAATAGAACTGAAAGTATTATACATCGAAACTTTTGAGAGGTGGCTACAGTGGTATTTAGAAAACCTTAAATGCCGTATCAGAAAAAGGGTTTGGAAAAGGGGGGTGAAAATAAATAAATAAAATAAATAATTTAAGTAAATTTAAAATAATTTTTCTTGTTCTTTCTTTCTTCTTTCTTTCTTTTCTCCTCCCTCCCTCCCTTCCTTCTTTCCATGGAGAGGAAGGTAGCAGTTGAATATTAAGAAAAATTTATCACTCCAGANTCGGCAGAAGGAGAAAGCACAAGTGCACAAGCAGGGGGAGGAGCAGAGGGAAAGGGAGGGTAAAGAATCCCAAGCGGACTCCACCCTGAGCACGAAGCCGGATGAGAGGCTCTGTCTCAGGATCCTGAGATCATGACCTGAGCTGAAACCAAGAGTCTGACGCTTAACCGACTAACCTACTCAGGTGCCCCAAGAATATATTTAAAATGACAATTCCAGGAACACATTGCTGACTTAATATTAGACAATTATATAATGTTAACCTATTAACTATTAACCTATTAACTGTTTAAATATCAAAAGCATGGGAATGATAATTTTTTTTTTTTTTTAAAGATTTTATTCATTTATGTGACAGAGAGACAGCCAGCGAGAGAGGGAACACAGCAGGGGAGAGGGAGAGGAAGAAGCAGGCTCCCAGACGAGGAGCCCGATGTGGGACTCGATCCCGGAACCCCGGGATCATGCCCTGAGCCGAAGGCAGTCGCTTTAACGACTGCGCTACCCAGGCGCCCCGGGAATGATAATTCTTAATAAAGTGGGAATAGGAAGAAACTTAAGCTGTTAAAGGATATCTACTAGGAAATTTATACCAGATATCATACTTAATGGTAGAAAATTGAAGTCATTCCCATTAAGAACAGGAAAACAAAAGGGTGACCTGCTATTTACCACTTGTGTTCAGTGTTGTACTAGAGATTTTAGTCTGCACAGTAAGACAGTAAAAGGAAACAAATGATATAAGCTTGAAAAAGAAACCATTGTTATTAGATGTGGAATATAGAAAATATATTGAAAATCTGAGAGTTCAGAGATACATTTTTAAAATCAGTGAGTTTACCAGGTTTGGTGGATATAAAATCTGTACAAAAAGTCTGTTGGAAATGAAACTTTAAGATTCAGTTTATTATAGCATTAGAAAATAAAAAGTCCTTAGAAATAAATTTACTGCAAAATCTATAAGACCTTGTGGAGAATATTATAAAATTTTATCATATTAAATGTGCAGGATTCGTGGATTGGAAGATATCTAATGTTACAGTAATGTTTAATGTCACATCTCCCCAAACTGATCAACAGATTCAGTGCGATTGAAATCACAATCCTAACCTTTTTTTTAAATTTGACATACTGACTTAAAAATTTATATGGAAGAGGGGCGCCTGGGTGGCACAGCGGTTAAGCGTCTGCCTTCGGCTCAGGGCGTGATCCCGGCATTATGGGATCGAGCCCCACATCAGGCTCCTCCACTATGAGCCTGCTTCTTCCTCTCCCACTCCCCTGCTTGTGTTCCCTTTCTCGCTGGCTGTCTCTGTCTCTGTCGAAAAAATAAATAAAATCTTAAAAAAAAAAATTTATATGGAAGAGAAAGGGCTTTCAGATACCACCAAGGAGATAAAATGTGTGGTGGAGAGTTGGATACTTTAAAATAAGTAAGTATATGTGATATTTGCACAGGGATAGATAAATAAAATGATTGAGGCAATGTAATAGTTTAGAAGTACAGCAATTTATGCAGCCTTCATGAGGGCTTTGGTGTTTATAAAATATGTCCACAAATTCCTTGATAACTCCTCCCTTAAATAGACAGAGCCCAATTCTCCACCCCTTGAATGTGGGCTGGACTTAAGTATACAAATAGAATTACCTGAAGGGACATTGTACACTTTGGGGACTAAGTTCTAAAAGGCACTCTGACTTTTCTCTTTTGGTTTACTTGCTCTGAAAAATTTAGCTGCCCTGTTGTGAGCAGCCCTATGGAGAGGCCCACGTGGTAAGGAACTGGGGCCTTCTGCCAACAGCCAGTAAAGAAGTGGGACCTCCCGAATAACCTTTGTGAGTGAGCCTTCTTGGAAAGTGATCCTCTAGCCCCAGTCAAGCCTTTAGATAACTGACCAATATCTTCACTAGACCCTAAAGAGAGATCCTAGGCTGGAACCACCCCGCTAAGCTGCTCTGGGATTCCTGACTCTCAGTAACTGTGAGATAATGTTTGTTGTTTTAAGCCACTAAGTTTTGGGGTACTTTGGGTAACCAGTACGGTAGTCGTCATTGCTCATCAGTGGGAAAAGGATGAATTTTTCAATATATGCTCTGGGACAATTGATTATATAAGGAAAAAATGACCTCGGATGTCTACTCATACTATATATAAAAATTAAGGTGAATGAAAGATCTTATTAAAAAGACAAACTATATTGGGCCATCTGGGTGTCTCAGTCAGTTAAGCAGCTGCCTTTGGCCTCAGGTCACGATCCTAGGGTCCTGGGATCGAGCCCCCGGTCGGGCTTCCTGCTCAGTGGAGAGCCTGCTTCTCCCTCTCTCTCTCTCTCTGTCAAATAAATAAATAAACTCTTTGAAAAATAAGTAATAAAAGACAAACTATAAAACTTTAGAAAAATAAAGGAGATTATCTTTGGGGAAGGATTTTTTTTTTTAGAGGATTTTATTTGTCAGAGAGCAAGCGTGTGTACAAGCAGGGGGAGCAGCAGGCAGAGGGAGAAACAGGCTCCCCACTGAGCAAGGAGCCCATTGTGGAACGGGATCCCAGGACCCTGGATCATGACCTGAGCTAAAGGCAGACACTTAACCGACTGAGCCACCGAGGTGTGGGGGGAAGGATATTTTAAAGAGCAAAACATAATTAGATTATAAGATTAAGAATGTTTTTATCAGGTCGTCTGGGTTTATCAGTCCCACATCTGGCTCCTTGCTCAGCGGGGAGCCTGCTTCTCCCTCTCCCTGCACTATCCCTGCTGTGCTGTCTCTCTCCCTGATAAATAAATAAATGAAATTTAAAAAAAACACAACTTCCTTTAAAAAAAAGTTTTTATCAGAATACCTCTAGAGGATAAAATGATGATCTTTTATCTTTAAGAAGGTATTTTAAGTTGGGTCACCTGGGTTATTCAGTAGGTTAAGCATCTGACTCTTGATCTCAACTCAGGTCTTGATCTCATGAGTGAGTTCAGGCCCATGTTGGGCTCTACGATGGGTGTGGAGCCTACTTCAAAAAAAAAAAAAAGAAATTTTAACTTATTTAACTGAAAAAAGGTAATGTACTATTAAAGAAATACCCACCTCTGAGTAAGAAAAAGGTCAGTAGAAAAATAGGTAAAAATTTTTGACTTCATAGAAAACAAAACCTGAAAGTTAATATATATTTGGAAAGATATTGAACCTTATTAGTGATTAAGGAAACACAAATTAAAATCACAGTGAGGTAGCATTTCACACTCATCCTATTGGAAAAATTAAGCTTTCTGTCATTATTAAGTGTCCTAGACAATAAGGAGCACTTGCATGTTTGGTGGAAGTGTTAAAATGTTGATGCTCTAGGGCTCTGGGGTGTAGATGCCAAAGAAGCCCCAGGAATCAGGACTGTTCCCAGCAGTGCTATTCACAGTCGCAAAGAGCAGAAGCACCCAGATACCCCCAAGTAGAACTGAATACTGTCCAGCAGTCAGAGTGAGTCTAGCTGAGGGTAGCATACAGGAATCATGGAAATGGATAAAGAAAACAAGTTGTAGAATACATGCACTATGATTCCATGTATGTGAAGATCAAATCATGCAGCACGAAGCAATACATGCTGAGGGATTCAAATGTGTGGTAAAACTGTTTTTAAAAGTAAGAGGGGCGCCTGGGTGGCACAGCGGTTGGGCGTTTGCCTTCGGCTCAGGGCGTGATCCCGGCATTGTGGGATCGAGCCCCACATCAGGCTCCTCCGCTGTGAGCCTGCTTCTTCCTCTCCCACTCCCCCTGCTTGTGTTCCCTCTCGCTGGCTGTCTCTATCTCTGTCAAATAAATAAATAAAATCTTTAAAAAAAAAAAAAAGTAAGAAATAAAAAACTCAGGATAGTCACTGACTCTGAGGTGGGGGACAAAGAGGAGGCCCCATAAAGGATTTTAAAATCAATGATCCTCCCCCCACACTTAAACCAGGTGATAAATATAAGGATTTTTATGATAATATAAAGATTTAAAACTTGTAAAAATTGTAACGTACATATATTAAAGTGCACTAATCTTAAGTGCAGTTTTGGTGAATTTTTACCTATGTATAAACCATCCTCCAGATTAAGCTACAGAATATTTCCGAAAGGTTCCTTGGTGCCTTTTCCCAGTCAGTATCCCCCTCCCTGAACCATGATGTATTGTGATTCTTACATATGTTTTGCAGCTATTCTCTTGTAAGCTATTTGTTCTCATGAGTTAGGCCTATATATACTCTCTTAGATCTTTAAGACATAAGTGAAAAAAGGAAATCACAGAAAAATATGATTGTTTTAAAAAAGAGAGAGTGTGTGGGAGTGCCTGACTGGCACAGTCTTTAAGCGTCTGCCTTCGGCTCAGGGCGTGATCCCGGTGTTACGGGATTGAGCCCCACATCAGGCTCCTCTGCTGGGAGCCTGCTTCTTCCTCTCCCACTCCCCCTGCTTGTGTTTTGGGCTGGAATTAGGCCAGAATACCTGAGACAAGGAGATAGAATACACTCTTTCTGATCAATCAGCCAAGCAGCAGACCAGACAACCTTCACATAAATAGCTAATCTGGCTTATTATAATTGGTTACATGCCACTTGTCTGTCAAACCATTCAAACTTTGGTAAACTCTTTTTTTTTTTTTTTGGTAAGGTATTTGTCCCCTAAATCTCAGTTTGGGTCAGCATCACAGTTCGAAATCGTACAAGAAAGCAGGAACTCCATGTTGAAGGTATGTGGATGCGCAAGATGTTCTTAGTACGGCAAGTTTATTAATGTGATCGATTGCTAATACTTAAAATTTCCTGACTTTTTTTTTTTAATCACTGTAGTGTATGGAATACCCTTTCTTAGTCATCTTAGGCTCACCAAGAGTAGAAATCAACAAACTTCTTCTCTAAAGGGCCAGATAGTAAATATCTTTGTGGCCCACTCTATTCAGCTATGCTGTTTTCACGTGAAAGCATCCACAGACAATACATAAACAAATACGCTTCTCTTTGACCAAGTAAAACTATTTATAAAAGCAAGCAGCAGGCTGAATTTGGTTTACGGGCCATGCTTTGTGGATCCCGGGCTTAGACAATCAAACTCGCAAAACTGAATAGGCTACCCCCGGTACCAGCTTCAGGTTAAGTGAAAATTAGAGGATGAGTAACAGCATGCAAGTGGGGAAGCATCAGGCATATCTGTGCAGCAGGAGTCTTCACTGTAGAGCTTTTAAGTGACAGCCTGGAAATGAGACAATGCAAGGACTGTGGTAACCACCCTGGCTTAGAAGCCCTGTGCCCCATAAAAGTCAGTTATTTATTGTAACAACCCATGGGTGTAGCTTCCAGGGGTCCTGGGAGGGAACACGCCAGGTCAGAAGACTTATAAGTCCATTACAGAAGCCAAGATTTGGTTTCCTATTGGGTGCTTATAGATCACTCATAGTTCTCTTATTATAGATGCAGTTCACTGGTGAGGTCATTTTTACCATAAGCTATGTGGCCTAGTAACACAGGTGACATTGCACCTTTATCAGGTTTCCAGGAAAATGGAACTAGGAAATGTGAGCTGACACCAAGGTTGATTTCCTACAAAGAAGTTTTGTTAACCCTTTACTAAGAGGTTTTAAAACTCAGCTGGGTAGTTTAAAACCTATCATTTAATTGGCGTTTACCATGTGCCAGATTATGTATTATTTTCTTCAGTCTCCATCACAAGCACCAACTCTGTAAGGTAGGTATTCATTCTTGTGCCCATTTTACAGTTAAGAGTTAACTAAGGCGCACGTAGATAAGAGACTTGTGCAGGGTCCCTTAAGTAGAGATGCTAGGGGGAGGATTCGAGTCCAGATGGTCTGGCTCATACTAGAACTGAGGATGGAGGAGGCCTTGTAGGGTGGGGTATTTGTCCTACCCTGGTGTTCATATTCATAGCAAAACTAGGTAAGTAACCTGGAATTTATCCAGTCCAGACCGATCTGGTTCATAAGAAATGCTATAAGGAATCATAAAAGCAAATCGAAGTAGGTAAAAGAACAGATTTAAGGTCTCTAACAACAAGGAGTAACTTTTGTTCTGAGGCAGATTTTCACCAAAGCCTTTCTTAATAAGGCTTTTCTATGGTCAAAACTAATCCTAGGTCTTTACTTACCTAAGACCTGCAAGTGAAAAGAAAAATATACTGGCAAAGGTAAGGGTTCTTTTTTTTTTTTTTTTTTTTTAATTTTCCTCTTCTTTTTCTTTCCTTCCTTCCTTTTTTTCTGTCTTTCTTTTCTTTTTTTTTTTTAAGCAAGGGTTCTTAACCTAAGGTCTGGGTCTGTGGTTAGAATCTAGAGAGTACATATGAACTTAAATGGAGGAAAAGATTTATCTTTACTTTTACCTAACCTGTCACTCCTTTAATTACAAATGTATACATCAAACCATAATACTGTTAGCAAAAGCTGTGCCCTTGGTCATCAGTGGAAAGCACAGGTTTTTATCATGTTACATTTGTGGCAGGTTTCTTGAGATACTGTTACTCATCCCTTCTTCGGTATTAGACATCCTCCTTAGATCTTACTATTTAATGTATTAATAGATGCACATTACATCAGGAATGACAACATTTTAATAATTGTGTTGCAGTATAAATTATTCCCTTTGTAATCCTATGTACTTATTTTTATATTTTAAAGTATTCAGAAGAGGTCTGTAAGCGTCACTAAAATGCTGAATGGTAGAGAGTCCACGGCACAAAAAGGGGCTAAAACCTCTAGGCTAGAGGAAGTTCATAAGGTGAAAGAGAGGTTAGGTCCTGGTGCCAGTTTATTGGCCATACACAGAATCTAGTTTGTGGGTTTTAATCTGTAGGTTTTCATGGGAGTGAAAATGAAGGAATGCCTTAATCTAAATTGGCACACACGATAAAAATACTATTCAGAATTAATGTGTTATTAGTAGTGATGCTAACTATCTTAGAGCGAAAACTCAGAGTATCACGATAATTAGACTTCTCTGTTATGACTTGATGTTTTTCCCCATGGCTCACTCGGTCTTTTTCTGTTTTCTACAGGAAACTGATAGTAGTGTTGTAAAGAGCCCTATGTGGCAAGATACAGAAATCGAGGAAGATATGCCAACACTTTCTCCACAAATATGCATGGAAATTCAAGAACAAGGTGAAGAGTCTTCAGAGTCACCGATGCCTCAGTTATGTGCCAGCGGTAGAGAATGGTGCCCTGAAGGAAAAGTCAAAATGAGACCGACCAATCATGGTGAAGAGTTATGTGTCCTAAATCATGAGGGACCTGAAGCCAGAGTTCCCTGCTCTGGAGAAGCTGCAGTTAGGCCTTGTGGCAAAACAGAGAGTGGGTGCACTTTATCAGGTATGACACGGGTAATCGGGAATAATACAGTTGAGACAAAAAATGAAGAGTCTTGCCTACCGATCAGTAAAGATGTTTCCAAAAGAAAAAACCCGGAATCTTTGTCTGAAGCAGTCAGGGATTCATGTGTTTCTGCAAAAAGAAAGAAAATGTTCCCCGAAGCTTCCTCAGACCAAGAGGAAACAGAAATCAGCTTTACCCAAAAACTGATAGATTTGGAATGCTTGCTTTTTGAGAGACATAAACAAGAAGAACAGGATAGGTTGTTAGCGTTAGAGCTTCAGAAAGAATTAGATACAGAACAAAAGAAGCCAAACCGGCAAAAAGGATCCCCAGATGAGTACCCTTTACGTCCTACATCTTCACCTCCAGACAGACTGCTAAATGGACAGAGGAAGAATTCCAAAGACAGGAGCTTCAAAAGACAGACTGATGGAGAGCATTCAAAATCTCGGAGAGGCTCAAAAAATGAAAATTGGCAGTCGTCTTTTAAGATCCAGTTGAAACATTCAGTTAATGGGAGAAAGATGCCAAATTCTTCTAGAGATAATTGTAATGTATCTAAAAGTGCTCATTCCCTACAGCCTAGTAAGTCACAGAAAAGTATTTTTCAGATGTTTCAGAGATATACAAAGTAATGCATGGGGAGAAGGAGTGTTTTGTAATGTAGTAAAGCTGGATTATGAAGCTCTCTTCTATCATAGACTCTTCAGAATGGTCACACTCATTGTCTATAAAGGACTGTGTGATTACAAGGGAGGAGCATGTAAATGTGTTTCTGCCAAACTCAGTGGTAAGAAGGAGTCCCAACCCTTTGCTTTTTTAATAACTGTGATGTACTAAGTTTGACAATCCTTATGGATATAAAAATGCCTTGGCGAACTCCCAAGAAATTTTCAAGCGCCATTCTGTTTCCCAAAAATGCATGTTTTATGGCCTTTGCTTCCCTTCTTGTCCTGACTAGTAATCAAAGCAAGATAATACCATACCGGGTAGTTAGGAACCCAGGCAGGGTAAGTTTTCTTGCTACTTTGCCATGTATTTGCAGAGCACTTGAAATGCATCTTCCATAACACTAAAGTAATGTAGTTTTCATCTCCACTTCAATTATTTTAACCATTGTAGCATTTTCTTCGATTTAAAATGGTTTATGATCAATGTGAAATCAGAAAAATCAGAGTTTTCTGGAAAATTAGGGATTAGTTGACAGGAAACTAGGCTCTTGATGCAAAAGGAGTTAAGAGTTGGGGTGTGGCTCAGTGGGACAGATTGACAGTTTGGAAGTGTTGGAACTGAGAGAGTAATCAGAAACTGGGCCTGGAATGGAGTAGCAGGTGAAGTTTGGTAGAGGGTTCTCCCACCTCTCTTTGCTAAATGACATGGAAAACACTGGGGTTTTATAGCTTTTCACACCATTGTATCTGGTGTCAAATTCAAAATCAATTGCTAAATTGCCTGAAATTTAGGGATTTCACATTTCAATTAATCTGCTATTCCAGGAAAAAAAAAATGGGGCTTTACTGTAGGAGAGTTAAATATCATAATATCTTTTGTTGTGGGACCTGAGATATAACCATGTGTTTATTTTCTTACATTATCATTTGTATTGATGTTGACTTTTGTATGTGTTTATGGACAGAAAAAGAAAGTCTGATGCTTGGGTTTTGCCGTCTTACCCCTGAAAGTTAAATCAGAAGGCAGTGATTTCATTTTGTGAAATTTAACTTAGAGACTATTAACCTTTTTTCATTAGTATGAACAACTTTAAGCAAATAGGAGTTTTAACAGCATTTCTGCTGTTCTCTAGTTGTCCATCCTTTTAAAGTAAAAATAAAACATCCTAGAGCTAATTCTAGCTTAAATTTGTCAATATTTTTGTACATTACTAAGATTTTTTTCCTCCAAATTTTGTAACTGAAATTCTGTTAATCTTTGCATACTTACTGGCATCTATTTCAATATTGGTTGGGTAATTATGGGTAAAATTCTGATGCTAATTTAAAATTTAGTTTGCCCTTTCTCAAAAAAAAAAAAGCGATTGCCCTCTAGGAAATGATTGTGCTGAAATGAAGTCTAGTCAGAAACTAACCAAATTTCTCCAAAATACACTAACATCTGTCTTCTCATCAAACCAATATTTTTCTAAGAGCAATTTCATGTCATGTCTTAGGGTAGACACTGTTGGAACTCCTCAAAAGTTGTATAATTAAATTTTCCTGGAATAGTCCATGACCAAAAAGGGGGAAAAAATAGTGTGACGCATACAGGATTTATACATTTAACCACTTAATTGTCTGTGAAGAAGTCTTCCTGACCTTAAGATAAATTTTAATTTCTCTGTTAATTTTTCTGATAGTCCTACTTTATATGCCTTTTCAACAGAAACTAATAAATGTTTTGTATCAGTCACTAGAGTGTATTGCTACTTTTTCCACTCATTTTTGTGGAGGGATAGGAGAGTGTTTAACTTCTCAGGGAGCACCATAACTGTGCGGAGGTTGAGAATCTGAAAATTAAAATAATAAAAATTAAAATGGAGTATTACATGTATTTTACCACAATTAAAAAATAAAAATTAGCTACATAAAAATAGGAAGTTCTGCATAACAAAAACTACTACTATAATGGAAAATTGGAAGATATGGCAAACGGCAGGAGAGGTGGGGGGAATAGATGCAATTCATCACAAAGAGCCCATTTCCTTTATACAAAGTATACATTATGAAAATGACTAATAACTCGAAAATGAGAAATGTTCCCAAGAAACATAGTTCCCAGGAAAGGAAATACAGATGTCTTTTAAATATGTGAAAAGATGCATAATGTCACTTATACTAATGTTTATACATTTTTCTACCCTTCATATTAGTTAAGACAAACATGCTTTTTTGTTTTGCTTTTGTGTATGTATGTGTGTTTAAATCTTGGCAAGAGTGTGGGGAAACAGGCACTTCTCTGTTGGTTGTTATCAAGAGAAAATTTAAAATCCCAATTCCGAATTTGGCAATTCTATCTCTAGGAATTTCCTAAAGCTGTCTTTACACGTGTGTAGAATGACATGTACAGAATATTTTTGTATGGCACTGTTTATAGTAATAATCTTAGAAAAAACCTTAATGTCGCATCAATAGATAATAAATGATGGTACAATGAAATACTATATAGCAATTAGCAACAACAAAACCACTTTACTGATATGAAAAGATATATACATGTATTTTCATAAAATGTCTAGAAAGAGAAGCAATAAATGTTGCCAATGGAGAGAAACCGTGTGGCTGGGAGATAGGAGTGGAAGAATGATTTTTCACTCTGTTCTTTTCTACTTTCTGAATTCAGTCATACTGAATGTATCATCTAGTCAAAATCTAAATGTTTTTAAGATGTTGCAAGATAGGAGCACCTGGGTGGCTCAGTCAGAAGAGCATGGGATTCTTGATCTCAGGGCTGTGAGTTTGAGCACCATGTTGAATATTAGAGATTACTGAAAAAATAAACTTAAAAAATATATTGCAAGATGGGGCACTTGGGTGGCTCAGCCGTTAAGCGTCTGCCTTTGGCTCAGGTCATGATGCTGGGGTCCTGGGATCGAGCCCCGCATCAGGCTCCCTGCTCGGTGGGAAGCCTGCTTCTCCCTCTCCCACTCCCCTTGCTTGTGTTCCCTCTCTCGCTGTCTCTCTCTGTCAAATAAATAAAATCTTAAAAAAAAAAAACATATATATATATATATATTTTGCAAGATAAAGGGAGCTTATTAATCTCAGCCTGCACCACTCTGAAGGGTATTTTTTGCCTTTACATTTTAAAAATCATAATTCAGGAAGATTTTTTCAGTGTGGAAAAAAATATAGCATTGTGAGTTGATTTGAATCTATTTAGCTTTCAGGTACTATTTTTAAATTACTTGAAAAGCAAGACTTAACGCTTTTCCAGGTAGCACTGCAGCAGGACTACATTCCTGCTGAGAGCAATGAGAAGAGCCAAATAGAAATGTAAAATTGCCAGGGCACCTGGGTGGCTCAGTCGGTTAAGCATCTGCATTCAGCTCGGGTCATGATCTCAGGGTCCTGGGATTGAGCCCCGCATCAGGCGCTCTGCTCAGCAGCAAGTCGTCTTCTCCCTCTCCATCTGTGATCTCTCTCGCTTTAAAAGGGGAAAAAAAAAAAAGTAAAATTGCCTACTGAAAAGCATCAGGGAGCTACTGAAACAATGAAGACTTAATTCAGGGCTGAGATTTGAGAGAAGAGAGACTTACGAGAAGTGAACTGATACTTGCAACCAAAAAGTGGTTTTACTGGTAAAACTGGCAGAGCTCTAGGTCTTCTAATGAAGCTGGAATAACAGTATTGGAGACTTGAGGGTCATCAAACACAAGGCCAATTTTCCCGTCAAGGTAATTGCAGAGTTTTGAAACTGCTCAGGGTAAAAGCTAAAAGGCTTGAAAACCTCTGAAAAGCAGAGAGTTGTCATCAGGCTCACACTGCGGAGATAAAAGCATTCATGACCTACCCAGGGAGGGGAGCCTGTTGGACACATCAGGACCTCAACCAGAAGCCCTCACACAGGGGTCTGTTAAGTGCATCCCAGGGGCCAAATCTGCATGCTGCCTGTTTTTGCAGGGCTTGTGGGCTAAGAACGGTGTTTGTTTGGTTTTTAAGTAGGCTCCAGATCCAGCGTGGAGCCCAGTGCTGGGTTTGAACTCAAGACCCCAAACCTGAGCTGAGTTCAAGAGTTGGACACTTAATGGACTGAACCACTCAGGCACCCCTTCTTAATTTGGTCTCTACTTGTATGACCTTAGGTGAACTGCTTACCTTTCATCACCTCACTTCCTTAATTTGTAAATGGGAACCCTAATGCAGCCAACCTAGTTGCTGTCAAGAGGTAACCACCTGGCACAGGCCTTGATTCAAAAAAATAACCGGAGTAAGTGATGGTTCCTCCCCTCTGGCTCTTCTCTGACCTCACTACTCCACCAGTCCCACTTTTGGAAGAATCTCATTTCATCCAGTGACTTCGTGCTCCCATAAATCTCTAAATGTGGCATCCAGTAAGCTGCAGTTATCTTCTGTCTACTGATGAAAACTCCACTCCTCTCTGCCAGGCGTGTCTGCAGCTCCCTGCATCGCAAGAGACCCCTGCCTATAAGTCCCCCAGGTCACAAGAGTCCTTGGCCCCAAAGGAAACGAATTCTCAGAAATCCTAAGTGGCTTCCGCAAATCCCTATACTAGTACACAGCTGGTGTGCATGAACGTGTGTGACAGACTAAGAACTCTGAGGTTAAAGAGATGGGAGTTGAGCTGCTACTGTATGTTTACACATTTCTTATTCCTGCATAAAGATCTTAATAAACAATTACGACTTTAAATTTTGAGTCCGATTTTTTTCCCTAGAATATTTTGCCTTGTCTCAGCAGGACTTGGAGCAACCTTGAGTTCAACCGAGGGGAGACTCTACATTTTACTTTACATTTCTCTTCAACTTGACTTTTGTAGTTCCAGGTTGCCACAATCAGGCTCTGTCCCTGGAACTAGTTCAATTCAGAAGGCTTTCTGTCAGCTGGGGATCACACACTGAGTCTCCATTTTTTGTATCATTCCTCCCATCTCTTAAGTCCCATAAGAAGTTTGGGTGTCTGCCTTTTACTGCAGGTTAGACTGACAACAGACTTTCCTGAGTCCCAGGATGAGGACAAGAACCTCACTCCTTGCTCAGTTTATACTAGACAAGTGTAGTGTATTGATCAGGGTCCAGTTAAGAAAACAAAAACCATAATATTTCAACAGAGGGTATAGAGTGTGGGGAATTGGTTAGACAGGTGTTAGAACAAAAGGGAAGGAACACTAACTGCAGGAAGTGGCTACTGCCCTCAAAGCTGGGAAACAGAAGGGAAGAGTTTGGGTTACTAGAATGGGAAGGTGGACTGCGGAGTTGGTGTTCAGACCTTTGAGGAAGAAACCACTTAGGTGCTGCTGGTGCTCTGAAAGGGTCCAGTGACTAGTTTCAGGGTTTAGTTCAGAAAAGTTGAAGGAATTTGGAAACTGGAGTCAACTGCCACTGCTGGGATAACACGGACAGGAATAGGAAAAAACACGACACCCTTTTCTCCATCTTAGTGCTTCTTATAATTAGAACAGAGGAGGAAGCTTGCTGGTGGAGTTGCCAGGGAGAGTCTGGAAAGTGTCTTTTATAGCACTGCAGAGTTTGGAGCTGAGAGGAGAGGATGGGGGAACCACACCGGAGATGATTTCCTTCAATGGATTCTGGGACTAAGATGTCTTGAAATTTCTAAGGCAAAACCACGGAAAGCTCTCATCCTAACAAGATGGAGTAATACGTGTGGAAAAAAGATGCTTAAACACAAATGTGCAGAAGTAAACCTTCGTTAAGATCTATGGAAATGAACTGTGGCGAACCATCCCAACTGTTCTGTTTCTATGGCCCCCATGATATCTGAGTGTCCCCATCTCCATCAGAGTTGATCATTCAGGGTAAGTTTTGTGCATGCCATCCCACACAGACTAACCTCACCTTAAGCCACCATTGTCCTGACTCCCTGCCAACTTCCCAGTTCCTCACCTAAAATTTCTTGTATGGAAAATTAAGGCCTCCGGCATCATCACTAAATTCCCAGAGCTCCTAGGAGTGTATTTCTGGGTACGTCTCAGAGGTAATAGTGTTAGAACCGCCTGGATAAAATTTAAAGGAGGGCATTTGAGTAATTGAAGTAGATCATTATGAAGGAACTCTCCAGAGTAAACCTAGATCACAAAAAAATCAGATGGCAGAGAAACTGTATAATTTTAGCAAGAGGCGCAAAGAGAATACTAGATCAATTTGGTTTTAACGTGTGAGAGAATTGTCCCACTTCCAAAGAGGTAGAAATGCTGTAATTTATACAACTGTATTCTAAATTTACTGAATTAAAAACAGTGTTCAAAACCTCAGGATTTCAAGAATGATTGCCTGTTTGCAAAAGCATCTTGTAAACAACAAAAAAATTTACTTGATTCCTTCTATTGGCAAATCCTTAGCAAACTGCTTAAAGCTTTTATTTGCATAAAGCTAAAAATTACATTATCTGCCTTATTTTTAGACGAAATTTTTGGGGGGTTGCTGATAAGAACAGGTCACAAACCAAAAAATAAATAAGTGGCCTGATTACCTAAGTCTCTGGGGGAGGGGGAGAAGTAGCAATTTTAATGCTGCATTAATAGCAAAAGATTAAAAAAAGAGGGAGAGAACTGAACCCAACCATGCCTCTTTTCTTTGGCTTAAAAAAAATAAAAAATTTTTTTGCATATCATGTATTTTTCTGAAACATTTATTCTAAGATTGGTGGCTTTTGCATTAAATTATTTTTATTTATTTTTTATTTTTTAAAATATTTTATTTATTTATTTGACAGAGATAGAGACAGCCAGCAAGAGAGGGAACACAAGCAGGGGGAGTGGGAGGAGGAAGAAGCAGGCTCCTAGCGGAGAAGCCTGATGTGGGGCTCGATCCCAGAACGCTGGGATCACTCCCTGAGCTGAAGGCAGATGCTTAACAACTGCGCCACCCAGGTGCCCCTATTTTTTTATTTTTTAAAAAGGTTTGATTAGAGAGTGAACAAGAGAGAGCACAAGTGGGGGGGGCCATAGGCAGAGGGAGAAGCAGACTCCCCACTGAGCAGGGAACCCGACGTGGGGCTTGATCCCAGGACGCAGGGATCATAACCTGAGCCAAAGGCTGATGCTTAACTGAGCCACCCAGGCACCTCATTAAATTGTCTTTAAATGTCAAAAAGTTATTTTGGTGGGGGAAGAGAAAAAAACTTATTTTGTCATTTTGTCTTAATTTTATGGAATGTGGTTTGTGTTTTTCTCCAGTCTTAAGAGCAGTTACTATAGAAGACACGTTGAATGAGGTTGAGGTGAGTTTTTTTATTTTAATGTTCTAAGAACAGTATTTATTTTTTCTGTTTGCATTCTTATTTTTCTATTGATTTGCTGGACTTCTCGATTTCTAGGGGCTCTTTATGTATTGGGAAGATTGGCCCTTTCTTTGTAATAAGTTATAAAAAAATTTCCCAATGGGAATAAAAGAGTGCCCACACTCTGAGAAAAAGATTGATTGTTCTCTAGCCATGGTAACAAGTAACCTTACCAGAACAGGTTCTAAGCCTGTCTAATCAATCAATGACACCTTGATTCATTGAACACACTCTGAAAACCAACCAGTGACAGCCTTCCGCTTTGAAAGTCAGCTAATCATCGGTGGTCTGCTGCCAGTAAACAGTTTCCAACACAATCAATACTATCACGCTTCCCTATATGTGATTGACCGTTTGCTTTGTGAAATGCTGATCACCTAATCACCAACATAGCTGTCCATTTCTTAAGTAAAAAACTTAGATTTGAGGTTATTGAGTGTTAATCTTTTATTTTGACACCAATTTTCATTTGGCTTTAGTAGGGTTTTTTTTTTTTTGCCATGCTGAAATGTATCTTTATATAATTTAATTTTTCAATCAATTAAAAAAACAAATATTATTTTGTTAAAAGGATTTTCTCCACAGCTATAAAAGTGTTACCCTTCCTACCCTCCCCCCGAAATGTATGTGTGTCTGTGTGTATTTGTTTTACATTTCAATGTTTGACTCATTTGATGTTTAACCCAGTGTAGGGAGTAAGTATGGTCCAACTTTTTCTCTCCATTGTTTATCCAGTTTTCCCATCACCATTTTTTTAAGTTTGTTTGTTTGTTTGTTTATTTATTTAGTAATCTCTACCCCCAATGTGGGGCTCACACACAGGATCCTGAAATCAAGAGTTGCATGCTCTTCAGACTGAGCCACCAGGCACACTCCTGTCACATTTTTTTTAAAACCCCATTAATTGGCAAAAATTGACAAGGCAAGAAACAACAATTGCTGGAGAGGATGTGGAGAAAGGGGATCCCTCCTACATTGTTTGTGGGAATGCAAGTTGGTACAGCCACTCTGGAAAACAGTGTGGAGGTCCCTCAAAAAGTTAAAAATTGAGCTACCCTATGATCCAGCCATTGCACTACTGGGTGTTTACCCCAAAGATATAGACGTAGTGACGAGAAGGGCCATATGCACCCCAATGTTCATAGCAGCATTGTCCACAATAGCTAAATCGTGGAAGGAGCCGAGATGCCCTTCAACAGATGACTGGATTAAGAAGCTGTGGTCCATATATACAATGGAATATTACTCAGCTATCAGAAAGAACGAATTCTCAACATTTGCTGCAACATGGACGGCACTGGAGGAGATAATGCTAAGTGAAATAAGTCAAGCAGAGAAAGACAATTATCATATGATTTCTCTCATCTATGGAACATAAGAACTAGGAAGATCGGTAGGGGAAGAAAGGGATAAAGAAAAGGGGGGTAATCAGAAGGGGGAATGAAGCATGAGAGACTATGGACTCTGAGAAACAAACTGAGGGCTTCAGAGGGGAGGGGGGTGGGGGAATGGGATAGACTGGTGATGGAGTAAGGAGGGCACGTATTGCATGGTGCACTGGGTGTTATGCGCAACTAATGAATCATCGAACTTTACATCGGAAACCATACAGTGTATGGTGACATAATATAATTAAAAATCATTAAAAAAAATAAAAACCCCATTATTGCCACTGATCTGAGATGTCTACTTACCATATGCTAAACATATTAGGGTCTATAACTGGATTTCCCATTCTGTTTCACTGTTATGCTATCCATCCGTGTGTTGATAGCACACTGTTTTAACTACTGAAGTTTGTTTTTTTTTTTAAGATTTTATTTATTTATTTGGCAGAGAGAGAGGCAGCGGGAGAGGGAACACAAGTAGGGGGAGTGGGAGAGGGAGAAGCAGGCTTCCCGCTGAGCAGGGAGCTTGATGTGGCTCGATCCCAGAACGCTGGGATCATGACCCGAGCCAAAGGCAGATGCTTAATGACTGAGCCACCCAGGCACCCCTAACTACTGAAGTTTTATGATACAGCAAGTCACCCCTCATTGCTCTTTTTTCTCACAATATCCTGGCAATTATTATTTTCCATATAAACTAGAATCCCATCCTGTTTCTGGCAGTCTCTTGCCTCTGCTTCCCTTCCTTCAATGCTGGTAGCTGCTATCAAGGGATACTGCCTCCGCTTTCTAAAGGGATTCCCTTTCAAACTCGCCACCACTAGACTGTAATTTTCTCAACTTTCCTCTCTGTCTGCCTCTGCTGCCTCCTCCTGCCTCCCCCAGGCAAAGCTTTTGCCTGGCCCCGTTTGTTCCCAGATCTGCACACAGGAGTTCCTCCGCCCACAGCGGCCCTCCCCTTCTGAAAATGAACACTTGCTGATGTTTTTCGGAGATCTGCCACCTCTAGGACCCCTCGGCATTTCCCCTTCTTGCCCAATGGCCCTTTCCAGATCCACTACCCCTTCTTAGCTCCCAGGTTGGCTGTGCTGGCAAAGACTGTTTGCAGCCATACTGGGGAAACTCACATAGCAAGGAAGTGTGAGTGGCCTCTAGGAGCTGAGGACAGCCTCTAACCAACAGCCCCCAAAACTGAAGTTCTCTGTATTCCGGAGAAGCTGCAAGGACTGTGTGGGGCCAACAACCACACGAGCAGGGAGTAGATCCAGCTGCCCCCCGCGAAGCCTCCCAATGAGAGTCCAGCCCGCACCCACACTGGACTGCCGCGTGTGTGAGACCCCGGGTAGGAAATGCAGCCAAGCGGGGCCCAGCTTCTGACTGTGCAATGACGCATGCGCTGTCGTTTCAAAACACTGCGGGTACATTGTTAGGCATCAGTAGTTAACCCGTTTAGATCACATGGCCTGAGAAACTGCTGAGTTTGAGATGCCCTCTCCTCCGCATTTGCCACCCACCCCCCCCAAAACACCTTCCCCCAAGAGGTCTTGCTCCTTTTTCCTTAAATGCACTTATCAGTATAACGCCTTTTCTGATTGCCCCCCAAGGTTCCACTTTTCACTCTTGTCCTAGGAATGCCCTAAGGAGATAACCTGTAAGGGGCCTCGCTTACCCTCTGACTTCTAGTTGAACTATATTTAGCAGGAAGTAAGAGGGAGCGGAGGGGATGATTGGAGTGCTTACCCCCTCAGCCCTCTGCAGGATCACCTAGTCTGGCTGCCTGGCTGCACCTCCCCACTGAGTCACAGCTCCTGTAAGGAAGCGCTCACCACACAGCCTCTCTTTCCTGGGTCTGGGAACTGCTTCCTCCTCTCCACCCCTCTGATCTAGGAGTGGTAACAGCTCTCTGGCATTGCTACAAGGAACCATCTTGTGCTTTCCCCACACCATGCCCACGCCTTTATAAATAATCCCTCTTCTCAAATTATCTAGTTTTAACTGAGCCGTCTATCTCTTGCCAGGTCCCTGAGTGGTACTGTTAACTAGACTAGAAAACATACCAGTCACTGAAAATCATGGAAATGTTCCATATCTTACAAACTCATCGAACAGTGCACTTAAAATTATGCATTTTATTGCATGTAATTATATCTCAATTTTAATTAATTAATATCTCAATTTTTAAAAAATTAGTCCATGAAATCTGTAACCCATGCCTGCTGGTTCCTATGGGTCACTCGATGACACTTTGCATCGTTCCCATATGGCAAGACACCCCTGCCTACATGCTCCCCTGTGTCTCAAGAGATCTCTGAACCATAGAGGAAAATAGTTAACAGGAAAAAAAAATCTTTGTGGCTTCCTCAAGTTATTATACTAGTTCCACGTATTTGTTCTTAATAAAGGTACATTTTTTTTAAAGCTTGTAATTTTAAGGTAATAAGAAAGTTGAACCTGACCTGTTTCTCTGTCCTGTCTGCATATCTTAGTAAATGACAATTTCACTTTACATTTGTCATCTATTTCTTCTAGTCTCTCCGCCATCCCAGAGGACACCTATTCACATGTACTATTTTTTTAAAGATTTATTTATTTATTTATTTTAGGGTCCCTGGGTGGCTCAGTCAGTTAAGCATCTGCCTTTGGCTCAGGTCATGATCACAGGGTCCTGGGATCGAGCCCCACGTTGGGCTCTCTGCCCAGCGGGGAGCCTGCTTCTCCCTCTGCTTGTGTGCACTCAAATGTATCTATTTTTTAGAGGAGAGAGAGTGTGCAAGCGTGGGTGGGGGAAGGGCAATGGGAGAGAATCTCCAGCAGACTCCCCACAAAGCCTGCATACAGAGCCCTTCTAGGAGCCCGTCTCAGGACCCTGGGATCACGACCTGAGCCAATACCAAGAGTCGTATGCTTAACTGACTGAGCCACCCAGGCGCCCTATTCACATGCACAATTATGTGACTACTTATTGTGTCCAAAATATTTTTTATTCATTTCAATGACACATTTTCAGCTATTTATTTTTATTTTTATTTTTTTAAAGATTTTATTTATTTATTTGACAGAAAGAGAGACAGCGGTGAGAGAGGGAACACAAGCAGGGGGAGTGGGAGAGGAAGAAGCAGGCTCCCAGTGGAGCAGGGAGCCCTATGTGGGGCTCGATCCCAGGACCCTGGGATCACGCCCTGAGCTGAAGGTAGACACTTAATGACTGAGCCACCCAGGTGCCCCAAATTTTCACCTATTTAATAACAAGTTAAAATTCAGGGGGCAACTGGGTGGCTCAGTCAGTTAAGCATCCGACTCTTGCACTGAACTCAGGTATTGATCTCAGGGTCGTGAGTTCAAGCCCCGTGTTGGCCACCATGCTGGGCATGGAGCCTACTTAAAGAAAAAAAAAATTCAGCGCTTTTCTGGAAATGCCATTGAAGAGAGAACTTGCCTGGGATAATCCCAGCATCCATTCTCCCCCTCAAGTCACTCTCTCCAGAATTGTCTTTGCTTTTCAAAACTACCTTTCCCATTTATGCCTCCTATGGTACTGGGGCTCTAGGTGAGGAGGGATATAGGCTCAGTATCAAGGAAGAAAGACATCATGTGATCTTTGGATGTATTGGTCTTTATTATAACTTGGACATTGGTCAAGGACAGCACTACTAATAACTCATACTTTGGATTATAAAGGTAAAAATGTTAAATTCAGAAGCTTCCTCCATCCTCACTGTAAAAAAATTAGCTTATTGGGGTGGCTTGCTGGCTCAGTTGGTAGAGTATTTGACTCTTGATCTCGGGGCCATGGGTTCGAGCCTCACAGCAGGTGTAGAGCTTACTTAAAAATAAATAAATAAAGTTTAAAAAATTAAATTATCATTATATGTAAAAAAAAAAAGTCCCAATTACAGGCATCAAATGTCTGAGTTTCAGATTATGATCCTCTTATGAGTCACACTCAGGAGTCTATAACTTACTCTCTTATTAACCTTGGTAAAACGTGTGCCAACTTCCTGGAGCTATTCCATTTCATTCATCACCTCTACATTACATCTTGTCTGGGGACAATTCTAGGGTTTCAAGTAATCAGAACTGAAATATGACTGCCTAAACGTATGAGATAATATTTCTAAGAGTTCACTGTGCCATGTGCTTAGCATCTCATCTAATCCTTTCAACAATTCTATGAGGTAGATACCATTATTACGCCTGTTTTACAGATGAAGGAACCTGAAACTTAGAGAGATTGAGTAATTTGCCCAAGGTCAGAGAAAAGAATGAGGCAGAGGAAGGATTTGAACCGAGGACTCCTTGACTCTAGAGACTGGACTCTGACTCTATTCTGTTGAGAAAGGGGATAAGTGAAGATCCAGTTTCGAAGGAAAAAAAGGAAGGGATTGTGTGCAGTTCTAGACACCTAATAAGGCGATGGTATGCCCCATTTTATAGAGGAAGAACTTGAGACCCTCGCGGTTGACACTTCCCAAGGGGATGCTGATAGTAAGTGGAAAAAGTCAGAATTTATATCCAGATCAGAGTCTAAAGCCCAGTTCTTTCAAGGAAAATGTGCTGCCTTGCTGTTTTTGCTTGTGTGTGTGTGTGTGTGTGTGTGTGTGTGTGTGTGTGTGTTTTAAGCAGGCTCCACGCTCAGCACAGAGCACAATGTGGGGCTTGATGACCTGAGCTGAGACCAGGAGTCAGATGCTCAACAGACTGAGCCACCTGAGCACCCAGGGGCCCCAGATGTGCTGCCTTGTTAAATATAAATGATATAAAATAAATATAAGGCTTTAATGTACTTACATAACACCTGAAATGTATAAATCACATTTATTTCTGGTACTTAGGGCTGAGGCTATGGTAGGATTTCCTGTCCTACAAAGGAAAACCAGGATATGCCTGGGCAGGCCTGAGGACACCCTGAATGGCTACCAGGGAAAAACACACTGCAGAGGAGAGAGAGGGAGGGAGGGCCAGAGAGAGAGGAGAAAATCAGCAGGTATGGTACCTTGGAGGCTAAGAGTGAGACTTTTCTGAGAAGGAGGAGTAAGCAAATGCCAAATTCCACTGAAAATTCAGTTGAGATAAAAGCCGATACACATCTACAGGAATTAGCAACTTGGAGGTCTTAGGTGACCCCAGTGACAGTGGAGTGGGTGCAGCGTGAACAGAATTCCAAATGGAGTGGTTCTGAAGTGAGTAGGAGGGGAGAAAAAAGGAGGTGGTTGTACGGACAACAATGTAGGGATGTTTGATTTCGAAAGGAGGTGGGGAGGGATTGGTGTGTAGCTATGGTGGGAAGGGGAGGACAGCTGGGCATATTTAAGGGCCAGTAGAGAGGTTCAGTTGAGAAGGAACATGGCCCTATACACACGTAGGCAAAAGAAGGGATAGATCTGGAGCAGGAGGAGAGATGGCTTTTCTGTCATGTGAGGGGATGGGACAAGTAAAGTGACACGGACATATTTTTGGGTGAGTGGCCCCGGGTCAATGGAGTTCTTGCCTGATGGCTCTGGTTTTCAGGTTCTTGGTTGTGAGTGAACAGAGAAGATGGCTGCACAAGATCTGAGGAGACAGAAGCGTAGTAGGGACATGCCATCCTCTTTTGGAATTCCCTTTGCTTTACCTGCTTCTTATTCCAGCCACTGCTGCAGCAACTGGTTCAGCCTGGGCTCCCAACTCTTCCGTGTGCCTGCCGTCATGCAGCACCCGGCCACCATGCACCACTGTGCCAGTGCCCAGTCTGCGATGCGATTTGACCCTACATACAAGCTCCGAAGTGAACCTATTACTGTCTCATGGACGCTTCCAGAAGCCACGAGACTGCTGGGTCAGAGAAGAAGGACCTTGTTATTCACGGTACAGCAGGCAGCATGGGCATCGGTTTTGGGTCTGTTCTCCTTGCCAAGGAGACAAGATAGCAGCAATACTCAGTAAACTTGTTCCTGAACATCTATGAGAATCTCCTTGGGAGACATTTTGAAGGGGCTGAGATCCTGCGTGAACAAGTGAAGGGGGACCTGGCTAAGTACTAATGTGACCGCATTTGCACCCACAGGCTGATAAGGCCTGGAGCCTTCAGGTTCCACTTCCGGATGCCGGTCCATAGTATATGGTGCAGTGACAGAATAGAGTTCTAGAATCAGATAGGTGTGGATTCATATTTACCTTCCAGCTGGGAAGTCCTAACTTCTCTGAGTGTTTCCTCAAATGTGAAACAGACAATAAACCCTTCCTCACAGAGTTTCTGGGAAGCTCAGTGACACGGCGTATGTATGGCAGGACCCATTTTTGAGCTATTGACCACTATTCTACTTGGTCCTTGCATTATTTGGGTCACATGTAGTCATCAAGGCTATTTGACATTCATTTGTTCAGGAAAAGTTCACCTAGGAAAAAAATAGAGGAAAAAGAAGGTAGTTGCAGGCTTTGAGTCTCAAAATCTAGCCCTCAGAGAGAACGCAACACAAGAACAATAGATTTGTAAGAATACCTAATGCTGAGTGAGGGAGATCAGAATATGCCACCCCAAAATAGGCCACTTAGTATAAAGATTGTTTTAAGCTGAAGACATTTGAGATTTAACAACTGCAGAAAAATAGACTTCTCAGAGCTTTCTGATGTGACTAAAAGCAACAACGTCTAGGAAATAAGGCTGCCATAAATCCCTCTTCAGGGAAGATTTACTCCCAGAAGGGAAAACAAGAACAAAACCTACCCCAAATTCCTTCTCCAGGGAAATTTTATGGCTCTGAAAGAGACAGAAAGATTACTCATAATGGTATAGACAAGCATTATTTCTACTTTCTTATCTCCTATTTGTTCTCCTGAAAACCCAAACATTTAAAAAATTTTTTTTTTAAGATTTTATTTATTTATTTGAGAGAGACACAGACAGAGTGAAAACAAGCTGAGGGGAGGAGCAGAGGGACAAGCAGACTCCCTGCTGGGCAGGGAGCCCGTTGCTGGACTCAATCCCAGGACCCTGAGATCATGACCTGAGCCGAAGTCAGACACTTAACTGACTGAGCCACCCAGGTGGCCCCCCAGACATTTTTTTTTAAGATTTTATTTATTTATTTGGGAGAGAGAGAACACAAACAGGGTGGGGGGCAGAGGGAGAAGCAGACTCCCTACTGAGCAGGGAGCCTGAAGCAGGAATCGATCCCAGGACCCTGGGATCAGAACCTGAGCTGAAGGCAGCCACTTAACCGAGTCATCCAGGCGTCCTTATAAGAGGGAGTTCTTATGTTGTGGAATCTAATTTGGGATAAATACTCAGGTCCCATTATCATGAAGGTCAGGGACTTTGGATGAGAAGTCATTTCCTGCAATTGTGTCCTATAACACAATCATGATCAATGAGAAAAACACCAACATCTGCTGGGGGTTTCTGGGATAGTTTTTGCTTTCCCCTTCCCTTCCCTCCTGCCTCAAACACAGATGTGATGTCTGAGCTGCAAAAGCTATCTTGCAAATATGAAAAAAAGGCCAAGGGTTATCAGCCCTGTCTCCACCAAACCAGTACCAGCCTGCCTGCTTCTGGACATCTTGCTGTGTAAAAGAAACAACTCCCTATTACTCATGGCACTGGTGTTCAAGTTTTCTGCTACTGACAGCCAAAACCATCCCTAATTAATGCCAACAAAAAGTAGGAAGCAGGAAAAAGAAAGGAGTCAATTCTTGGCTTTTGAATTTCAATACCTGGGCCTCAGGGTGGTAAATAAAAACAAAAATAAGGGGCACCTGGGCGGCTCAGTGGGCTAAGTGTCTGCCTCTGGCTCAGGTCATGATCCCAGGGTCCTGTGATCGAGCCCTACATCGGGCTCCCTGCTCAGTGGGAAGTCTGCTTCTCCGTCTTCCTCTGCTGCTCCTCCTGCTTGTGCTCTCTTGAGCGTGCACTCTCTCTCTCTTTTAAATAAATAAATAAAAATCTTAAAAAAAAAAAAAAAGAAAACCCTCAGGGCATGGACTATAGATCTGGGAGATTAACTGATGATTAGTTAACCAGGCTACTCTATCTCTGGACGACAGAAGGATCCCCTGGTCTGGAAATAATAAAAATTAAATGGAGTAAAAAAAAATAAAATTACGTTTTTTGTTCTATAAGTTTGTGCACTAAGATTTATACTTGCTATATGGTAGCTCTCATTTTAACTAAAAATGTTATTCCTTTCTTACCCTTTGATGTCTTACTATCACTCTAAACAGTACTTGTGGTCATTTTCTCTGAAAATTCACTTTTCTTCTAGACTTCTTGATGGAAACCACTATTCTTTCTTCTCCTAGGCTTGAAGATTTGAGGTTGCCCTTCGCTTTTCTCTATTATTCATAGCTCATGTCTGATCTGCTATTTCTTGACTTTTCTCTTTTCTCTCCATCCCCTCCAACTCTCTCTCCCTTTCTCTCCTTCTCCCTGTTTTCCACTCTCTCCCCTCCTTCTTTCCCCACCTGCCTCCCTCTCTCCCTTCCTCTCTTCTACCTCCACTTCCCTTCCTCTTTCCTTCTTGAAGTCTTCCAGCACTGGCACCGTGGATGTCTTTACATTAACTCCTCACCACGATGGAGTTGCTGCTCCCCCAAAGCTGGTCTGTGGAGAGAGGTATTTGGATAGACTGTCTTGCAGAAAACAACTAAAAATCCTGGATACTACTTTAAAACAAAACTTCTTAAAACCACTGAAGAGGTTACAAAAGATAGGAAGGAATTGTTGGGCCAATCTCAAAGAGAATGTAGAATCTCAGAAAGGAAAAGGAACAGAGAAGTCTCCTTTCTTTGAGGGTATACGCCAACTCTGGTCCATTTGAGCTACAATTTTCACAGCCCCTTGGGGTGTGGAATAAAGAGGTCAAAGGACAGGGCCATGCAAGGTGGGGAGTTGCATTCGTTGGCTAGGACTACCATAACAAAATACCCCAGGCTGGGGAGCTTAACCAACATAAGTTTATTGTCTCACAGTCCTGGAGACAGAAAATCAAAGGTCAAGATGTTGGCAGGTTACATTTAATTCTGAGGCTTCTCTACTTCTCTTGCAGATGGTGCTGCCTTTTCCCTGTGCCCTCCCGTGGTCTTTCCTCTGTGCGTAGGCATCCCTGGTGTCTCCTTTTGTGTCCACATTTCCTCTTCATATAGAAAACCGGTCAGATTGGATTATGACCCACTCTAACAGTCTCATTTAACTTAATCGACTCTTTAAAGACCCTATCTCCAAATGCAGTCACATTCCGAAGTACTAAAGGTCAGAACTTCAACATATGAATTGGGCCAGGAGGCGGAAACAATTTGGACCATAAAAGGAGTATAATATGAAACATTCCCCGTAACAGTAGGCCCCCTTTTGTAAGAGAGAGAGACCCAGAAATAAATACACTTTCTACCTCCTGTCACCACGGGGCTGCATGGAAACTTGCCTTGGAGATAGGTAATGG
>NC_048218.1:68264603-68268580 GCF_002007445.2 Ailuropoda melanoleuca | reverse complement strand
GAAATAAATACACTTTCTACCTCCTGTCACCACGGGGCTGCATGGAAACTTGCCTTGGAGATAGGTAATGGAGAGTGGGGGCTGTCTATGAGAACATGTAGCCCCAGACCAGCTCTCACATGTTGATTTGTGGCCAAAATTCGTATCACTTGTGTGATTCAGAAAGCCTCAAAATTGGGGCACCTGGGTGGCTCAGGTCATGACCTCAGGGTCCTGGGATTGAGTCCCCCATCGGGCTCCTTGCTCATTGCGGAATCTGCTTCTTCCTTTCCCTCTGCCCCTCACCCCACTCGTGCTCTCTCTCTCTCAAATACATAAATAACATCTTGAAGAAAGAAAAAAAAGAAGGCCTCAAAGTTACGTTTAACTTAAATTGGTCCCAGTATAGTAGTGCCCCTAAATGGTTGGCAGGAACAAGGGTAAATCTCCTTGAGAGAAACATGCCTTCACCTTGTACCTCAAAGAATTCCCATAAATACTTTTGCAAAAACTAAGCACCTCCCAGTAAAAATCAAAACAAAACAAAAAAACTAAGCATACACACAGAAACCCAGGCACCATGTATGAAAAGCAGTATAAACCAGACAGAATGAATAGATCCTGGAATTATCAGACATGGACTAAAAAATAGCTATGATCATCATGTTTAAAGAAATTAGATACTAGCTTAAAAGAATCTTCAAAAAACAATTGTTTTTTAAAAAATGACTAACCAGATTTGAAATATAAATAGGACTTATAGAAATGAAAAAATACAGTAATTAAATTCTCAACTATTTCAGGTGCCTGGCTGGCTCGGTTGGTAGAGCAAGACTCTTGATCTCAAGGTCATGAGTTTGAGCCCCACATGTGGTGTAGAGATTACTAAAAAATAATGATAAATTTTAAAAATTAAAAAAAAATTTTCTCAGCTATTTCATACAAGTTTTGAAATACAGAAAAGTTGAAAAAAGAGTGTAATGAACACCTACAATTACTACTTAGATCCAATAATTGTTAGCATTTTATCATAGCTATTTTATATATTTTTAAAATGCTGAATCATTTAAAAGTAAGTTGCAGACATCATATTTTACCCCTAACCATATTAGAATGCATTTCTGAGAAAGAACACTTTTTATAATTACAATGTTGTCACATCTAAGAAAATTAATAATTTCCTAATGTCACCTTGTATTGATTCCATATTAAAATTTTCAGTTTGCCCAAAGAAGTCCTTTATAGCTGTTTTTTGTTTTTTTGTTTTTTTACATCTAGGATCCAATCGAGGAATTGCATTTGGTTGTAATGTCTTTTTATTCTCTTTTCATCTAGAACAATCCCCTGCCTTCCTCCTGCCTGCCCCCACCCCATGACATTGTATTTTTGAAGAGATCAGGACAATTGTCTTGTGAATGTCCATATTCTGGATTTGTCTGAGTGCTTCCTCGTAGTGCTTAACTTTTTTCTTCTTTTCTTTTTAAAGTAGGCTCCATGGCCAATACGGAGCTTGAACTCATGGCCCTGAGATCAAGAGTCAGATGCGCTACCAACTAGGCCAGCCAGGAAGGCCTGTCACTTTTTTCTTGATTTTCCTATATTTCTTGTAGTCTGGAAATTAGGTCTAGAAGATCGATTAGATTCAGGGTAATAATTTTGCCAAGAATATGTCCTAAGTGATGCTGTGTAACACATTACAATAGGAATACAAAATATCAAGTTGTCTCACTTTTAGTTCATATTAAGTATGATCACTTGGTTAAAGTGATGATTCTCAGAACTTCCTCAAACTGAAATTTAAAAATCCCTGGACAGTTTATCAGATTCTTATAAAGTCAAACATACGTTCACCATACAACCCAGCAATTCTATACCTAGATATTTTCCCAAGAGAAGTGAAAATGTTATGTTCACACAACAACTTATACACGAGTTTGTAGCAGCTTTATTCATAATTGCCCCTAACTGGAAACAACCCAAGAGACCTTCAACTGATGAATGGATAAGCAGACTGTGGTACATCTTACTATGAAATTTTACTCAGCAATAGAAAGGAATGAAATACTGACATAGCAGCAACATGCATGACTCTTAAATACATAATGCTAAATGCAAGAAGCCGGACTCAAAAGAGTATATCCTGTGTCATTTCATTTATAGAACATTCTGGAAATAGTAAAAACCATAGGAATAGAAAACTCCAACCCTACACCAAAATACCAATTTTTAAGTCTCGTATTAGAAGATAGAAGTTTCCAGTGATCAACATACACTGACACCACTTTCCTGGTAATCAAGAAGCCTGGAGACAGGTTAATTATCACTCAGACGGTTCTAGAATCAGAGCAAAGGGGAAGTGGAGGAATATTTCATTGTGCTCAGAGTGAAGCTTTATGAATGGAGCAGATTCTGATTGCCTAATTAACATCATTCCCCTCCCTCTTTCTTCCTAAAAGCACCAGACTTTAAGGAGGCATCCACCTTCCTCCACAACACCATATGCTTTACTAAACCAGTTATGTTTATCTCACATCCCTTGGCAGGGACGGCTTTAGGAACAAAACTGTGGCTCAATTCAGACTGATAAATTTTGAAGGAAAGCCTCCCAAGGGACTTCTAGAAAATGTTTCTCGGGGTGGGGGGGAAGACCTGTTAGAAGAGATAAAGTGAGTAGTTCCTTCTCTGGATGTTATTGTGTCTGAATATGATGCTTGGAACTGCTGTTGCTATCTTGCTTTCAGCATAGGACAAAGCTCAGCCAGATGAGGGGAAGTCAAGACAGAAGCGGAGCTGGAGCCCTGTGCTACTGGGACAGAGAACCTGCCCTAACTTTTCTTATTATTTAAGCCAACTGAGTTAGGGTCTTCTGAAAATGCCTTAATGCCTGTCTCACAATAATATACTTTTTTGATAGCAGTAATACTGGGTCCACCTGAAAGACACTGAAAAAAAATAACCGAAATATTTTGACTGTTTGGATTTTCTTTTTGTAGTTACTGTGCGCGCCACTTCTCAGCATTTTTGTCAGCTCATTTTTGTTTGGGTTTAGATTCCAGCCTCACCGCTTACATTTCAGACATTTTTAATTTTAATGTCGTCAAATTGATCCCTTTTTCCCTTTATGATTTGTGATTTTATATCTTCTTTAAGAAACCTTTCCTTTCCCTCATCAGGACTTTTGTGATTCACTTGAAGGCTTTCCGTCAATCCCTTTGCGTTCCACGTGAATGGCGCCCCCTGGAGCACCAAGTGTGCATGGCATCACCTCCTTAAGTTGTATGAAGCCGTTCTACTTCAAGTCGTTCCCATAGGCTCCTATATTCTCTTCCGCAGGTTGTAAAGTTTCGCTCTTCTTAATTAAATCTTTAATACATCTATAACTTATTTTTGTATCTTATATGGAGTTGGGAACCAATTTTATTTGGTTCCGTGGTCATGGATTGGTTAGCCTATCCTTTCCTTCACTGATTTGTGGTCACTTCTGTCACAGTGGCCACAGATGTTTGTCTCTATGCCCTACAGACTCTCTGTACTCTTGTCTACCTCCCACCAATCCCTCACACACTCAGTTACTATACCTGTATCATAATTCTTGGGATCTAGTAGGGCAAACTCCCCCTTGTTCATCTACTTCAAAATTGTCTTGACTATTGTTGATCCTTTGTTCTTGACTTTTAAAATCACCTTAATAAAATACTTGAGAAATTCTGTGATATTTTAATTGGAACTACGTTGAATTTATTGATTAACATATACAAAATTGACATCTTTATAATATTGAGTCTTCCCATACATGAATATAGATTTCTTCATTTAATGCTTATCAATAAAGTTTTATAATTTACTTCATAAAACTTTGTACATTTTTGTTAAATCTATGCTTAGGTACATACTTCATGTAAACATTCTTAGTTGCTATTATGGATCTTTTTTTCTTAGATTACAGCTTCAACCTATTTGCTCCTCATATGCAGGAATACAGTTTTAAAATATGTATG
>NC_048218.1:68258287-68264557 GCF_002007445.2 Ailuropoda melanoleuca | reverse complement strand
GGGGGGGGGGGTGCCTGGCTGGCTCAGTCAGTGGAGTATGTGACTCTTGATGTCAGGATCGTGAATTCAAGCCCCATGTTGGGCGTGGAGCCTACTAAATAAAATAAAATAAAATAAAATAAAATAAAATAAAATAAAATAAAAGTATATTGGTTTTATGTCCAGAAATATACCTGAAGTCTTTTATTGGTCCTAAAACTTGTCTGTTGGTTCTCTTAGATTTTCTATGTAACCATATAATCTATAATAATACTTTTTAATTTCTTTTAAAATTCTTTTACATACTCTTTTTCTCTTTTTAAAGATTTTATTTATTTATTTGAGAGAGCGAGCAAGAGAGAAAGCGCGGGGGGGGGGGAGGCAGAGGGAGAGGGAGAAGCAGACTCCCCGCTGAGCAGGGAGCTGGCCGGCAGACCATGTGGGATCATGACCTGAGCCCAAGGCAGCCGCTTAACCAACTGGGCCAACCAGGCGCCCCATATTCTTTCTTGTCTTACTGCTAACGCTAGAATTTCCAGTGTATTGGTTGACTAGAAATAGTGATAGACTGCATACTTTCAATGTTTTATTATTAAGTATAATGCTGTTTACTCTGTCCTTTTGGTAAATATACTTGATTAGGTTGAAGTTTCTTTCTCTACTTAGATTATTAAGTATTTTTTGTTGTTTTGTGAAGGGATATCGATTTATATCACTGATTTTTCTGTATCTGATGAAATGAATCATATGGCTTCTCTTATTCGTTCTACCATTATGAATTACATTGAAAGATCTTTTTACTGTAAAATTATGCTTGCATTCCTGAGATAAATCCAATTAAAAAATATATATGTGCATGCATGCACATGTGTGTGTAACTGGCTTTCTAAATTTTTAATATTTTTGTTTTTGTAAACTTAAGTGAGGCTGAACTTTCATTTGCTGCTTTTTTGGTTTTGATATTAAGGTTATCCTAGCCTCATAGAAGGAGCTGTTTGTCCCGTTTGTTTCTCTCTGAAATAATTTGCATATCATTTATGCATAATAATTGCATATTGGGATTATCTGTCTCTTAATTTTTTTGATAGAAATCACCTATAAAATCATCTGGGTCTGGCTGTTTATTTGTACGATGGATTCAACTTCATTAATTGTCATAAGTCTACTCATAGTTGAGTCAGTTTTGGTAAATTATATCTTTCCAGGAAGCTGCCATTTATTCATTTCCTAATTCATTGGCATAAAATTACTCACAATGTTTTTTTTTATTTTTTAAAATCACTGCTGTATTTGCTATGTTCCTTTTTCTCATTCCTAATATTGTTTGTCTTTTTCTTTTTTTCTTAATATAATTTGCCAAAGGATTTAAATTTTACTTGTTATTTTAGAGAACTAGATTTTGGTGTGTGGATCCTCTGTTTTTCTTTTCTTTATTGATTCCTGCATTTTTCCCCTTCAGATTTCCCTATGTTTTCTCTGTTGTTTCTTTATTAACTTTTTTTTTTTTTTTAAGATTTTATTTATTGGCAGGGTGAGAGAATGTGGGTAGGGGGAGGAGCAGAGGGAGAAGGACAAGGGGACTCAGTGCTGAGTGCGGAGCCCAAGGCAGGACTCAATCCCATGACCCTGAGATCTTGACCTAAGCCAGAATCAAGAGCTGGATGCTCAGGTGCACCATCCTTTATTAACCGCTTCATTAGGTGTTGAGCTACTCATTTTCTAATCTTCTCTAATACAAACATTAAATTTATATCTTTTTTCCTTTAGGTAATGTGAAAACTGTAGCCCACAAATTTTGATATATATTTCCACGATCATTCAGTTTTAAATATTTTCCACTTTCCATTAGTGCCTATCAACTTCCCTTTGCCCCTCCACACCTACCCTCTTCCTCCCTTCTCTACTCTGCCCTTTGGCCCACAGGCTGCCTATATAGACAGCAATGGGCTGCTGTGCCCTCTGTCTTCCGGTTGGGTTCTGCCAGTGGGGATTCCTGGCAGGAGATGAAAGAAGAGGAGAGCAAGGTCAGAATATTTATTTCCTTGGTCTCTTCTCCGAGATTGCCTCAGGCTGATTATATCCCTTGAGAGGTCACGCTGGGTTAAAGGTGCCCTGCTCTACAAATAGGATTCTCTGTCCTTTGGGATTCTGTTAAGACCTCTCTCATCCCTTTGGACCTACAGGTTGTGACTATTCTGCTGTTGCAGGTCCCAGATCCTCCACTGTCCCTGGATTCCCACATATCCCTACCTACACCTTCAAAATGTGTTCCTTCATAAATCATTTGAATGACATCTGTTATCTGTTGTTACTCTGGAGGATACACCATTTTTATTTTGTCTTTGGTCCAAGAGTTATTTAGAAGTTTGTTTTTAACTTTCCAGGTATGTGAGTTTCTTTTTAAGTTATTCTTTTAAAATGATTTTTAATTTAACTGATGTATTCAGAGAACATGTTCTATATTATAATGAATCTTTGACATTTGTTGAGACTTGCTTGAGGTCAATTTTTATTTTGTTCCACTATGCTTGAATAGAATAAGTATTTTCTGTATCTTTACTACTTTTGCCTGACAGAAGGGGGTTATATAATTGCATATGTCAAATTTCTTCTCTAAACATTAATTTTTCTTTATATACCCCTGAGACCACGTTATTGGGTGCATACAGTTTTAGAATTATTTTATCTTTCTGGTTATTTGTTCTTTTCGTCATTATATAGTGACCCTATTTATCTCTGTTGGTACCTTTTGCTTTAAAATCTATCTTGTCTGAAATTAATATAGACTATTCCAGCTCTCGTTTCCTTACTACTACCTCTGTATATCTTCTTTACTTTTCCCTTCAACCTTTATCCTTATGTTTTAGGTATATCTTATGTCAACAGTTGTATTTTTAAAAGCTATCTAATATAGTTATCTGTTTTTTAGACAAATATTGTCATTTATAATCAAAGTATAGTACATTTATCTAGGATTCAAGGGTTTGGATTCTAGGCTCTAGCCTACCATTTTGTAACCTTAAACAACTCTCTCAGACTCCGAATCTCAGGAGAGTCATGATAAAATGCTAGTGTTGAATCAGATTATCTTGCCTATCCCTTCTAGCTCATTTACTCTGTCATTCCATTAAATTACAGTAACATGTTACGGACTGCTTTGAGACAGGGAGTCTTAAAACTAGACTGAAAATTAAAAATAAAATCCTAGTGTAATTTGGTGAAATAATTCAAATAGTAACTGATGTTTAGCTTTGGGGTATTTGTTTTTTTGTTATCAAAAATTTTAACTTTTCGGGGCCACCTGGGTGGCTCATGGTCTTGCGGTCCTGGGATCAAGCTCCACATCGGGTTCCCTGCTCAGCGGGGAGACTGTTTCTCTCTTTCCTCCCTGCTCATGCTCTCTCTTTCTCTCAAATAAATAAATAAATAAATGAAATATTTCTAAAATTTTTAATTTTTCATTATTCAATATATAATATTTTTGCAGTTTCTTTTCTGAGGATAGTCCATGTTTTTTTAATAAAACATTTTCTATAATTTGAAGAATGTATTTAAATATATTTTCTTATGATTCTAAAGATCTTTCATATTCATTAATAATTCAAAAAGGCTTTTCAAAATTGTATTATTAATTTCCCACCTCATTTTCTTTTAGATTATCTTTTATTTTATTTTATTTTTTTTAAAGATTTTATTTATTTATTTCAACAGATAGAGACAGCCAGGGAGAGAGGGAACACAAGCAGGGGGAGCGGGAGAGGAAGAAGCAGGCTCATAGCGGAAGAGCCTGATGTGGTGCTTGATCCCACAACACCTGGATCACGCCCTGAGCCGAAGGCAGACGCTTAACCGCTGTGCCACCCAGGTGCCCCTAGATCATCTTTTAATCTACACAAAATCTTTTCTAGAGTTGTGGATAGCATAATCTTGACCACTTTTTCACAAGATTAATTGAAAAATCACATCGCTATATCTGAATTCTAATACCTCAGAAATAAATCTACAGGTTTGGGTTGTAGCTGCAGTAATAACTGCATTTAGGTTTTATAGTCAGTGGTGTTATACCATTTTATTTGGAGCCCAATTTTGCATGGTTGGCTATAGTGACACAGCCTTTAGGATTAAGGCCTTTAGGAAGGAGAGGATAGGGCACCTGGGTGGTTCAGTCTGTAAGTGTCTGCCTTCAGCTCAGGTCATGATTCCAGGGTCCTGGGACTGAGCCCTGTGTCAGGCTCCCTGCTCAGCAGGGAGTCTGCTTCTCCCTCTCCATTTGCCTCTCCAAGCACCCCCCTCCCCGCTCATTCTTTCTCTCACCCTCTCTCTCTCTCTCAAATAAATAAAACTTTAAAAAAAAATAAAGATTTATTTAAAAATGAAGGTTTATCAAAAAAATGAAGGTTTATTTATTTATTTTAGTGGGGGAGGAGAAAGAGAGTGCAGGGAGGAGGGGCAGAGGGAGAGGGAGTCTTAGGCAGACTCCACGCTGAACATGGAGCCCAACGTGGGGCTCCATCTCATGACCCTGAGATCATGACCTGAGTTGAAATCAAGAGTCGGATGCTTACCCGTCTCAGCCATCCAGGCACCCCATGGAGTATGTAACTCTTGATCCCAGAGTTGTGAGTTCAAGTCCCACATTGGCTGTAGAGATTACTTAAAAAAAAAAAAAAAAAAGATCTTTAAAAAAAATAGTAAGGAAGGACAACCCTGTCAAAACCCCTCTCACCCTGAGAGCTTTTCCTGTATCCTCACTTAATAAAACTCTTATCACTCACTCTCAAAAAAAAAAAGTAAGGAAGAGGTCACATTGTTTCTTGTCCTTGTTTTCCTCTCCTTTTTTGCACTTCTGTGTCAGTGTGAGCCAAACAGCTTCCCAAATCCATGACTGGTCTTTAGGATTCCCCAACAAACCCAGAGAATTGCAGTAACCTGGAGGTAGTGGTAGGACCAATCTTCCTCATTTAATTGACAATACTCTTGATCGGGAGTCTGTTTTCTGATATCATATCAATATCTTCAATCGCAAGATATCAATCATATATTCCTGAAGCTATAACCCTACAGTTATCTTGATTTGACTTGGTTATTTCTTAATTCACCCCAGTAGCACATTTACACCCTCTTAGGTTGGGTCAGTTCTCCAGATGACTCCTCTCATCTTTTACTAGACCATTTTCCTGTATAGATGCAAAATATGTGGGTGGGAGATTAGAAACTAAATTAAGTCTCCTTAATTTTATTCTCATAAATGAAGGGAGGGATCATCAGATTTGAGTGCACCTCTATAATTGTTTTAAAAGTATAAGTAATATATTAATCTTATCTGTTTAAAAATAAAAGATAGGGGCACCTGGGTGGCTCTCCGGGTTGAGCCTTCCGCTCTTAATTTCAGCTCATGGGTCATGATCTCAGGGTCACGAGATCCTGCCCCACTCTCTCAGCTTTCAGGGCGGAGTCTGCTTGCTTCTCTCCCTCTTCCCTCCCCCAACTCACCCTCGCATCTGCGCTCTCTCTCTAAAATAAATAAATAAAATCTTAAAAACAAAAGGATAAAAAACACTCAAAGTCTCCTTTTACCATCCCCTCTCTAGGGGTCACCAGTATCCTTTTGAGTACAACTTTCCAATGCTCTTCCTATACATATATACGTATACTGTATATACAAATACACATTCTATTTTTACCCAAATGACACCTCCTCGTTTCCTAGGTGAGAAAACTAAGTGAGACCTTGAGGGGAGACGTGGGTTGACAAATTTACTGAAGGAAAGTGGACTGGACAATCATTTATTTAAAACTACTATATGTCAGACTCTGCGCCCAGTGCTTTATTGGCACGAAGGGTTCTGGTATTTGACTTCTGTTGGATGGTCGTCGCACTCGGTTAGCTAGACAATTAGTTTAGAGGTTGGGGAGCAGGTGCGAAAGACGCTTCAGTGCGATGATGTAGGATTTGTATTTTGATAGGAGCTGCAGGAAACCTAGCAGAAGGCTATGGAGCTGCAAAAAAAGAAGGAAAAACTGTCATCGGCGGTTGGATCTGTCACTAAAACTTGTGAAGTTGAAACGCAAAGAGCCGAGCCCGAAGCTTATTTCGGAAACCAGGAACAGATATCGCGTCAATGAGACTGGCCTTGGAGCTTGAAGAAGAAGGCACCAGGGGTTGTAAAGGATGCCGCCGGCACACAACCACCTCGCAGCCAACCACACCTGGAGAGCAAGAGAGCGCTCCTGGACCGGCCTGGAAATGCGCCTGCGCCGATCGCCGCTGGGAGGGGGGGGGTGGGGGGC
>NC_048218.1:68253368-68258187 GCF_002007445.2 Ailuropoda melanoleuca | reverse complement strand
GTGGGGGGCCGCACCCGGGCCACCGCCCTCCTCCTCCTTCATCACCTTCTCTTCTCTGTGCAGCCCTGGGGTGCAGTGCATCTCTCACCTCCTTTTTCCATTCTTCCTCGGCCAGGTCATTCTCCCCCAGTCCCTGGCCTGCCCTTCCCCTTTCTGGGCCCCTCAGAGCCATCGCCGTGGCCCTGGCGTGCTCGGGCCCTCCCGCCTTAACGGCGAGGCTGGTGGGTTCGGCAGTGCCTTTACCGATTCTGGGGGATAGGCCGCTAGAAAGGGGGGTGCTGAGGAGTACCTTCAAGACAGAGGTTTTAAGGGAAGAATGAGGGGGAACCCCCCAACCTTAATAGGGAAGGCCTGGAGGAATCCTGGGTGGCGTTTCCCACCTCCCCATAATAAAATCATAAAGACTGGGACGATGGCGCCGGAGCCTCCTGCTGATAAAATAGGGATGGCGGCAGAAACTTCTTTGAGAGAAAGTCAGTTTTTGGGTGTCAGCATCCCCAAAACCCTCGGTTATTCTTTTCCTTTGGACCCCTGCGAAGGGCACACGCAGATCCTCTTACCGCCTGGAGGAAAGGCCCTAAGCCATTCTACGAATTCTCTATGCCTTGTTTCTCTCTGATGGTGCTGAACTTTTTTTGCATGAGTTATTAGAGGGCGGAGCAAATGATGAAGTTCTCTGTGGAGTGATTTGAGAGAAGAGTACTCCATGTGCCTGAGTGTAATTTTGCCGTTCTAGTTTGTCATTTTGGAAGGAGGTTAGAATGTTAGTTCCCTCTCTGAGCAGATCTATACTTTATCTGGTTATTTGTTAGGTGCAGAGAAGGTTTCTACTGTTAATGTACCTAGAGTTTGACATATAATATCTGCTTAAGTAAAATTTTATATTGTTTTAACCAGACAGGTTGTATGCACGTTGCTGTTTTATAATTTAAAGCTAGTTTTATCTTTTGCTCTGAAATGACTGCTAGACGTTTGATGCATTATCTAGCTGGTGGGCATGAAACATCATGTCAAAATTGGTAAAGTAAAATTTGCAGTAAAATTGGGATGAGGAATGGAATGATCAACTTTTCTTAATATTTTAAAACTTTTGTAATTGGACTATTAAAGATGTGCATTTCCCAGTGTCTAAGCAGATTACTGTTACTGGGAAAATTAGAAAATTACTGTGTATATAAGTTAATATTGCAGCATTACTTTTTTATAGAAAAATCTTTGCAGATATAGAAATGGTTATTATTATTAATCTTTAGATTTTTCTAGAGTTGGTTTAAGATGCCACCTATTTAATTTCAGGTTTTATGTTAATTACCACCACTTCAGGAACTCAGACTGTTTCTATGTTAAGGACCACCCCTTCAGGAACTCAGAACCTCACATTATTTCTTCTAATTCAGCGTTTTTGTTAGATATGGACAAAACCCAAAGTGTGGTGAGATAAAATGGCTCACTTACTTGCTTTAATTCTGATTCTTTCTGCTAGCTTACATGGCTTGTTGCCTGGCCACAGGCCTTTCTATTCCTGAATCAGGTTGGAGACCCTTAGTAGACAATGGTATCTGGAAGTCTGCAAAAGGGAAGATACCTTAGATTGTTCTTAATGTATTATGGATTTCTATTAATAATTTTGGGGATTCTGGGGCTCCTGGCAGCCTCAGTCAGAAGAGCATGCAACTCTTAATCTCGGTCATGAGTTTGAGCCCCACATTGGATGTAGAGATTACTTAAATTTAAAAAAGGTTAAAAAAATAATAACTTTGGTTTTTTTTTTTATTTATTTTTTTTATGCGACAGAGACAGAGATAGAGACAGCCAGCGAGAGAGGGAACACAAGCAGGGGGAGTGGGAGAGGAAGAAGCAGGCTCATAGCGGAGGAGCCTGATATGGGGCTCGATCCCACAACTCCAGGATCACGCCCTGAGCCGAAGGCAGACGCTTAACCACTGTGCCACCCAGGCGCCCCTGGTTTTTTTTTTTTAACAAGACAGTGATTAACTGTTAGAAACACATGATTAACCCCTTTAGTCTTTTTCACATATTTTAAAAAGTTTGGGGTTCTGTCCACATCTATTTTAAATTGTAGTTTTTATGATAAAAGGGTATTTGATATTTATTCATTGCTGGATGAATTAAATTGACCTTAAGAGCTTATGCTGTGATTTCAAAAAGATTTTACTTATCTGGAAGCCCAGCACTCTGGTGAAAGCAATGCATTTTCAAAAATATGAGCCTTACCTTTTCTGTGGGGTTTAAAAATAGAACAGAAAACAAAGAATTTTATGTCTTATTTCTCACTAAGTAGAACAGATCTCTCTATATGATGTATGAGTATGAAGTAATGCTCTGATTTTTTTTCTTATTTTTATTTGGATATAGTTAACACAATATTGTATTAGCTTCAGGTGTAATGACTGATTTTTTAAAAGTTTTATTTAAAGATTTTTATTTATTTGAGAGAGAGCTTGTGCACGCACAAAGACGAGCAGGGAGGAGGGGCAGAAGGAGAGAGAGAATCAGACTCCCCGAGGTGGGGCTCCATCCCACGACCCTGAGATCATGACCTGAGCCAAAGGCAGACACTTAAAGGACCAGGTGCCCCTATTTTTATGTATTTATTTTTAAGTAGGCTCCATGCCTAACGTGGGGGTTGAACTTGCGACCCTGAGCTTAAGAGTCACATGCTGAACTGACTGAGACAGCCAGGCACCCTGACTCTGATTAAAAAAAAAAAAACAAAAAAACTTAAAAAAAATCACACATACACAAAAACCATAACATGAAATAATTTTGAAAAAAGTGAAAACTAATCTCTCACAACAACAGTATATTCTTTTTTAAGATTTTATTTATTTATTTGACAGAGCACAAGCAGGGGGAATGGCAGGCAGAGGGAGAGGGAGAAGCAGACTCCCCGCCAAGCAGGGAGCCCAATGTGGGGCTCCATCCCAGGACCCCAGAATCACCATCTGAGCCGAAGGCAGACACCCAACTGACTGAGCCACCCAGGCACCCCTCACAGCAGCAGTAATATTTATTTTACATATTATCTTCCAATTCTTATTTGCGTACTTAAATTTTTTTTAAGACTTTATTTAATTGTTCAGAGGGAGAGTGAGCACAGCAGGCAGAAGGAGAAGCAGGCTCCCCGCCAAGCACGGAGCTGGATGTGGGTGGGACCTGATCCTGGGACCCTGGGATCGTGACCTGAGCGGAAAGCAGACATTTAACCAACTGAGCCACCCAGGTGTCCTATACTTACTTTTATTTTTACTGTGTTTTTTCTTATTTTTACGTTGTGGACCATAGTATACATAATTTAGAATTCTAAGATCTTCAGTTAATATTACATCTAAATATTTTTTCTTTGGTCAAACTCTGATAAGCAAGTAGCCAAGGGAAGTGTGACGGTCTTTGAAATACTCACATTGAGGGGCACCTGGGTGGCATAGTCAGTTGAGCATCTTCCTTCAGCTCAGGTCATGATCCTGTAGTCCCAGGATTGAGTTCTGTTGTGGGTTCCCTGCCCGGTGGGGAGTCTGCTGTGCTCTCTGCCCCCACCCTGCTCGTACTCTCTCTGTCTCAAATAAAAAAAAAAAAAAAAAGTACATCGAGAAACTGTATACCTTTACCATTGATGATGTTAGAGTCATTTGAAGTTGCATAGAAAACCAGGCCTGTTACTTTATAGTCCACTACATTTTACAGTATTACTCAGTTTGATCTCCCTTGATATTCATCATACTTGGGCTTGAATGACTGTTGACTGCTATCAGTTCTTAAAACATGAGGAAAGAATGTGCTGCTGGATCTGAATGTAATTGCAAAAGGACAATTAAAATTTTTATTTAAGTAATCTCTGCACCCAGTGTGGGGCTTGAACTAATGACCCCGAGATCAAGAGGTGCATGCTTCTCCAACTGAGCCAGGCAGGTACTGCCTAGAAGAACAATTTTTAAAGTTTTGAACCATGACAGTATCCCATTAACACCAACATGGGCTGACATCCGGCCACACTTAGACAGAATGCACACATGTAATTAGAATAGTTTCATGAGATAAGGGATATATAGACACTATAGAATTGGTAAAAATTAACAAGCAATAGAAGGTGAGGACAAAATGTGAAGGAATAGAAAGTGGAGGCTGAGAAAAATACAAGAGTTTGTTACTGTAGAATTCCATAAAACTTCGTGCATAGTAGGCATACGTGTACTTAATGAAATTATAGAATCTCTGTTATAGAAGAGACCTTAGTTTAATCTCTCTCTAAAATTGTTAAATGAATGCATATTTGTTACAGAAATTAGAAACTGTGGTGTGTGCAGTCTTTGGCTTTGTGGCCAATTTCCATTCATATTCTTTTCTACAATACCTTTCTTTTTTATTTTTTTTATTTTTTTATTTTTATTTTTATTTTTTTGATTTTTTTTATTATATTATGTTAATCACCATACAGTACATCCCCGGATTCCAGTGTAAAGTTTGATGCTTCATTAGTTGCATATAACACCCAGTGCACCATGCAATACGTGCCCTCCTTACTTACCCATCACCAGTCTATCCCATTCCCCCACCCCCTCCCCTCTGAAGTCTTCAGTTTGTTTCTCATAGTCCATAGTCTCTCATGTTTCATTCCCCCTTCTGATTACCCCCCTTTTATTTATCCCTTTCTTCCCCTACCGATCNCTCTCATGTTTCATTCCCCCTTCTGATTACCCCCCTTTTATTTTTATTTATTTTTTTTAAAGTTTATAGTAACTTTATTTTTTTTCTATTTTATTATATTATGTTAATCACCATACAGTACATCCCCAGATTC
>NC_048218.1:68228948-68253268 GCF_002007445.2 Ailuropoda melanoleuca | reverse complement strand
TCTGATTGCTGTTGCAAGGACTTCTAGTACTATGTTGAATAATAGTGTCGAGAGTGGGCATCCTACAATACCTTTCTGTTGGGTTAGTATTAAAATGTGTTTAAGTTCTCTGTCAGGAAAGATGGTTGCAAGTGTTCTAGATATCATGAGAAAACTCTTTTGGAATTTTAAGAACTATTTCAGAAGGTGATGAGGTTTGAGCAGAATTTAGAGAGGTAATAAGTTTTGAGTTGTGAATGGAATCTTACTGATAAATTCAGTTATTGATAGAGTACTATGTGCCTGGCATGGTTCAGATCCTGGGGAATACTACGGTGAGAAAGACAAGGTTTCTGTGCTCAAAAAGCATAAAGGTTAATGGGAATACAGACACATAAATAGGTATTATAATACAATGGGAGAATGGTAGGTAGCTATTATGGGAGCACAAAAGACAGAGGTAAAGAAAGGTTTCCCAGAAGAAGTAATTTCTTAGCTAAAACTTAGAGGAGATGGAACTTAATTTGAAAGAAAGAAAGAGAGAGAGAGAGAAAGAAAAAGAAAGAAAGAAAGAAAGAAAGAAAAAGAAAGAAAGGAGAGAAAAAACAAACTTAGAGATGTTTCTGATAGGAGGAACATGAACAAAGGCCTGGAGGAGAAAGGGACAGATCTACACACATACCAAGGCAAGAAAGGAGAGACAGTAGATTTAGGGAGTTGATGATAATTCCAAATGAATAGGGCATAGCTAGTGGGAGATGCAGTAAATTGAGCTGAAGAGGTAAGTGGGTGGGTGCCAGATTAGGAAGGGCTTTGTAACCCATGTTAAACCTTGGCTGTATTCTGAGTGTAGTGCGGAGTCAATGAAAAATTTAATTGGGGGAGTGACGTAACCAGATTTAGATTTTTTAGAAAGAGCTACTTGGCTATAGTGAAGAGGCAGGCATCGAGACCAGTAGAAAACTGTTGCTTTAATCCAAGAAAGACACTGGTGTCCTTATTGAAATAAGTTTGTGGCAGAGAAGTGGAAGATAAGGGAAGAAAGTTATGGGAAGAAATCAGAGGAGTCAGAATTAAGCTTAGGATTCTGTTTTGGACAGCTAGGTGTGTAATGGTGCTATTTGTGAAGGTTATGGAAGAGGTTTAGGGAGAAGATGATTAGTTCAGTTTCAGATAAGTTGCTGCCTGTGAGACTTCCAAAGCAGACTGTTCAATAAGCAAATGACTGTGTCTAGAAAGAGGAGTGACATCTGAGGAGTTGTTGCAATGGCGGTTGAAGCTATAGATGTGAATAGCATCTTGCAGGGAGAGTGTACTGTGAGAAAACAGTAGGCTCCAGGACACAAAGCTGAGGGAACACTAATATCTGACACAGCACAAAGAAGAAAGTACAGAGAAACCAAAGATTAGGAGGAAAACCAGGAGACTGTAATGGTACTTCCAACATCAGGAGTATGGCAGTAACTCAGATATTAGGTATGCTCTTGAGGAAATCAGAAATCATTGAATATTCATAGATTTTTTAAGAGGGTGGGAGGGGCAGTGGAAGAGGGTGAGAGACAGTCTTAAGCAGGCTCCACAGCCAGCACAGAGCCTTATGCTGGGCTGGATCTCACAACCCTGAGATCATGACCTGAGCGGAAATCAAGAGTTGGCCCAACGCTCAACTGACTGAGTGACCCAGGTGCACCTGGGGCTGAAACATACCTTAAAAACCATCTTGACTTATTTCTGAGTTAACCAAATGAGAAGTAAAGTGACTTAGGGTTATATGTCTAGATCAGTGCTCTTCAAAACTTTTTGGAGGAAAGGACCTCTTTTTTTTTTTTTTTTTTTTTTTTTATTAATTTCCAGTCCTCATGGACCAGTACTTTTATAATACAATAAAAACTAATTGCTTGAAAAATGAAATAAAAATAACAGAAAATATAAGCCCAAATTCTTTTTAAAATTAAGGTATAATTTGCATGCAGTAAAATCTGCCCTTTTTAGTGTGTAGTTATGAGTTTTGATAAACATGTTCAATTCTGTAACCACAGTGAAGTTGTAAAAACAGTTCTGTCATCCTCAGAAAATTCCTCCTGCCCCTTTGTAGTCAGTCCCTCCCTCCACCTATAGCCTAATCTTTTTGTCTGTTGTTTTTCTTTACCAGAATGTCATGTAAATGGAATCACAGTATGTAGCCTTTTGAGTATGGCTTCTTTCACTTAGCATACTACATTTGAGATTCATTCATATTGTTGTGGTATGAGTAGTTCCTTCCTTTTTATTGGTGAATAGTATGCCATTAAATGGATATACTACAATTTGTTTATCCATTCATTAAGAGTATGGATAATTGTGCTGTTTCCAGTTTGGGAGATAATAAATAAAGCTACTAAAAGCATTAACATACAAGTGTGTGAATGTAAATTTTCATTTAATTTGGATAAATACCTAGAGTGGGATAATTGGATTATATGATAGGTGTATAGCTTTAAGAAATTGCCAGACTGTTTTCCAAGGCCACAGTTAGCATTCCCATCAGCAATATATGAGAGTTCAGTTGCCCATTTGGTATTTTTATTTTTTTAATTATTTAATTTTTATTTTATTTTTTGTTCATTTGGTATTTTTAATTTTTTGTAGTCATTTTAGTAGGTGTGTAAAGGTATATTTTTGTGGTTTTAATTTGCATTTCCCTAGCGACTAATGATATTGGGCATTTTTTCATATGATAATTTGCCATCCATATATCTTTCAAGCCTGAACTTTTTTTTTTTTTTTTTTAAGATTTTATTTATTTATTTGACAGAGAGAGACAGCCAGTGAGAGAGGGAACACAGGCAGGGGGAGTGAGAGAGGAAGAAGCAGGCTCCCAGCATAGGAGCCTGATGCGGGGCTCGATCCCAGAACGCCGGGATCACACCCTGAGCCAAAGGCAGACGCTTAACGACTGAGCCACCCAGGCGCCCCTTAACTGGAATTTCTGTTTTAATCTTGTCATGGACTGGAGATAGCTGGTCTGAGGGACCACATACACTTTGGGTACCACTGGTCTTAGGTAATGGCAGAATAGGGTCTAGAATTCTGGTGTCTTTACTCCTAAGCCTATGCATTTTTCATCATATTACTACTACCTGCACTATAGTTTCCTTTTGTTGATCCAACAAAAATTAGCTTTGTTTATCTGTCCCCTACCTCAATCATTTTGTATCTCTTATACTTACTAAATTTAGTTTTCTGAGTATAAAGTTTTGTGGCTGTTTTTTTTTTTTCTCCCAATGTTTTCAGTTCCTGAATGCTTAAAAATTTTACATCAGGATGGGAGACTGATGAAGTTATCTTTCACCTTACTTCTTAAAACTAGCACTCACTCCTGTTTCCTAGGTGGACAGTCTAGCTTTGTTATCATTTCTGGAGGAAAGATAGAACTAAAAAGTAATCTCTTTGTGTCTTTATCATTTCTGTTCTCTATCCTTCTGGGATAATAAGGGTTTGTTGTATAGAGGGATTCTTTTCTCTTTTCTTTCTTTCTCTCTGACTGCTGTACTTTGGTTCCTTGAAAGTATTGGAGAGACTAATTTTTTTGGCACTCGAAACTGATGTAGAGAATAGGCATAAGGGACAACTATAGTTTGGAAAATCTCTTGATTCTTTCTTCCAGCTGTGGTGGAAATATGGACTGCATTATGGGTTTTGGGCTCTTTCCTATATCAAGTCATTAATGGAGAGAGTGTGAACTAAGAGGCAGCAGTGAAGAAATGGTCACTGGTAAATTGTATACCACAGGCTGGGTTAAGTAGTGCACTTTGGTGCCATTAGCAGGCTTAAAACAGACGGCAGAAAAGATAAGGGGTAAATAAAAAGGGTGCATGTAGTGAGAAATAGTAAAGTGGAGCTCCTGCTAAATATTATAGATTGAATTTTTGTGTGCCCCCCCCCATTTCATATGTTGAGATCCTAAACCCTCAGTGTGGTGGTATCAGGAGGTGGGGGCCTTTGGGAGGAGATTAGGTCATGAGGATGGAGCTCTCATGAGTGGGACTAGTGTCCTTAAAAAAGAGACCCCAGGGAACACTCTTGCCCCACCTGTAGGACACAGTGAGAAGATAGCTGTGTTTGTTCTTTTTTTTTTTTTTTAATATACTTAAAAAAAAGCTTTTTATTTTCTTAAGTAATCTTTACACCCAGTGTAGGGCTCAGACTCACAACCCCTCGATCAAGAGTCACATGCTCTATTGACTGAGCCGGGAAGGTGCCCCAAGACAGCTGTCTTTGAACCAGGAAGCAGGCATGTACCACATACCAAATCTGTTGGAGCCTTGATCTTGGGCTTCCCAGGCTCCAGAGCTGTGAGAAATAAGTGTTTGTTGTTTTAGCCACCCAGTCACAGGTGGTTTTGTTAGAGCAGCCTGAGCACACTAAGATGCAGGGTTAGATTAAGCTATCCTGTTGCTGCCTGTAATACTGAGACCTCAAAATAAGCCCATTTACACAAGTGTACAGATAGTTTAAATCTGCAAACTTGTGTTATTAGTCCCTCCCCTTTAAAAAAGATACGTTTTTTATTCTGAATATAATAAGGTAGAAGTTCAAATTTTTTATAGCTGACCCATTAAAAATAGTTATCACCTCTGAATATTTAGGTAAAACTTGCAACTTGATTAAACTTGTTGATCACTATTCCTTTCCCCTGTATCATTTAGTTCTCCATACTTATTCTCTGCCTTCTCATTTAGCCTTCACTTCTTCATATTACTCTTTAGTTCATTGGGAGCGTTACTGGCATTTTGGCTCGGACAGTTTTTTGTTGTGTAGGACTGTTCTATCTGTTTCAGAAGATTTAGCACTTGTATTTATTTCCTGTGGCTGCTGTAACAAATTACCACAAACTTTATGGCATAACACACATTTATTCTCTCACAGTTCTGGAGGTCATAAGTCTGAAAGGAAGGTGTGAGCAGTCTTTGGGGAAGGGGAGGTGTTTTTCAACGACCTGTAGCATCCCTGGCTTCTCTCCACTAAACGCCAGTAGTGCTCCCTCAGCCCCCAGTCATGAAACACCAAAAATGGTCTCTCTCATTACTAAATGCTCTACTACTTCCCGACATTAAGAACTGCTGGAACCTTTAATTATCTGTCCCTTGTCTTCTGTTTCTAAAATGATGCACTAAGTGATACAAGCGATACATTAAGAATGGTTATACAAGCAAGATGACTCAGATAATTTGGCTTTATTTAAGAAAGTGAATGGTGTACTTTGTTTCTTGGGCCCCTTCTTCAGTCTTGCCAGGGTTTAGCATGTGCTTTCTTTTAAAAAAAAATATAGGTAGAGGCCTCTTTATTTTTGAATGCTCTTACAGGTCACTGACAAGCACCGGTGATGCACGTTATCCTGTCATATTGTCAACAGAGGTATGATAGGGCTGTCTCTGGGATATGCTGCCTTCAGCTTAGATTCTAGCGTTAAATAGTGAAGTAAGGATTATAAATAAGATGGCAGTTCTGGGCCTCTAGTGTTGATACCATCTGCCCCCAAAATATGACAGTTATTATTTCCCTTATTATAGCTTTATTTTTGTGTCTTAAAGTTATTCCCTGTAGAATCCCTTTTAATAAATTCTATTTCAATCTATAGTTCAATAAACCTATGGATCTAGGAAATTTTGGAATACTTACCTATACTTTTATTAAGTTTTCTACTGCCACTATAACACCTTCTGATGCCTCTCAATCATACTGGAATGCTGCTTAGTTACAGGTGTCTTTAAAGCAGATCTGTTTTGGTATTGTTTTATTCTGTATAGCATTCATTTTTTCCCTAGTGATATTTCTTGTTATATTTCTGCTTTAAAAAAAATAAGTATTTAACATGAGTGAAGAACATCAGATGAGTGAGGGAAAGAAAACTGAGATGTCTTACTCCGCCTGCCTATTTGCCAATAAGGAGCTGTGCCAAATCCTTTAATGTAAATTTTCTTAATCTACACAGGCACTTCGTAGAGTTGGTAATATCCCCATTTTATAACTGAAGAAACCGAGAGCTAGAGAAATTAGTAACCAGATCAGAGTCACACAACTTGACTAGGAGTCAAACTCAGGTTTATTTGAGTAGTATCCATCCTCTTAATATCTGTACTATACTCCCTGAGAACGAAGGGAACATGAAGAATGTTTTTTTCTTCCTTACAGTGTATAGGACTGGCCAGAGGAAAAATTTGATATCTTCATTCCAACTGTTTGGTGTCTCTATCCTCAGGTACCCAGTATCTTTTTCATGCTCTAAGGTACCTCCCACCTCATTGCAGCACTTCTTGTAGGCCTTCCTTAGCTTTCCTCCAAAAGGCACCTGGGTGCTAAATCTACTTATATCTCTTTTTTTCCTGACCCACCTCCCTTAACCTCGTATTTTCACCCTCAGTTTATGGGGTTTTAGAGTGTAGCTCAACATCTAATGAAGAAGTTAATGAAAGATTAACTGGGTGGCTCAGTTGGTTAGGCTTCCGACTCCTGATTTCGGCTTAGGTGGTGATCTCAGGGTTGTCAGATCAAGCTCTGCCTCCCGCTCTGCGCTCAGTGCGGAGTCTGCTTAACACTCTTTCCCCATCTCCCTTTGCCCGCCACCTCTAAAAAGATAAAGAAATAAAATAAAAATAAAAAAAGCATGTTTGTTTACCTAAATCTCTTCAGTGGTTGCATTTTAGGCAGCATAATAAAGTGAAAAAAATTTAGGCAGTTAGGAAAGGCCTTTTAGGATAGGCAGAACATATTGTTGACTGGCGAGCTTGCCCGAGGATTGGCTTTACAAGTTCCTGATTTTCATACCATCTTTTATTTTACTTCAGACCCCACAAATTTTCTGAAGGGTTTTCAGTCAGTTGTGTTGGAGTTGTGATAGTTGGAGGGTGGTAGAGAGGATGACAACACCTATTTGTATGCAGTGGTCATTTTTAAGTTGAATTTCCTTGTGAACACATTTCAGAAGGAGTGAAAGCAGCCAGCATTGGTTGCTATTATGGCAGAGGGAGTTTCGCTCCCCCACCAACATACTCTTTGTGCTTTTTTATGGTGCTTTAGTGCAGTGTGAGCACCTAGAAAGACAAGAGCCAAAAATGATATGAACTCAGCGATTTAATTCTCTGAAAAGGAAAAGATTAGTGGATGCCTTGTGAAGCTGGTTTTAGTGTTCTTTATGAGGCAAATGCAGCAGTTCATACATCTCTCTGCTAGAACAAGCAGCCAGAGTGGTCTACCTATGGGAACCTTTTAACTTTCAGAAGTTGCTGTGTAGATAAGTAAATTAAAATGGAATACAATAGACATTGACCTTTTAGACTAGCATTTAAGAAGTATAATGGAAAAGTATTAGGAAGGCACTAAAACAAAGCCTCAGGTTTTATGACAAATAGTATGGAAACACATGAGTCTCAGAATTGTTCATCACATTTGTGCTGGTTTTGCCCCAAGATTACAAGGTTGGCTCTTGGGATATTTGAACAACTCATTCCCCTCAAAAAGTTGCGTATGTCTGTGTTTTGAAATTTCTTTTTTTAAAAGATTTATTTTTTTAGAGTGTGAGTGTATGTGGGGGAGGGGTAAAGGGAGAGACAGGGAGAATCTCAAGCAGGCTCCCCACTGAGTGTGGAGGCCAGTGCAACCGAGGGCTCAGTCTCACGACCCTGAGATCATGACCTGAGCTGAAATCAAGAGTCGGATGCCCAACTGACTGAGCCATGAAGGCGCCCTGAAATTTCATTTTAAAAGTTTTACTAATGGTGAGAATGGTGTTTACTAATGGTGAGGATGTAAATTTGTACATACTAGAACTTGAGAACTTGATTGAGAGCTTGATTGAGACCTTGGGAGAGATAACTGGTATGAGAAATGAGAACTGGGCAAGTTCATGAATTTTTGAAGTTTGTAAGATGGAAAAGCTAGCACAGACAAGGATAGAGATTGAGACTTCATGGAAAAGTATACATCTATTCCTATATCTACTTCAGGGGGAGGAGGGGAGGAGGAAGGTCTAAAACTTAACAGAATAGTGGGTAGTGTGTTGTCAAGAAAAACGAAGGGACTGATTTGATATAACTATCCATATTATGCAAAGGCATGGCATTCTGAACCAACACCAAGGAATCTGTGTAGGTTACGTAGACCTGTGTTGTGTGTCTGTAGGGGATGGTATAGGGATGAGATGAGAGGAGAGGGGTATCATTTGGAAGCAGTAAATAAGGGTCAGATCTTATTGGCAGCTTAAGAGAGATGAAAACTTCCAGTCAGCAAAGCACAACTATTGATACAGAGGAGACAATCAAATTTACATTATTTAGCAGTGTAGAAGGTCTATCAAAGGGAGCATGACCAAGAGCCTAGAGAATGCAGTAGTTCATGTAAAAGGTAAAGGCTTGAACGAAGATTATAGCAATGGACTTAGAGCGGAAAGGATGGGTTGGAGTGGTTTCAATTAGATGGGAACTGTAGGAATTGTTGGTTGATTGATGGGATGTTTGCGGTTGAAGGTGAGAGAAGGGTTGGAAGTTTCTTAAATTTGAGTAATATATGAAGCCTTTTTGAAGGAAAAGTTTCCCTGGGCTTCTGTAAGTAAAATGACCATATGTATACCTAGATATACAGCAGACCCCAAATGAAAGGCAATTCTCTGTGCCCAATTCCCAAAAAAGATTTCTTACTAACATAAATTTGCAAATTTCTAGGAACTTAAGTCAAATGACCAGATGCTCTTTTTGTAATTTTTTAAATTGATTTAACATTACATCCTAATATTATGTAATTATGGTTTTTCTACTTGTGTTTCATGAAATAATTTTTTTCAAATCTTTTTTTTTTTTTAAGTAAACTGCTCACAACATGGGGCTTGAACTCACAACCCTGAGATGAAGAGTCATATGCTCTACCTACTGAGCCAGCCAGGCACACCTCATGAAATAATTCTGTTCAGTTTTTTCCACTGGCATCGTAGATAGATGTCTTTGTCAGCTTTCTGACAAAGCAGTATCTGCTCCGTCATCTGCCAGTTTTTTGGAGCATGTGATTTTCGCTTTACATAGTTTGAGACAGAGCACTTTTAAAATTTGTATGTGCTGCTCTCAGTGGAAATTTAATCTTAAGAACATGAATAGATCTTAAGTACCCACTTGCTGTTTGTGTTTTCCACAGTGTAACCATATTGCTTTATAAATGAAAGTTAAAGCATAAACATATGCACACAGTATAAAATTCAAAGGATATGGAAGTGGTGTTTTGGCTGAAGCTTGACTTTTTTTCCCTGGTATATCAACTGGTGAACTGAAGTACTGTGAGATAGCTCTAAGTCAGTTTATTAGACATTGATCATATGCAAGCAAACACAATGCTAGGTGCTGGGTATACCAAGACAAAAGCCAGTCCCTGTGTTCAAGAAGCTTCTCCTCTTTCCTTGGAGCCAGAAAGTAAACCAACATTTACTACTTAGTAGTATACTCATGTATATAATAGAAGAGTAATAGGGATGGGAGTGGGGAGGTAGTGTAGAGAATGCTTAGCACATAAATGGACAGAGTAACACTTAGGGTGGTTCTTGAGCATGCATGAAGTAGATGAAGGGGGGATGAGGAGGATAAGGACATTCCAAGCATGTAATTCAGTATGAATTCTGTAGGATGGGCAAGAGGAGAGGGAAAACCAGAGGATGAGCTGAGGCCTGATCACAGAGGACTTTCCAGATCATAAAGATTTTGGAATTTATATTGTATACTGTGGTGTCAGAGAGCCATTAAAAAGGTTTTGTTTTGTTTTGTTTTAGCCATTAAAGAGTTTTAAGTGGATGTGTGTGTGTATGAGGGAGAGAACGAGAATGAGAATCAGACTTGTATTTTAGAGCATAACTGCAGCCGCAAGGTGGAAGATAGAATGGTGATCAGTTAGGAGTCTCTTGTAATCCAGGTAAGAAGTATTGTGGGCTTCATTTAAAGCCTTGGAACTAGTAGTAAAGGGATGCCTGGGTGGCTCAGTCAGTTGAGTGCCTGCCTTCAGCTCAGGTCATGAGCCCAGGGTCCTGGGATTGAGCCCTGCATCAGACTCCTTACCCAGTGGGGAGCCTGCTGCTTCCCCTGCTTGTGTGTGCATACGTACGCGCGCGCGCTCTCTCTCTCTCTCTAGCAAATAAATAAATAAAATCTTTAAGAAGAAAAGAACTAATGGTAGAAAAGAGAAAACAAATGAAAGATGTTAAGAGGAGGATCAGCATTTCCATTTCTGGCAGTAGGTGTAAACTAGAGAGAGATCACGAATAACCCTCTTGCTGAGAAAAATCCTAAATGAAATGTGTATTAAAAAATTTTTTTTTTCAAAATACATCATTGGGCTGGTGAGAAAGTAAGGAATACTTTGAGGCTAAAAATGAAATTAAATTGGGAATGTGAATGTTAGCTAGATTTAAAGGAAGCCTTCACCCTGGTGGAATCTGCCCAAATTGAATGGCTTTAAACTTCTCTTTTGATAGCCTCTTAGGGCCCAGGAAATGGGAAGCAATGCCTGTCGTCTCCCTAAGGAGAAGAGTCTGATAGGAGACCCTTTCCCCTCATGAAGCTGAGACTTTGTTTCAACCTTGGCATTTGGAGAGTGGTAGGAGATATGTCACTGAGAATTTATAACAAGGGACTTTATAGGGTCACATTTTCCATGAGGTCTTACATAACTTAAGTATGTATTTAAAGTGCTCTTTGTTGGGGCACCTGGGTGGCTCAGTCGGTTAAGCATCTGCCTTCAGCTCAGGTCATGATCTCTGGGTTCTGGGATCAAGCCCTTCCTGCTTAGCAGGAAGTCTGCTTCTCTCTCTCTCTTCCTCTGCCCCCCGCCCCCACTGCTTGTTCTCTCTCTTTCAAATAAATAAATAAAATCTTTAAAAAAAAATAAAATGGTCTTTGGTAGTGTCCACAGGTGCCTTACAAAATTTATCAAATCAAATCCTCTTAGGAGGAATGTCCCTTCAGCCCTTGCTTCAAAAATCTACAGAATTAAAAATCCAAGGCACATGAAAAATTTTTTCACAGGAAAAAAAATCACAATGCGCAAAAATGCACATGAACAAGAGCCAGCAGAAACCCCCACAGACTGCAGAAAGTTTGTCTTAGTAATTCCAATAAATTTGATCAGTAGGTTTGAAGAAATGAAAAGTTTGAAATACGAGTATAAAGGAAGGGTCTCTGAAACATGGCCAGGCATATTAGGAAAAAAACAAAAACAGAACTTCTAGTTATAAAAAATTAAATGAAAAACTCAGTGAAGAGATTAAGAAACAACAACAACCACAACTACGAAAAGAACAGGCTGGCACAGCATAGAGTGAAGGGTTCTAACATATATCTAATTAGAGTTCCAGAAAGAAATAAGTGTGACTGGAGGAGTATCGTAATTGTTAAATAGAAATAGCTGGGAATTTTTTGGAATTGATAAAAGATAACAGTCCTTACATGGTGGAAGTGCGGTGAATCCCAAGGAAATAAGTAAAATCAGCCATGACAAATTAGTGTGAAACTGCAGAAGACCGAAGAGAAAATCTTAAAAAGCAACTAAAGAGGAACAACAGATTGCTATAAAAAGGATTTTCTTTGGTCCAACAACTGATTTCCCAGCAGCAACAACAGAAGCCAGAGGACATTGGAATGCTGTCTTTACTATACTGAGAGAAAATGGCTGTCAGCCTGAAAATAGAATATCCCGTAAAACTGTCTTTCAGGAATGACAACAAAATAAAGACATTTTCAGACCAAACACACGTGCGTGTGCGGACACACACACACACACACACACACACACCCTTTAGAAGGAAATTTTAAGGTACATGATTCTGGTAGAAGGAAAGTCATCCCAGATGGAAAACCTGCAATGTGTTTTAATGGTCACAAAATGTTCCATCAAATAGATTCTACAATTTAGATTCTAGTACTATTGGACATTTATGCTTCTGATTTTCCTATATTAACTGGAACTATGCTGGACATGTATATGGACATTTATGCTTGTAGTATTTGATATGGAATATATAAAGGAATAGATCTTTTGGGGCGTCTGGGTGGCTCAGTCTAGGCGTCCGACTCTTGGTTTCAGCTCGGGTCATGATCTCATGGGTCGCGTTACAAGCCCTGTGTGGGGCTTTGCGTTCGGCATGGAGTTTGCTTGAAGATTGTCTCCCTCTTCCCCATGCCCCACTCCTGTGTGCGTGCATGTACCCTCGCTCAAATAAATCTTTAAAAAAAAAAGTCCTTTTTTGAGTAGAAACCCAAATTATTGGGTCAAAAAGGAAGGAGTACTTTTTGATACATGTTGTAAAATTGGCTTTACCAATTTACATTGCATCTAACAGACTATTCTGGCTTTACAAATGAACAAATGTGTGTAGGGTCAGTTTTAAATGGTGAAGATCGACTTTTTTTTTTTTTTTTTTTTTTTTTTTTAAGGAGAGAAAGGGAGAGAGTGGGGGTGGGTGGTTGGGGGGGCAGGAGGAGAGTGAGAGAGAGAATCTTAAACAGGCTCCATGCCGATGGTTGAGCTGGTAAAGGGCTCAATCTCATGACCCTGAGATAATGACCTGAGCCAAAATCAAGAATCGGAAGCTTAACTGACTGAGCCACCCAGGTGCCCTGAAGACTGACATTTCTTCCCATTTTGACTTGGTTATAGTTTTGACAAAATGTCTCATCTCACTTCTCTTGCTGTGTTATTAAAAAATGCTTTCTTTTTAATGGAAATGCTAACTGAAATGCATTTTTTAAAAAAATATTTTATTTGTTTGACAGAGAGAGAGAGACAGAGAGAGAGGGAATACAAGCAGGGGGAGTGGGAGAGGAAGAAGCAGGCTCCCAGCATAGGAGCCTGATGTGGGGCTCGATCCCAGAACGCCAGGATCACGCCCTGAGCCGAAGGCAGATGCTTAATGACTGAGCCACCCAGGCACCTCTGAAATGCATTTTTTCTAACCAAATATTTCTAACTTTCTAGAATGTAGTCTTTCATTTTTCGTTACCGTTTTTTCAGTTTTTAACAAATATATACTTGGTCCATTTAAAGACATGCTTTATTTAGTTTGATTTTATTATGATGGAAGACCACTATTTTAATGCTGGTAGTTCCTTTTCTAGCTTTGTGTATTTATTAATCAGCTAACATTGTAAAAGTAAACAAACAGGTTTTTTAAAGAGAAGTTATTCATCCTAAAAGGGAAAAGGTACTATTAATATGCTTGGGAATTCTGTATTTTAATATAAACCTTTAGTAGGAAGGTGTCTTTTTTTTTTAACTTTTTCCCTGTCTTTTTGCCATTTCAGGTGCAAGTGAAAGTGTAGGGAAGCATATGCTCGAAGCCTGCAACAATAATCTGGAGATGGCAGTCACTATGTTTTTGGATGGTGGAGGAATTGCTGAAGAGCCCAGTACCAGTTCAGCAAGTGTCTCCACAGTCAGACCACACACAGAGTATGAATTTATTATTTATTGTTAGGAGCTACCCCTTTCTTGAATTGAGCAGTTGCATTTTTATCTGGTTAATTCTCTGGTTTTGAAAAACTTAAAAGTTGAAAACATCTGAAAAAGTGTCACGTGTACATTTTTATACTTATATACCTTAAATTCTCTAGAGCATTGTCATGTCTGTTATTTAATCTTCAAAAGAACCCTCTGGGATGACATTATCATCTACATTTTACAGATGAGAAAGCAAAGGTATAGCCATTTTCCTTAGCTACATAGTAATTACATAGCAGATACAGCAGTAAAGCCCAATACAGCTCAGATTTCCCAATTCTAAATTTTCTTACATTGTCTAGGAGAGTTTTAAGTTGCCACAAAAATTTTTGGAAAAATCTGGTCCTTTATACCTTAATGATAGTTACATGTGCTTAATCATTGGAAGCACCTTTAGCATATGGAACTGCATACTCTGTAGAGAATGATAATAAATGGTGGACAAATTTAGGTGTTTTTGCCCTTTACATTTGATACCAATGAGAATTTGAAATGAATTCCTTATGGGCAAAATTCCAAGTCTTTGGAAAATATTAGAGATGAATGCTACTCAAAGGAAAACCATTGATTTTTGAAACAAAATTCAACAGATCCTTAAATAAGACTAATGCATACAGCCCTTTATAGCTCTCAGTGTTTATAACATGAGATACTAAATAAGGGGAATTCCCTGTTTAAGGGAATAGACTAAAGACGTGGTTATTATTTTTAAATTAGGGATGGATTTAAAAAGCCAAATAACATTCAAGACATAGTTGCCTATTTTGTTGATCTTGTTACAGATTCTAAGGTACTAATTGTTTCCACGTGAAGAGTGAATTTTAGAGATCATTATTAATACTTCATAAAGTTTTTTCCTCTCAGTGTTGGCTGCGTATTTCAGATGTTGGTATCCCATCCCCCCAACGTAGCTCAAATTTTTCATGGAAATCAATATGAAAACATGATTTAGTTTACAAAAACCTGAATAACAGGTATTCATGGCTGATTTGGGGGAACACAATGGTTCTCACTGTATAAAACATGTTTTTAAAATTGTGTTTAAAAACAGTTTTGTTATGGGGTGCCTGGCTGGCTCCGTCAGTAGAGCATGCAACTCTTGATCTCTGGGTTGTGAGTTCAAGCCCCAAATTGGGTGTGGAGCCTACTTTAAAAAAATTATAATTTTGATAAATGAATGTCTTTTCCTACTGAATTACATTACATTTTACAATTTGACGTGGATTATTTGTATTACGAATTGATTGACATTTGATAATGTCTCCTAATTCCTAAACTATAATTTTCACTCTTTACGGTTCACTTTTTTCTGGTCCATTCTTTCATTTTGTTGGGTGGCTAGCAATTTTGGAACAGATACCCTCAAATATGTAGTAATCAAGATTTTCTGTATAGGGACTACTACTTAATCCAAACCCCTAATTGATGTATGTCATCAGATTAAGGTTTGTTTTCTGAGTAATTAAATTGTCTTAGATTTAGATAATTATATATATTCTATAAAATCAGGTATAGCGATAATGGAAAGATTTATTTAGGTAAAAGATGTCTTCTAAATTCTTAGTTTCCTTAAGAAAATGGACTATTTCTTTTTGATGAAAAAGGATTAATAGAGCTTCCTCTTAATAGATGCATTGTCTCCTCCTTCAGATTGTTGAAATTTTGTGTGTGAGCAGTGACTGATGTACTTAACTTAATTTTGAATTACCTTTTATTCTCAGTCTTTTGGCTTATTGTAGATTTCTTTGTCGAACTAGTTTGATTATAGGATGTTTTTGTTGACAAATGAGTATTCATACTTCGTAAAGTATGTTTTGAAGTTCCACCTATTAGATATCAAAAATAGGGCCTTCGGCTCAGTTATTAGTATTAGAAACACCTGAATTGAAAACATTAGGCCTAACTTAAATGAACATTGTAAGCAGGACAGTAATAAATTTGGAACATATTCTTCCTTGCTATGAACATTAATCAGCAGAGATTAATATTTGAGTTAAAACTATAAAATAAACTTACATTCAAAGGAACATACACCATTTTTACAGTATTTCTAAATGAGTATTTTTTTACTGGTGGAGATGGGTTATTAATAAGTCCTCTGGAAGTAAATTTTGAAGAGTTTATAGGCTTTTAAAAGATGAGTAATTATTTTTTCTGTTCTGTATATATTGGAGTTTATTTAATAAATAATCCAAGGTAGTACCTGTGTTAACCATCTTCATCACTAGCATAAAATTTACTGCTTATTTAAACTTATTTTAGTATATGTGATTTAATGATCTGTTGTTTGATGTAGTAGTAATGTAATACTGCTTTTATTATGCCTATATTTTTCCATTTTTTGTCTGATTTTTTTTGTTTTTTGTAATCTCCCCCACCCCTTTATTTTCCCTGTAAAGAATCTCGGGTAGGGAACTTGAGAGGAAAGGGGAAGTATTTTTCCTTCTTCTGTTTGTTCTTTCTTTATAAATCATTTGAGCTATCTATGCCAGGTACTTTTATTCCAGTTGACCTCTGTATGGAAACCATGTAGTAATTTTTTAACACCATGGTTCCTAAAAGTCCTAAGTTCGGTGTTCATGTAACTGGTTAATTCAGATGCATTCACAATAGTTATGGGGAGAACACGTAGCAAAAAAAGAGTTTTCCTTTTGATATTTTCCTACTTCTTTTAATAGAGAAGAAGTTCGTGCCCCAATTCCTCAAAAACAGGAAATACTGGTGGAACCAGAACCTTTGTTTGGTGGTAAGTTCATCTTTTTTCCTTCGGTTTATTGGACTCTGTTGTTATCTTTAGGGTTTTAATGAAGTTATCAAAAGATGTGAAGGCTTGCTCAGAGATTATTACTTTAAGTATAGAGTCCATTCTTGTAATTCTGTACTTCCTTCAGGAAAATTGCACAGTTGCTTCTTTCGAAGCAGAGAACCAGATTAAAATATTGGTATTTGTTGTAGAAGGCCAAAAGAAGGAAAATTAGCAAAAAGAAATACTGCCTTGTAGTGGAAACGAATCATTATTAGATAAAAGACTCCAATTATTTTTTATTTTGGGGGGCACTTACTTGACTGCCATATCCTTACTGTCTTGATATGCCTTGCTTTACTCTTTCTAAATTTCCAGAAGCACTGTTCCTATTTTGAACAAAAAAGAAAGGAATACCTGATCCATGCAAAAATTGTGGTATCAGTCTGGGTGCATAGACAGACAGTAGAAAACGGAACATTTAATTAGATTTAAAGAAAATTTACAGTTTTAGTTTAATAAGCACTTATTTACCTTTTACAAGCTAAATATTTTAGGCATTAATAGGCATATTAAAAGATAGAAAATAAAGTTATAACCTGGGTGGGCAAAGTCATAGAAATGTATATTGTACACATTGAGACCAGTAATGCAGAGAATTAAAAAGTTCTGTAGGTGAACTTGAATAAAGGAGAAGAAATAAATTACAAGAAAAGGATGAAGAAAATGATATAAATGATACGTTTTAATTTGAAAAAGCACCGTAATTGAGAAGTTTTTTTTCTTTTAAGATAAATTTTTCACTTGGCAGCTTTGGAGTTTACTGTAGTTAGAAATACCAGAATATACTGTCGAGATTCAGAAATAAAAATGGGAGGAAGAAAACTGTAAGAACTGAATATTGAAGTATAATATAGCCTTTCTGGACTTTGATTCAGCTGGTCATTGTGCTGTTAATATACCAGAAGTAATAAAGCATTGTTCATCATTTTTTTTCATATAAATGTTATGAATGGATTTTGGAATTGAGGGGTGATGCCCTTGGAAGCTTTATCTTTTCTTTATTGCAAGGAATAAGGCAGGATTTCTGAGTGGGATAGACTACAGGAAATAAATTCTGTACTATCCTACTGTTGTCAAGAGGCAAAGAGTTCCCATTTGAAACCCCTTTCCTCCTTTTACCTCTGGTTTAATAGACATTGAAGAGGGGGATGGGAATGACTATAGAGTTAGGAAGTCAGTCCTAACTTTCTAATTATTAGATCTTATTATTATTTGATAAAGGTCTTTGGAGAACTGTTTTCTTCTTAGGACAGTATTGATTTAAAGTGTGATTCTCAGAGTGTGGTCTGGGGGTCTGTAAGATGAAAACTATTTTCATAATAATTTTCGTAAGAAGTTATTTGCCTTTTTAACATTGTTGACATTTGGACTGATGGTTCAAAGGCAATGATAGATCAGACTGCTGCATCTTAATTGAGTCAGGGCAGTGGCACCGAAGTGTAAATTCTTCACTGCCATACACTCACAGTTTTTTAAAAAATAAACCTATTTTACTTGGTAATATTCTTGATGAAGCAATCAAAAATGAATTTCATTAAATCTTGACTCGTGAGTACACATTTTTAAACTATTCTGTTTTATGAAATAGGATGTGTACATAAAGCACTTGGGCATACTGAAGTGTGTGGTTACTTTAAGGAAAAGCACTTGTACAGTTGTTCGAATTGTGAGCTAAACTAGCTGCTTTTTTTATGGAACCTTATTTTTACTTGAAAGATTCCTGACAAACTGTGGTTATTTAGACTTAAGCATTTGGCAGACATTTTCTTGGATCTGAACAAAAGCCTGTTACTCCTTTAAGACAGAAAACTGACATTGTTGTTACCAGTTACTAAAAAAAAAGAGAGAGCTTTCAGGCAAAGATTAGAATTTTAAAAAGTTTATATCCATGATTAGGAGCTTGATGGCTTCCCATTACTTAAAGGGTTTCTGATGAGATTAGTGGTGGCATTAACAGATGTTGATTTTTTATTATTATTGTATAATGAAATGGTTCGTGTTTGGAATGTTTGCATAACTCAGTGAACAAATATTTTCTTTTCTTTTTCTTTTTTTAGGGGGCATTGGGGGAGGGACAGAGGGAGAGAGAGAATCTTTAGGCAGGCTCCATGCCCAGAGTGGAGCCCAACGCAGGGCTAATCTCACAACCCTGAGATTGTGACCAGAGAAGAGTTGGATGCTTAACTGACAGATCCACCCAGGTGCCCCTGAACTAATATTTTCAAATGACCAGTGCACCATATTACGAAATTGTGCATATTTAAAAGAACAGACAGTAAGATAAATTGTATAGATAGATAGATTAGTTATCTATTGCTGTGTAACAGATTGTCCCAAAATTTAGCTTCCTGAAACTTGTTATCTCTCAATTTCTGTGGTTTAGGAATCCAGGTGTGGCTTAGCTAAGTATCTTTGGTTAGGGTCTTTCACAAGGGTATAATCAAGGTGTCAGCCAGAGCTATAATCATTTCAAAGCTTGAGTAGAGGAGGATCTCCTAAGCTTACTCATGTTGCTGTTGGTTGGCTGGCGACATCAGTTCCTTATCATAGAGCAAATGAGAGAGCAAGAGAAGGCAGCCCATTTTAGAAGCCACCATCTTTCTTAGAAGTGACAACCCATCACATCACCTCTGCCACATTCCATTTGATCCTGCCCATATTCAAGATATTCACACAGAGGTTATGAATATTGGGAAATTGGGATAATTGGAGGCCATCCTAGAGACTGCCTACCACATAGACCAATGGATTTTAATGGAGCAGATAATGAAGAGTTCATTGATAAGATTTTAGATTCCATGCTGCAGTTAATCTTTAAGAAACTACTACTGGTTGAGTTTTGGTGCAGTATCAAAGGAGAATATTCACAATGATCTCAAAACACCACTAAAATACTCCTGCCCTTTACAACTACGTATCTGTGTTAGGTTGACTTTTAATTTCCTTCATTTACTTGAGCTATAGGAGTAACAACAGATTGAATGCAGAACAGATCTGAAAATCCAGATGTCTTCTCTTAAACCAGTTATTAAATTAATAGGGAGTTGTGAAAATGCGATGCAATGCCACTCTTCTAACTAAATTTTTATTCTCCACCTGTCCCACTTCCCTATTCTATGAATCTCCTTTTGAATCTTTTATTAGCATTTTGTAGCTTAGCCTCTTTGACCTCAGTGACCGGCATTCCTGTTATGCGGGCAATAGAGTGAGAATACAAAGAACTGATGTTTGCTATATAGCAGATGGCTTGGAAGAGTCAGGAAACAAATATTGAAGAGGCAGGTGGTAGTACAGGCATTCCTTGTTTTATTATGCTTCGTAAATATTGTGCTTTTTACAAATGAATGTTTGTGGCTACCCTGTGTTGAACAAGTCTGTCAGCACCATTTTACCAACAGCATTTGCTCACTTCATGTCTCTCTGTTACATATTGGTAATTCTTGCAATATATCAAATGTTTTCATTATTATTATATTTGTTACAGTGATCTATAATCCATGATCTTTCATTGTGCTATTATACTTGTTTTGGGGCACCACAAACCACACCCATATAAGGTGGTGGACTTAATTGATGTGACTGATTCACCAGCCAGCCATTACCTGTCTCTCCTTCTTGGGCCTCTCTGGTCTCTGAAACACAGCAATATTGAAATCAGGCCAGTCAGTAACCCTGCAATGTCCTTTAAGTGTCTCTCACTTTAAATCAAAAGCTAGAAATGATTAAGGTTAGTGAGGAAGGCATACTGAAACCTTAGATGGCCAAACCTACACCTCCTGTGCCAGTTAGCCAAGTTGTGAATGCAAAGGAAAAAGTTTTGAAAGGAATGAGAAGTGCTACTCCATTGAACACCTGAATGATGAGAAAGTGAAACCACCTTGCTTGCTGGTAAGGAGAAAGTTTTAGTGTCAGGATCAAAGATCAAACCAGCCACAATTAGACTTAAGCCAAAGTCTAATCCAGAGCAAGACTCTAACTCTCTTCAATTCGTTGAAGGCTGAGAGAGGTGAGGAAGCTGTAGAAGAAAAGTCGGAAGCCAGCAGAGGTTGGGTTCATGAGGTTTAAGGGAAGAAGCCGTCTCTGTAACATGAAAGTGCAAAGTGAAGTAGAAAGTGCTGATGTTGAAGCTGCAGCAAGTTCTCCAGAAGACCTAGCTCAGGTAATTCATGACAGTGGTTACACTAAGCAACAGATTTTTCAATGTAGACAAAACAGCCTTCTATTGGAAGAAAATGCTGTCTTGGACTTCCGTAGTTAGAGAGGAGAAGTTAGTGCTTCAGATCTTCGAAGGACAGGCTGGCTCTCTTGTTAGGGGCTGATGCAGCTGGTGACTTGAAGTTGAAGCTGGTGCTCATTTACCATTCTGAAAATCCTGGAGCCCTTAAGCATTATGCTAAATCTGTCCTGCCTGAGCCCTATAAATAGAACAACAAAACCTGGATGACAACAGGGTTTACTGAATATTTAAGCCCATGGTTGAAACCTGCTTGAAAAAAAAGATTCTTTTCAAAAAAGGACTGTTCAGTGACAACACACCTCGTCATCTAAGAGCTCTGGTGGTATTGGCCAACAAAATTAATACTGTTTTTATGCCTGCTAACACAACATCCATTCTGCAGCCCGTGGATTAAGGAGAAATTTTTATTTTCAAGTCTTATTATTAAAGAAATACATCTTGTAAGGCAGTAGCTGCCATAGATAGTGATTCTTTTGATGGATCTGGGCAGTGTAAATTGAAAACCTCATAGAAAGGATTCACCATTCTAGATCCCATTAAGAACATTCACGATTCATGGGAAGGGGTCAAAATAACATCATTAGCAGGAGTTTGGAAGAAGTTGATTCCAACCCTCATGAATGACTTTGAGGGTCCAAGACGTCAGTGGAAGAAGTGAGTGCAAATGTGGGTAGAAATAGCAAGAGAACTAGAATTAGAAGTAGAGCCTGAAGATGTAACTGGATTGCTGTAGTCTCTTGATAAGATTTAAGTGGATGAGGAGTTGCTTCTTATGGATGGGCAAAGAAAATGGCTTCTTGAGATAGAATGTATTCCTGGTGAAGATGCTGTGAAGATTGTTGAAATGACAACAAAGGATTTACAATATTACATAAACTTAGTTGATAAAGCAGCAAGGTTTGAGAGGATCGATCCCAATTCTAAAAAATTTTATTTATTTGTTTGTTTATTTAAATAATCTCTGCTCCCAGTGTGGGGCTCAAACTAGCAACGCCAAGATTAAGAGTTACATGCTCCACCGACTGAGCCAGCCCAGGTGCCGCTTGGTTGACTCCGATTTTGAAAGAAGTTCTACTGTAGGTAAAATGCTAGCAGACGACATCGTATGCTACAGAGAAATCATTTGTGAAAAGAAGAGTCAATTAACGCAAAACTTCATTATCTTAAGAGGTTGCCACGGCCATTCCAAATTCGGCAGCTACCACCATGATCAGTCTAGCAGCCATCAGCACAGAGGCAAGGCCCTTCACCAGCAGAAAGATTACAGCTTGCTGAAAGCTCCAATAATGGTTAGCATTATTTAGCAATAAAATATTTTTAATATTTAATTAATGTGTACATTTTAGACATAGTGCTATTGCACACATAATGGACTACAGTATACAGTTGTCTCTTGAACAACTCAGGGGTTAGGGGAACTGACCGCCAAGCAGTTGAAATCTGCATATAACTTTTGATTCGCCCCCCACCCCAAAAGTTAACTAATAGTCTGCAGTTGACTGGCAGTCTTACCAATAATGTAAACAGTTGATGAACACATATTTTGTATATGTACTATATACTGTATTCTTAACAATAAAGTAAGTTGGAAAAAAATGTTATTTAAAAAATCAAGGAAAACACATTTGTAGTATTGTACTGTATTTATTGAAAAACACCTGCATATAAGTAGACCCGTGTAGTTCAAATCTGTATTATTCAATGGTCAACTTTATTGTAAATATAACTTTTATATGCACTGGGAAACTCACAAATTCATTTGACTCATCTTAATGCAATATTTGCTTTATTGCAGTAGTCTAGAACCAAACGTATATTATCTCTGAGGTATGTCTATAATAATGGTCCTAGGACTAGAGGTGGTGTGTGTGGCTTGAGGAGAGGTTCTTGGTTAGACTTAGCATAAATGAGGAGGAAACAAATGGGAGCAGGTTATGAGCCCAAGAAAGAAAAGGAGCTGTGTCCAAGGCTAGCAAAAGAGGTAGGAGACTTCCCAGGAGATGAGGTGCCTGTTATAGAAGGGCTAAAGTGGGAAGAAAGTGGGTGTGTGTGTGTGAAATATTTGAGTGGTCTGCCTTTGGCAATTTCAAAGTAGAAGAAAGCTATCTTTTATGTACTACCTTCCCAATAACCATATGCTCTGTTTAGGCAGCCATTGTATGCCTTATCCTCAGATATCCTTACTTTCTTAATTGTTATGGTTAAAAAGCATCTGCTAAAGAGTTTTAAGAAGGCATTATTTGAGACGCCATATTATTCCTGCTAGAAACCTATACATTTGAAGTAGGAACTCTTGATTAAAAATAGTTACAAGATTGGAAAGAATAACATTCCTTGCTGCTGCTTTATAAAGGAAAGGAGGGAAAGAGGAAGGGAGGAGAAAATAATGCAATATTTAAATTTAAAAGTTTTCAGTTTAAATAAATTCAATATAAATAAAATTCAATACAGAACTAAAACATGAAAGTTTCTCCTTTTTTAATCAAATATTTTTTCCTTGAGGTAATACTGTGATTCTTTAATATAAATACACAAATGTGTGGGGCGCCTGGGTGGCTCAGTCAGTTGAGCATCTGCCTTTGGCTCAGGTCCTGATCCCAGGGTCCTGAGATGGAGCCCTGCATTGGGCTCCTTGCNAATGACTTTGAGGGTCCAAGACGTCAGTGGAAGAAGTGAGTGCAAATGTGGGTAGAAATAGCAAGAGAACTAGAATTAGAAGTAGAGCCTGAAGATGTAACTGGATTGCTGTAGTCTCTTGATAAGATTTAAGTGGATGAGGAGTTGCTTCTTATGGATGGGCAAAGAAAATGGCTTCTTGAGATAGAATGTATTCCTGGTGAAGATGCTGTGAAGATTGTTGAAATGACAACAAAGGATTTACAATATTACATAAACTTAGTTGATAAAGCAGCAAGGTTTGAGAGGATCGATCCCAATTCTAAAAAATTTTATTTATTTGTTTGTTTATTTAAATAATCTCTGCTCCCAGTGTGGGGCTCAAACTAGCAACGCCAAGATTAAGAGTTACATGCTCCACCGACTGAGCCAGCCCAGGTGCCGCTTGGTTGACTCCGATTTTGAAAGAAGTTCTACTGTAGGTAAAATGCTAGCAGACGACATCGTATGCTACAGAGAAATCATTTGTGAAAAGAAGAGTCAATTAACGCAAAACTTCATTATCTTAAGAGGTTGCCACGGCCATTCCAAATTCGGCAGCTACCACCATGATCAGTCTAGCAGCCATCAGCACAGAGGCAAGGCCCTTCACCAGCAGAAAGATTACAGCTTGCTGAAAGCTCCAATAATGGTTAGCATTATTTAGCAATAAAATATTTTTAATATTTAATTAATGTGTACATTTTAGACATAGTGCTATTGCACACATAATGGACTACAGTATACAGTTGTCTCTTGAACAACTCAGGGGTTAGGGGAACTGACCGCCAAGCAGTTGAAATCTGCATATAACTTTTGATTCCCCCCCCACCCCAAAAGTTAACTAATAGTCTGCAGTTGACTGGCAGTCTTACCAATAATGTAAACAGTTGATGAACACATATTTTGTATATGTACTATATACTGTATTCTTAACAATAAAGTAAGTTGGAAAAAAATGTTATTTAAAAAATCAAGGAAAACACATTTGTAGTATTGTACTGTATTTATTGAAAAACACCTGCATATAAGTAGACCCGTGTAGTTCAAATCTGTATTATTCAATGGTCAACTTTATTGTAAATATAACTTTTATATGCACTGGGAAACTCACAAATTCATTTGACTCATCTTAAT
>NC_048218.1:68223765-68228036 GCF_002007445.2 Ailuropoda melanoleuca | reverse complement strand
TTTTTTGGTTTTTTTTACTTAATTGTTCTTGGGTAGAATGAATTATCTTACATAATGGCATACACAGACTTTTGGGAAAGATGCTTTGACATGGGGTGGGGGACTTTATACTTTTATCTAATCTTAACTGCTATTCATCATTTATTAACATGAAGCATCGTTCTGTTTACATGCTGGCCAGGCATGCTGTAAGCCAGTTTAACAACGGTTACCCATACTGAAGGAATTGTTAAATGTCCCTGTTTATTGTAATGTATATAAATGATCTGGCAAATGATCTGAACTTACACATATAGGAAGATAACATTTTTATTATTGCTTTCTAGACTTTATAAAATACTTAAGGATTGGGTAATAGATACTCTATCAGGTATCAGAAGACCTTGGTTCTGTTTACTTTTCTTTCAACTAACCCATTAGGTGACTGGAAAAAATTTTTCTTCCAAAATTAAAAATGTTTTTGGTGTTTATGATTCTACATGTGTATCTATTGACTAAGAAGTTGTTCTTAAATATGGTTTAGAAGGTAGGTACTCAAGTGTTACACCGAAGGATAGATCCCTTAGGCTAGCCTGAATTAGGTGTTTGCAGCATGTGTATAGCTTCATCACCATGGGCAGTCATCCTCAAAATCTTTGTTCCTGTCTTTTACACAAGTTTGGTTAAGTGTCTTAACTGGGTCTTAATTTTCTTATTTGTAGAACAGCATGGTTGGGCTGAAAATGGTTCAGTTAATTTTATATGAATGACTTGAAGGTTTTTAAATATTTTATTTTTTGAAGGAGGACACCTTTATAAATCTATGAGTGTTTTAAAACAAGAAATACTTACAGATAAGGAAGTTTTTAGAACTGTTTCAAAAATAAGATTTAAATTTTTGCATCATTTGTTTTTTTTTTCCCAAAAGCTCCTAAAAGACGAAGGCCTGCACGTTCGATATTTGATGGTTTCCGAGATTTTCAAACTGAAACTAGTAGGTATCTTTTACCAGTTTATTATCTCTCTCTCTTCTTCCTTCTCCCTCCTTTCTCCCACGTAGAAAACTGCAATATGGAAAAGCACCCATATATTCTATAGGTGAAAATCATGGCTTGTTTCATATAGATTTTCTTAAAAAGAAAAAGATGATTAATTGCTAGGCCTGATTACTTTGAGGAGTCACCTTATTTTAAAAGGAGATTATGAATTCAGTCTGTGATTGTTACGAACTTCCCCTTGAGCTAAATTGTTCCAAATGCTAACCTAACTGGTGATAGAAGAATAATAAGAATGATGGAGAAATGTAAGAAATCTAGTAATTTACAAAGTTAATTAGCTTTTGAATGAGCACTTAAATGCTGACTACAATAAAAGAAAAAGGTGGTTTCCTCAAGATCCTGACATCTCACCTCACATCAGTCAGAATGGCTAGTATGAAATAGACAAGAAATAAGAAGTGTTGGCAAAGATACAGAGAATAGGGAACTCTTGTGCAGTGTTGATGGGATTGCAAATGGGTGCAGCCACTATGGAAAACAATATGGAGGTTCCCCCCCAAATTAATACTAGCAATACCGTATGACCCAATAATTATAATTGTGGGTATTTATCCTAAGAAAAGAGATATGCGCCCCTTTTTTTATCGCAATGTTATTTTCAGTAGCCAAGTTATGGAAGCAGCCTAAAGTGGCCATCAGTAGATGAATGGATAGAGAAGATGTGGTATTATGTACACAGTAGAATATTAGTCACAAAAAAGACAGAAGCCTTTCCATTCATGGCAACGTTGTGGACCTTGAGGATATTATGCTAAGTGAAATAAGTCAGACAAAGAAAGACAAATGCCATATGATTGCAGGTATATGTGGAATCTAAAAAACAAAACAAATGAACGAACAAGTGAGAAAGAGACTCCTAAATACAGAGAATAAATTGGTTGTTGCCAGAGGGAAGTGGGAGGATAAGCGAAATTGATGAAGGGGATTAAGAGGTGTAAACTTCTTTATAAAATAAGTCACAGTGATGAAAACTACAACATTGGGAATATAGTCAGTTAATACTGTAATAACTTGTATGGTGACAAAGGGTAACTACATTTAACAGTGGTGAGCTTTTTGTAATGTATATAATTGTTGAATCACTATGTTGTACACCCGAAACTAAAAGAATATTATATGTCGGGGCACCTGGGTGGCACAGCGGTTAAGCGTCTGCCTTCGGCTCAGGGCGTGATCCTGGCATTAATGGGATCGAGCCCCACATCAGGCTCTTCTGCTATGAGCCTGCTTCTTCCTCTCCCACTCCCCCTGCTTGTGTTCCCTCTCTCGCTGGCTGTCTCTATCTCTGTTGAATAAATAAATAAAATCTTAAAAAAAAAAAGAATATTATATGTCAACTGTACTTTAAAACAATAATTGGTGGAAAAAAAGAAATCCTGATATCTGTCAGTTAAAGGAATGACCACAAATGAAAATGGTTATTGTAGGGGATTGAAAAACAGAAGAGGAAAAAGCTACACCACCCAAAGCAGCCACTCTTAACATTTTGGCTGTGGTTGTTTGGGATAGGTTTATGTCTTTCTGTGGAGTAAGTTAGAATGAGATTCTTGGCCTTGTACCTTTAGAGGATTTAGTAGTGATTTACCAGTGGAATCTTAAAGAAAAGCAAAGCTGTTGAGAGAGTATATGAAAAACCATTGGACCATGCTTGATTTTGTAGTTGATCTATAATGAGCTCATTGCAGCACAGATAGGTCTTGTAACTTTGGAGAGAGTTGAAGGGGAACCCAAACTGATTCAACTCATCCAGGGAAGCCTATACCCTTCCAGGAGAAGGTGACGACAGGTGGTGGTTCTCTCTCACGGCCAAAATTGTTAAAGATTGGGAATGTGGCTAGAAACCACAGATACAATAGGCTCACTTTCAGAACTGGGTAAATGGAGGTGAAAATTTGCTCCTGTGCTCAAGTTCACTTGGAATATGAGAGGGAAATATTTGGATTAGGTGACCCTGCTGTAATTTTCAGCTTTTGTCCTTTTATTTGGATTGAGAGTACTATTAAGTCTTAAGGCTCCCACCCCACCTTGCTTTGTATGTTTTTCATTTCAGAATCAGCATTAGATATTTGCATTTGCATGAGGTCACGCACATTGTTCAGTAATTCTTGCAGTTGGTGCATGTTTTTTATATTTTGAGATTCATTGCTTTTATTTTCTGGCTAACTGAAACTTCCTATCGTCCTGTGTTGCAGTTCGGCAAGAACAGGAATTAAGAAATGGAGGAGCAATAGATAAGAAACTAACTACCCTTGCAGATCTCTTCCGGCCACCCATTGATTTGATGCATAAAGGCAGCTTTGAAACAGTAAGTTGTTGGACATTGTAAGCCTAGCTGTGAATCCTTTTGCATTTTCAATGCCATTTTTTTGTTTCTAAGAACAAAAAAGTTTCCAGAATATAGAGAATTGGCACCTTAATAAGTATGACACAAGTATGAAATACATAAAAGATTGCATTGATTTATATTTCTACCAGCAATATATGAGATTGTTTCATAAAATCCTTTTATTATCCTTGTGTGGTATCACTTCAGAATCTTTGCCATTTTCGTAGTTTTTGAAAAAAAAAATCTTAANATATATGAGATTGTTTCATAAAATCCTTTTATTATCCTTGTGTGGTATCACTTCAGAATCTTTGCCATTTTCATAGTTTTTGAAAAAAAAAATCTTAATTTTTTTTTTTTTAAAGATTTATTTATTTATTTGACAGAGATAGAGACAGCCAGCGAGAGAGGGAACACAAGCAGGGGGAGCGGGAGAGGAAGAAGCAGGCTTATAGCGGAGGAGCCCGACCTGGGGCTCCATCCCACAACGCCGGGATCACGCCCTGAGCCGAAGGCAGACGCTTAACCGCTGTGCCACCCAGGGGCCCCAATTTTTTTTGTGTGTGTGTTTCTTTGATTGCTACTGAGAGTAGTGTGCCTGTGTTTATTGGCCATTTGTGAATTGTAGGTATCTTTTGCCCATAGTTCTGTGGGGATCCTATTGTATTTTAAAAGAATATCTGTGTAGTTGCAAAAGATATTCTCCCTCAGTTGGTTTAATTTGGCTAAAGCCAAAGAAAAACTTTCCAGAGCAGTTTTACTTGATTGTCTGCTAAATTATAAGCTTTAATGAGGGCAGGGGTAACATGTTTTTTATTTTGGTAATCCTTGGCACCCGGTTTCTGGTATTTTTTTTAAAAGATTTTACTTATTTATTAGAGAGAGAGAGAGAGAAAGAAAGCATGAGC
>NC_048218.1:68183499-68220004 GCF_002007445.2 Ailuropoda melanoleuca | reverse complement strand
CCCCCCCCCCCGCCAAAGGCAGACGCTTAACCAGCTGAGCCACGCAAGGGCCCCCAGTTTCTGGTATTTTATAGAAACATCTGTTAAATGAATGAGTTTGGTTGGGATTTTAAATATTCTGTTGAAGTATTCAAAAAGGTGCTTTTCTGTGTTAACTAGTGTGTTAATGCTCTTTGAGTCAGAATAGCATTTCCAAAGACATAAATCACTTAAGTTTCAGTCTTATCTGTTAGCATAAAGTAGGCCAAACAGTACTCGCAAAAATGATGTTTGTAGCTGCGTATTTGGAAGTGAATTATGATTGTTTTTTAAAAGATTTTCTACTTTGACATACTCTTTTAGAGTAGCCTAAATGTGAGATTAAAAATTTAAGCCTATTCTTCAGTTTAATTTTCTGAATTGTAAAACCTGAAAGTGTTTGGCTGCATGTAACAGAAAATCCAAGTAATAGTGATTTGACCAAGCAAGCATTTTTTTTTTTTAAGGTTTTATTCATCTATTTGAGGGAGAGACAGAGCACAAGCAGGGGGAGGGGCAGGCAGAGAGAGGTAGAAGCAGGCCCCTCACTGAGCGGAGGGAGCCCACACTGGAGCATGACCCTAGGAACCCAGACCACCGACCCAAGCCAAAGGTAGACACTTAACCAACTGAGCCACTCAGAAGCCCCAAGCATTTCTTTTGTCATGTCAGTAAGACTAGAGTTGAGAGTCTTTGATACTAATTAGTCAGCTCAAAGGTGTTTTCTTTTTCTTGGCCTGGTGATCTAAATGTGGCAGCTGCCTATCCTGTTCTGGTGCTAATTCAGCCGTTGAAAGAGAATAGCAGCAATATGAAAAACAAAAGGGATCTGAGTTTGTTTTGCCCTTTTTCCATTTTTTAGTAGCTTTTGAGTTGCTCTAGGGCTTAATGAAATAACTGCACTTGGCTCAATTTGATCACTTTGGGTTCATAAAAGCAGTTACTCTGCTTGTTTTTGAGGGAAAATGTGAATCTTTTTTGATATTATCTGACGTTTGATTCATTTTGTTAAGTTATATCACCTTTTTTCTTTGTATTTCATGACCTGTATTATTCATAGCAATCCATTTATTCACTGATAATACGGAACTTCATTGTTTATAAATCTGTAAATGACATAAACATTCCCCCAAAAGGTAGGCATTTAATTATGACTAATGATGTGTATTAGTTTTATAAAAATTAGGTAATATGCAAAATTAAGTCACTGAAGATTAGGAAGGTGAATGTTAAAAATTAGAGGAACACTCTGGCTGCTCAGGCAGGGCCCATAGGTTTGGGCACCATCTGAGATGTAGATTTGAGGCACAGTTTTACAGGTTTAGAAACTAGACTTTTCTTTGTGTAGCTAGATGTAGAGTGTGTTCAAGTGTTGTGGTTCATGCTAACCAAATGAGAAACTGATTAATTCACTTGTTTACTCAGTAACTATTTCTTAAAGCCTTGAATTACAAGGCCTTGTGCTAGGTAATGGGGATTATATTTGTTGGGATAAAGATTTAACTGCATATGAGAGAGAGACTAGGAAGAAACCAGACTGTACCTTAAATAAGTTAAGTCCAGACTGTTCGAGTGGTTCTGCTACCTGAAGTTATTAGGAGTGCAGCGTTTTCTGTCTTGCACTGCTATTCCCTAGGTCTTACTTCCTTCTCTTCATGAGTCAAGATGTCTCACCACCTTGTTTGCTTTCCAACCAGCATGGAAGGAAGGGGCTGAGAAGGGTACACTTTTTCCCTAGGCACAACCTAGGGCACCCGGGTGGCTCAGTCAGTTAAGCATCTGTCTTCAGCTCAGGTCATGATCCCCGGGCTCTGGGATCGAGTCTGTTATTGGGGGGGGGGCGGTCCTTGCTCAGCAGGGAGTCTGCTTCTCCCTCTGCCCCTCCCCGGGCTGCCGTGCTCCCTCCCTTCTTCTCTCCCTCTCTCTCTCTCATGCGTGCGCTCTCAAAAACAAATAAATAAAATCCTTAAAAAAAAAAAATGCACAACCTAAAAGTTGTACATATCACTTCTGCCCATATCCCATTAACCAGAACTCGACATCATGGCCAAACCTAGCTGCAAGGGACACTAGGAAATCCAGATGCTTAGCAAAAAAAGTTGGAGATTTTGTTACTCAGAGGGAGAAGAGGAAAATGGGTATTTAGTACCTGTAAGCAGTTTCTGCCATAGGGAGATCGTGATAAACAAATTATACAAAGTTCTTGCTGTCAAAGAGTTTATAATCTAGAGGGGGAAACAGACTATAAACAAATAAAAAACAAGCAATATATAACATATATTTAGTGTATATATTTTATGTGAATGTTTGATATGTATATGTAATGAGAGAGTGGGGGAGAGAGGAGGAGAAACTTCAGGTCATAGTTGTTGCCGGGAGAAAGAATAAAATAGAATGAGGGAAAGAGAGAGAAGGCTATTTTTTGTTTGAGGCCATTAAGTTCTAAGTGTTCTTACTGGTGAATTGAAAGCAAGATTGATTTCATAAATTTCACATATGTTTATAATTGTGAGGGGTCAGAACTATCTTATTTTATTTTGAAGATTTTATTTATTAGAGAGAGAGAGCACACATGGCAGGGAGGGTCAGAGGGAGAAGCAGACTCCCCACTGATCAGGGAGCCCAGTACAGGGCTGGATCCTGGGATTCCGGTATCATGACCTGAGCCGAAAGCAGACACTTAACCAACTGAGCCACCCAGACGCTCCAGAACTATTTTAGATAGGAAGAAGAGGGAAGATTATGAAAGGATGAGATTTGATAAAAACCTTAATGGAGTGAGGAAGTGTGCATCATAGGAAGGTCCAGGGGAAGAGTAGACAAAACAGTTAAGTATAAAGGAACTGATACTGGAAAGACTTAGGCCTAGTTTGGATACAGTCAAGAAAACCAGTGTAGCTGGAGGTGAGTGAGCAAAGCACTTAGGATGAATGATCTGACCTGGGCATTGGAACATTTCTTAGGTTTTCTTTTCTTTTTCTTTTTCTTTACCTTTTTCTTCTCTCTCTCTCTTTTTTTTTTTTTTGTTCAAGTAGGCTCCACACCCAGTGTGGAGCCCATTGCGGGGCTTGAACTCACAACCCTGAGATCAAGACCTGAGCTGAGATCAAGAGTCGGACGCTCAACCGACTGAGTCACCCAGGCGCCCCATAGGTTTTCTTATTTCTCCACTTAGCCCTTAAATTCCGTGAACACAGGGACTTTGTTTTATTTACCGTTCCACAGTGCCTGGAAGAGTTTCTGGCACATAGCTGGCCCTCATTAGATCTTTGTTAAATGATTGAAAGAATGGCATAATTTGGAGTATATTGTACACAAAGAATCAGAACAATTTCCTTGGTATTCCTTATAAGAAATGCATATTTGTTAAAATTGTCATTCAGTTACACATGCTCCTAGTCCTAATCACTAAGAGTACTTTATTAATTTCAAAAGTACTTGCTATAAATGTGGGTAAAAGTAATTAACATTTCCATAAGAAAGTACTGTGCATATTTTAATAGTTCCTTTTTAGCTTTGTGGGTATGTATTTATTATTGAAACAAATTTTTTTTTCTATACCCTTTATTTTTCATACTTTCCTGATCTGTCTGGGACTGAGAGAGAGGTTAGTCTTTACTGTTCCCTCTTGTCCTGATAAATCCTATCACATACCTCTCTGTTTGGTGTAGCCACACTTGCCCTTGGGTTTCCCTGTAATGGCTTTTGCATATTGACTCAGAGCAGCCTAATAGATTCCAAGAGGGATGATTCATCATTGTCCCATGGTCCACTCTCACCTCTAGTCCTTGACCCATATAATTTGTATACTTAGTGAGATTGGGTTAAGACCTTTCACCCAGACATTGTTGCTTTGCATGAAATTTGTATCTTCTTTGTCTCCTTCTTTCTAGCAGTGATTTCTTAATAGATCTTCAAGTGGTTTTTTTTGTTTTTGTTTTTTTAAGATTTTATTTATTTGTCAGAGAGGGAGAGAGAAAGCAAGAGGGTGGCAGGCAGAGGGAGAATCAGGCTCCCCATTGAGCAAGGAGCCTGACGTGGAACTTGATCCCAGGACCCTGAGATCATGACCTGAGCTGAAGGCAGACACTTAACTGACTGAGTCACCCCCGTGTCCCAGATCTTCAGGTGTTTTTGCTAGTCTAAGGTTTTGCCCCCCAGTGTAAGCTTCATGAAGGCAGGGATTTTTGTGTTCTGGAATTGCTGTAAGCCCACATCTATAACTTGTACCTGAAACATGGTTCAATAAGTACCTGTTGAATGAATGAATCTGAATTAATGAAAGCATGAATGCAAATAAACGAATTTTTTAAACACAGAAAACGAATGACTGCATAATTTTTGGACTCTGGACTTTTATTTTTTAAAAGATTTTATTTATTTATTTTAGAGAGATAGAGTGGGGTAGGGGCAGAGGGGAGGGAGAGGGACAAGCAGACTCCTTGCTGAGCATGGAGCCCACAGGCGGGGGGAGGGGGGCTTGACCTCATGACCCTGAGATCATGACCTGAGCCAAAGTCAAGAGCCAGCCGCTTAGTCAGCTGAGTGACCCCAGGCACCCCTAAACTCTCAACTTTTATTATTTTTGGTGTTACACATTTTTTTCCTTGTCAGTGTTGTATTTGAGGCAGAAATGTAAATTTACCCTGTTAATAGGGGTATGTACTCTCCAGTGTGTCTCTATAGAATGTGTGTTAATTTTTTCTATATTCTCACATACTTTACTTCTCTTCTCTTTTCTTTCCTTTTCTTTTCTTTTTGGGGGTGGGAGAGCGGCGTGGGGGCAGAGGGAGAGAGAATCTTAAGCAGGCTCCACACTCAGCCTGGAGCCCAATGCAAGGCTCAGTCTCACAGCCCTGAGATCATGACCTGAGCCAAAAATCAAGAGTTGGATGCTTAACCCACTGAACCACCCAGGCATCCCTCAAATACTTTTCTTAAGACAGTAAAATTACTTACCATCCATTTATTAAATCTATGTGACTGTTATAGGTAAGGAAGTAAGTGGAACACTGTTACTTCCTAGGAGCAAGGAGTTATATTTGTATAATAAAATTCTTCATTATACTATACTTTAAAATAAGGCTTTGACCAGTTAAATACAGCTTCCTGGCTCAATACATGGATACTTTTTTTTTTTTTAAAGATTTTATTTATTTATTTGACAGAGATAGCCAGCGAGAGAGGGAACACAAGCAGGGGGAGTAGGAGAGGAAGAAGCAGGCTCATAGCGGAGGAGCCCGATGTGGGGCTCGGTCCCAGAATGCCAGGATCATGCCCTGAGCCGAAGGCAGACGCTTAACGACTGCGCCACCCAGGCGCCCCTGGATACTTCTTTTTAGGACTTGGGTTTTCACTTGTGGAATCAGTAGCAAATATTAGAAAATTATTTTCTCTGGGGGATTCATACAAAAAAATAACGGTATTTGCAAGATTGTATAAACCTTAAAACCTAAGATATTCTTAGTTTTACATCTTACATAACACTTTCAAAATGTGTATGTTGTTCAGTTATTAATCTGAGTTAACTGATCCTTAAGATTTTCCCATGTCATACTGATAGGAAAAGAATATTATTCCAGGACAAAATTATTCAAAATTATACCTTTCATTTTGGTTCGTATGCAGAGGTTTGAGTAGCATTTGCTTATTTGCCTTCCTGCTATTCTTTTCCTATTTGGCAGCATTTCTTAGGTCTTTGTGGTGATGAGGAACTGTGAAGCAAAAAGTACACACTCAAGATTGATATTTGTACCATACACTGGGGAGGCTTGGAGATCATTCTGAACTATTCTGTGATCCTGTAATCTCATGTTTTGAAATCGACCCTTAGGAATAACAATCTTAAGAGAAGACCCCCTCAGCAGCTCTTACTGAAGTGTTTAGGGTGATTCTATAAAATAGCACATGCCTGATAATTGGGATGAAAATGGTGTTTGGAACTGTGTATGGAAAACACATTTTGAAGTATGTATACCATGTATGGAAGTATAGAAAAGAAAACAACAAAGTAACACATGCATACTGCTTACCTCTGTTTAAAAGGAGAGATATTTGTGGATAGGGATCAGAAGAGACAATACAATATAATTATATGACTTGTCGACCTTGTTTGTGGAATCTTTTTTAGGTTAAGATGTTTAAATGTGCAGTTGAAATCTAGCCATTGAACAAGTAACAGTGTATAAATGAAAAGCAGTTAATTTAAATTTGAAGAATGCTTGAAAACGGACAGTATAATTATATACATATATGCAAATTAATGTAAATAATGTGTAGATACTGAAAACTCTAGATGTTGTACTTGAGAAAAAATCTTATACCGAAGGCAGCTTCTGAATTCTGAAACATACCAGTTACCAAGTAGAAAGTGTTTCTAACAAATGTTACCTTACTTTCCTCTTACAGGCCAAAGAGTGTGGCCAGATGCAAAATAAGTGGCTAATGATAAACATTCAAAATGTACAAGACTTTGCATGCCAGTGCCTCAACCGTGATGTATGGAGCAATGAAGCTGTGAAGAATATTATCCGGGAACATTTTATTTTCTGGCAGGTGAGAAGGAGAGTTAATCAAAATTTTTGTGGTATTTTACTTTTGTAGTATGGGGTGTTGGGGAGGAGGCATTAGGTTTTAAAATGGGGAAAAAAGAACAGTTGTGACATATGAAAAAGTAAAACCACCCATAATGGCTGGAATAGTAAGGACAAGTGAAAGTAAGGGCAGCTATGAAGAACTCCTAAGAGAAGGAAGGGAAAAAGAACCATTCTATGTAAACCATATAATACTCCTATCTCAGAAGAGTTTATATATTTTGATAGAATGTACAACTATACTGTTCAGGAGAAATACAACATGAGCTACATAAGTAATTTAAAATTTTCTTGTAGCCACATTTAAAAAGGTCAGAAGAAAAAAGTGGAATTAATTTTAATATATTTTTAAAATTCACAGAAAATCAATACTAAAATATTGAGGGTTTTTGTTTGTTTGTTGGTATTAAATCTTTAAGATCTGATGTATATTTTATGCTTAGCAGTATCTGACTAGCCACATTTCAGATACTTCAATACCACATGTTCTAGTGGCTACTATAGTTGACAATGTGAATGTAGAAGTTCTTGGAATAGTGGAAGAATATTTGACAAAGGCCTGGATTTTAGCTTGAGTTTGATACTACAATCCGTATGTCCTTGGACTTGTCACTTAGGGTCTTGCTGGTTGTACTTACTTTTTATGTAAATTATCAAGCTAAAGTTAGATGACCTTGCTCTGATTTTTTATTTTATGAAAAATTAACTGAAAATAAAAACTTCTGAATGAACTTAATTCTTTTCCCAATGCAAGTTGTGCTATTAATGTTATTAGTGTGCCTTTTCATGTGTGGCAGGCCCCTAAATTCAATATGATTTTTCTGAATGGTAACCTTTTATTCAGCACCTGTTGATTGGTTATTTCTTTGTCTCATACTATGCTAGGCACTCGAGCATATCATCTTAATATATTGTGATTTATTAAGATGTATATGGTTGAGAGGAGTGACATAGATGGACAGATAAACAGGAAGGACAATAAACTGGGAAGGGAGGAAGAACAGATTTATGTTTCTATAAGTTTCCAGAGGGATTGGGGACAGGAAGTTGAGGGAACTCACACCAGAAAACTTTAATTTTCTGTTTAATGTAGGAGTAAGATTTCTAACATATACCAAAGGTGTATTTGGATAATTAATTGCTGTTAGTATATAACAAGAATATATTTGACCCTTTTTTTAGAAGCTGACTTTTTTTGTAATATCAATGATTTAACAGGTTTATCATGACAGTGAGGAAGGTCAGAGATACATACAGTTTTATAAGCTGGGGGATTTTCCCTATGTTTCCATCCTGGATCCACGGACAGGTAGGATTTATGTCTCATTTATCTTTCAGTTTTCTCTAACTGATCTTTAATATTTGACTTGGATCTAGTCTCAGAATTATTTGTAATAATTTAGATAAAGGGTTTTTATTCATGCCCTTCAGAAATGTTTAAGTATCTGTGAAGTATGTATTTTGGAGTCTGTTTCTGGTAACTTTGGGAGATGGTAGTATTTTATTTTATATTTTTGTACAGTTCTGTCCTTTCGAAGAATAGCTGTTTATCTTTCTTGTCCTTTTATAAGGGATCCCCTTAGGTTTGCTATCATTAAAATACTAAGAATGTTCAATTACTGGTTGTAATCCCACCAGAGAAGCAGAGTGTACAGCTTGTTTTTTTATTTTAATTGAGTTTCATATAGCTACTGCTTTGTCTGAATCTCTTCTTAAATGGCAATAAGTGCTGTCAGCAAATAAAGTAGCTGCCCTGTCATGATGGCTGGGAGTCTCTTATATGTATATGTTATAATTAATGTATCCTCTAGTTTATGAAGATACTATGTAACTTATGCTGGTGAAGGGTGAAGTGTGTGTTCCCATGCAAATTTTAATTATGCATGTGCCGAAAGAAATATTTAATGAGAATGTTCAAACAGAGTGTTGATTTTATTATATATCCTGGTTTTTAATTTGTAGGTCAGAAGCTAGTAGAGTGGCACCAGTTAGATGTGTCTTCTTTCTTGGATCAAGTGACAGGATTTCTGGGTGAACATGGACAACTGGATGGACTTTCTAGCAGTCCCCCCAAAAAATGTGCCCGTTCAGTAAGTATGACTGAGAAGTGGTGATGGGCAGTTAAGTGTAATTGTATATAAATGTGTAAAATGTTTTGAGTAATGTGATGATATAAGTTCTGGACAGTTACAGTTTGTAGCTGCACAGCATCTTAGACACCCTCTTTACATTTGGATAATTTCCCACATAAGGGTTCAGTCTTCTCAGTGAAATTACAAGATTCATATCCCCAGTCTCCCTTGCAGTTAGGGTATAGGCATGTGACCTGAGACTTGGATTTAGAAGTAAACAATGTGAGTGTGTAGCAGTGGAGAGGATGACTGCTGTGGGAAGCCCAGTGACAGAGGAATCCACTTCTTCAGGGGCAGCACTGCCAGGACTTTTGGTATCCAAGTCTCAGCAGCAGTGGAAATGGTATTTTTCCTAGACAGCTCTCATGATGGTATAGCTGGGCATTATTACTGGTTATATAGCTTTGGGGCTTGGCTCTGCGGCCCACACAGAGATTATTTCTATAATATGCTTTTATGAGGCAGACCTGTTTGATAATTGGAATCAAGATTAGTGTCATGTAAGAGAGCTTCAAAGATAGAGCAATCTCATGTTGGTTGTAGGTGCTATTTGGGTTTTGATGGCAGTGAGAATAAAATTAGTTTCAGAGGATATGACTTTAGCAGTCCGTATCATGCAGTTGTGAAACAGTTCCTTAAGTTTTCACCTAGAATAAAGTACTCACAGGCACAAAATGCTATGGGTGCTTGCCAAGGAGTGGTACAGAATTCTTTTTTCCCCCCTTACAGAAGTTTTATTTAGGCAGACATAGTACTGCAGAACTAAAACATTGTTTCATCTTTATCTATAGACACAGTATTTTGGGAGTTTTTTGTTTCGTTTTGTGTTTTGTTTTTGGTTTTTGTTTTTTAGTTTTTGGTTTTTTCTTTTTTGGTTTGCTTTTCTCATTAGAGAAGTTTTACTTAAGTAGAATTCTTTTCTTTTAAGGCATAAAAAACCCAGAGATAATATAAGAGAGTTTCTTATCCTTTGTAGTCATAAGGCTGATATTTTCAAAAAGCAGAGCCTGGGCTTGTGAGTTGCTGAATTACAGCAACATTAATTGAGTTTACAACTTCACCAGGTCTCTTACAAAAGTAAGGCTTTTAGTGGGAGAGTGGGACCATAACATTGGACAAATACATAGGGGTCATTGGGGTAACTAGTACCTCAGACCCCACTTCTGATACTAAATTCTCTGAATATTACAAATATTGATCAACTGTGTGTGCAAGAGAAACACCAGCAAATAATGCCTTAAACAAGGAAGACATCTATTTTCTCAACAAGAAGCTGACATAGGTAGTCTAGGATGTGACTCTTGTGGATGTCATCAATGAACCAGGTTCCTCCTCTTCCCCCCACCCCCTCCTTTATCCTTAGTATTGGCTTTTTGTTCTCATGTTCACAGTATAGATGCTGTGCTCCCAGGCATTATATCCGAGCACGGACAAGGAAGAAGGGGGTAAAACCTCTGCACAAAAGTAAACAGCTATAGATAAGAATTCTGCTTACTTTAGCTGGACACATTTCCTTGCACAAACACAACCTAGGTGTTCTGTTAAGGAGGCAAAGAAGACTGAATGTGAGATAGGAAACTAGTAGTATCCATCATAGTGTCGTCCTTTAAAATCAACCTACATGGTACACAGTGTTATTATCTGTAGTCGGTCCAAGCCATTGCATGTCATATGGGCACATCTGTTTGCTTTTTTGTATGTGATAAGTTAGCCTTAAGTTTATTTTATTTAAAAAAAGTTATAGGGGCACCTGGGTGGCTCAGTCTTGGTTTCAGTTCAGGTCGTGATCTTGGGAACATGAGATCGAGCCCAGTGTCAGGCATCATGCTCATCACAGAGTCTGCTTGGGATTCTTTCCCCCTCCTTTTTTCCTCTCCTTGCCCCCCCTACCCCTGTGTGTTACTCGTGCTCTCTCTCTCTCTCTCTAAAATAAAATAGATAAAATCTTTTTTTAAAAAAGTTACAGCTTTATGAAACATAGTTAATGTGCAATAAATAGCATGTTTAACATTTACAAGTTACAGTTTTTGATATGAGTATCTTTTCATGTGCTTTTATGCTTTCTCTCTTTTGGTAAAGTGTTTACTCAGATCTCCGGCTCATTTTTTTATTGAGTTGTATGTCTCTTACTGGGTTGTAAGTGTTCCTTAGATATATAAGCCTTTGTTGGGCATATGGTCTGCATATATTTTCTCCTAGTCTGTTGCTTACTTACTCATTTCATAGCAGTCTTTTGAAGAGCAAATTTTAAAATTTTCATGAAATCCAGTTCATAAACTTTTCTTTTATACTTTGTGCTTTTTGTCTCTTATCTAAGAAGTCTTAGCCTAACCCAAGATTTTATCCCATGTTTTTTATATTTTAGTTCTTAAGTTGGTGATCCATTTTGAATTAATTTTTGTATATGGTGTCAGGATAGAGTCGACTTGGGGTTTTTTGTTTGTCTGCATATGGCTGTACACTTATTCTGGCACCTTTTGTTAAAAAACACTATCCTTTACCCCATTGAATTGCCCTTTGCACCTTTGTCAAAAAATGATCATATATATGTGTAGGTTTATGGGCTCTTTTCGAATGATATGTCTTTCTTTACACAATTATATTCTGTCTTAATGATTACTGTAGTTTTATAAGTCTTGAAATTGCATGGTATAAATTCTTCAACTTTGTTCTTTATAGTTTGTCTTGTTATTTCAGGTCCTTTGTGTTTCCACACAAGGTTTTGGTTTTTTTTTAATTTTTAAAATTTTTTTATTTTTAACATGGGAAGGATTTACGGCAGAGATATCCACATAAGCTTTACTTATTTGTTTATTTACTTATTTTTAAGTTTATTTATTTTAGCAATCTCCACACCCAATGGGGGCTCAAACTCACAGCCCTGAGAGTAAGAGTGGCATGCTTTTCTGACAAAGTGCCCCAAAATCCATGTAAGTTTTAGAATCAGTTAATCACTTTCCACAAGGAAAGCTGCTCGTATTTTGATTGGATTTGCATTGGCTTTATGGATCATTTTGGGGAAAATTAACATCCTAACAATATTGAGTATTCAAATCTATGATCTCTCTATTTATTTGTCTTAAATTTCTTCTGAGCAATGTTTCACAGTTTTTGTATATTGCCTTTGTAGCCTACAGCCTTCCTAAATTTTCTTATTAGTTCTAGTAGCTTTTTTGTAGATGGTTGTGTTTTCAGCATATAAAGACTTACTTTATTTCCTCCTTTCCAGTCTCTATACCTTTTTCTTACGTAGGACCTCCAGTACAAAGTTAAATAGAGGTTGTGAGATTAGACATCCTTGACTTGCTTCTGGTGGTAGGATGAAAGTATTCACTCTCTTCATCATTAACTTTGATGTTAGCTATGTTTCTTATAGTTTATCAGGTTGAGGGAAGTTTCCTTCTGTTCTTAGTTTGCTGAGTTTTTATCATGAGGGGATTTTGTCAGAAGATTTGTTACGTCTGTTCAGATGAACATTGGTTTTCTTTTTTATTGAATTCTATTGGTTAGCTTTTTAATGTTAAACCAGCCTTGCATTCCTGGGCTAAAACTTACTTGGTTATCAGTGCATTACTTTTTCATGTATTGTTGGGTTTGATTTGCTAAAATTTTGTCACGAATTCTTAGGTCTGTGTTTTTGACGGATATTGGTTTGTAGTTTCTTTGTCTTTTGTTTTGTCTTCCTTGTAATGTCTTTGATTAGTTTTGGTATAAGGTTAATGCTGGCCTCACAGTGAATTGGGAAGTGTTTCTATCACTTCTGTTTTCAGGAAGAGTTTATGTAAATTGATATTGTTTCTTTTTTTTTTTTTTAAGATTTTATTTATTAGAGAGAGAGTGAGAGAAAGTGAGCACGAGCAGAGGGAAAGGGTAGAAGGAGAAGCAGACTCTCCACTGAGCAGGGAGCCCAGTGTGGGGCTCAGTCCCAGGACCCTGGGATCATGACCTGAGTTGAAGGCAGAGGCTTAACCGACTGAGCCACCCAGATGCCCTAAAATTGATATTATTTCTTCCTTAATGTTTGATGACATTTATCAGTGAAGCCATCTGGACCTAGAGCTTTGTGGGAAGTGTTAAACTACAGATTCAATTTAATTAATGGATAAAGGACTACTCAAGTATCTATTTCTTCTTCTTTTTTTTAAATAATAGTTTGGGGGCGCCTGGGTGGCACAGCGGTTAAGCGTCTGCCTTCGGCTCAGGGCGTGATCCCGGCATTATGGGATCGGAGCCCCACATCACTCCTCTGCTGGGAGCCTGCTTCTTCCTCTCCCACTCCCCTGCTTGTGTTCCCTCTCTCACTGGCTGTCTCTATCTCTGTCAATAAATAAATAAAATCTAAAAAATAAATAAATAAATAAATAATAGTTTGATTACTACACAAAGTTGGTAGGATACAATAATTTGCTATAAAATATTTACCTTAGTAATCCTATTAATCCTATTATTGGTTATTGGTGGCTTCTTTTTTTTCCTGACAATCTGGCTAGAGGCTTATCAGGTTTATTGATTTTAAACAACCAGCTTTTGGTTGTAATGATTTTTCTTCTGTTTTCTAGGTCATTGATTTCTGTCCTTTCTCTTTTTCTTTCTGTGTAGTTTGGGTTTAATTTAATTTTCTTTTCCTGTGTGGGTACTTTTTTATTTAAGATGGAAACTTAGTCATTAATTTCAGACTTTTCTATTACATGTGTTGAGTTCTATAATTTCTCCGTAAGTGCTTCCTTAGCACTTCCATACCATGTTTTTTTCTAGCTGCAAGGGAAACTGATAATTGGAATTTTTTGGCTGGACATGTTTTCTTTTATAGACATGATTAGGATTCTGTAAGTAAGAAATCAGAGGAAAATGGATATTGGATAGGAAGCCAGTAGTGTGTGCTACAGAGACAGTCTTTAAAATGAAGCTACATGCTGTACAATGTCATTATTGTAAACCTACAGTCCACCTAAAAGCCATTGCAGGTCATGTGGGCATTTTATTTGCCTTTTCTGGTGGTAGATAATCTTAAGTTTATTTAACATTTTTTTCTTAAATTTTTTGCTTTATGATTAGCAGATAGTAAAAGTCAAAATGAGGTTCCTTTAGTTTTTTATTAGCGACCCGTACATTTTTACCTTTTTATTGTGGAAAATTATCAGCATATTCACAAGTAGAAGGAATTTAGTGAACCTCTATGTATCCATTAACTAATTTCAGTAATCATTGCACATGGCCAATCTTGTTTCATTTATATCCCATCCTAGTCACATTATTTTGAAACAAGTCTCAGAATTCATTTTTTCATTCATTAATACTTCGGCATGTATCTTTAAAACATAAAGACTCTTGGGGAGCCTGGGTGGCTCAGTCGGTTAAGCGTCTGCCTTTGGCTTAGGTTGTGGTCTTGGGGTCCTGGTATGGATCCCCGTGTCAGGCTCCCTGCTCAATGGGGAGTCTGCTTCTCCCTTTCCCTCTGCCTGCCACTCCCCCTGCTTGTGATTTTTCTCTGTCTTCTCTCTCAAATAAATGAATAAAATCTTTAAAAAAAAAAGATATTCTTTATTTTTTTAAACCACAATCACATTACCAGTAACACACCCTTTAAAAATTAACAGCAGTTCCTTGATATCATGAGATGTCTAGTGTTCAACTTTTGATTACCTTACAAAAAATTTTTTTTAATAATTTGAGTTAGGATCAAAATAAGTTCCACTCAGATAACCCATATTTTGTGACTCCAATCAGTTTAGTGATATTTGTGACAGAGCTTTACCTGGGAGGAAAGCTGTTGAAATTGCATTTCTCATGATCACAACGAAACCCTTCATCATAATTAAGCTTGGGAAAACATAGTTGTTGGTTTTTCCTGTTCATTATATGCTGTTTTGTTTGGGTTCTAATGTTAGAGATCTGTTAGGTTTTTTGCAAAATGATTACTGAGTTTATTGATATCCTTCTCTGTGTCAGAACAGTGCTAGTTGAAGAATATAGTGATAAGCAAGGTAGACATCCTTTTCTGTGTTATTTTTTTTTTAAGATTTTATTTATTTATTTGACAAAGAGAGACAGCCAGCGAGAGGGAGAACACAAGCAGGGGGAGTGGGAGAGGAAGAAGCAGGCTCCCAGCAGAGGAGCCCGATGTGGGGCTCGATCCCAGAACGCCGGGATCACGCCCTGAGCCGAAGGCAGACGCTTAACGACTGCGCCATCCAGGCGCCCCTGTGTTGAGTCATTTTTAAAAACTAGTGTTTTGGCTTTATATTTAAAAGGTTAATTCTTTTATTTTTCTGGGCTGGGAATAAACTGTTTTCTTGATTCTGTTCATTTTTATATAAAGGAAACCTGTGCTTGCAACACCATTATACCAGGTGGTAAGATGGTTATTTTTGTTTTTAAAATACACATTCCAGCTTGGCCATGTAAGACAAAGTTGTTGCACTCAAATAGCTTAAAATTTAGTAAAGCGATATATTCAGCAGAAAATAATATTGGCAAGCTGACTGTTACATTTCTTTTCTTTTTCTAGATTTTATTTATTTGAGAGAGGGAGAGAGGACAAGCAGGGAAAGGGAGAAGCAGGCTCTCTGCTGAGCAGGGAGCCCAGTGTGGGGCTCAGTCACAGGACCCTGGGATCATGTCCTGAGCCAAAGGCAGATGCTTAACTGACTGAGCCAACCAGGCACCTTGACTATTAAGTTTCTTATGTTCTGTTTGACTTTATCTGTTTTTTTGGTTTAACTGTTTTCTTTTTCTTTCCGCCCATGTTTTATGACTGCATCTCGCAGGAGAGCCTTATAGATGCAAGTGAAGACAGCCAGTTAGAAGCTGCCATCAGAGCCTCCTTGCAAGAGACACACTTTGATTCAACACAGACAAAACAGGATAGCCGCTCAGATGAAGAATCTGAATCTGAACTTTTTTCTGGCAGTGAGGAGTTCATATCCGTTTGTGGCTCTGATGAAGAAGAGGAGATAGAGAATCTTGCCAAGTCCAGGAAATCTCCCCACAAAGATTTGGGGCATAGAAAAGAGGAGAATAGAAGGCCGCTGACTGAACCCCCAGCCAGAACTGAGCCTGGAACAGCCACAAACCACCAAGGATTGCCAGCTGTGGATTCAGAAATATCGGAGATGTCACCTGAAAAATCAGATGGAATAGTGGAGGGCATAGATGTAAATGGTGAGTTACATTCTAGACCTGCTTTACTTAAAACTTGAATGTTACTGAAGGGTTTTATTTATTTGTTTAAGTTAGTCTTCTGTCTTAAGTTCTTTTTCTTCTTATTTTTTTAACCCTTCCTTTAGGACCAAAAGCACAGCTGATGTTGCGGTATCCAGATGGAAAAAGGGAACAGATCACTCTTCCAGAGCAAGCTAAACTGTTGGTAAGTATATCTAATTGGAGGTGTTTACTAGAAGCAGAGAAACTAATTAATTGGCATAATTGGCTTTATGATTCTCTGAAATTGATGGTATTCAGTCTGGCCTCTAACTGGAAACTTAACTGTGACGAATCTTTGGATTACTTTGTTCCCTTCTCAAGTTATCTTAGGCAAGTCACAGAGGGTTTGTCCAGTCAAGATTTTCTATTCCACGGCTGCATGGGATAGAAACCCAACTGAAATTATTACCTGGAAAAAGGGAGCAGGGTTATTTGAAGATTCTACTGAGGCTCCTGGGTGTCCTGGTAGCTGAACCTGCAAAGTGGTTAAGAACCAAAATTGTTTTTCTGTGTGTTTCTTTCATGGGGCCTGTTTTGTTTCCCTTTTGCGATTTTCTGCTTCACAGCATTCTTCTTTCTATATAGTGGTGGGTTTTGTTGGCCTCTCATCTTGTACATGGTTCATCTTAGTGATGCTGAGGGCTTTTTTGTCTAAAGTCCACAGCTAATGGGCCTTCCCTCTGTTTCTGACTCCTGGAAAAGAGAATGGGTCTGACTAGCTTAGGTTAGCCTATGAGTGAATCGCCCTTGGGTCAGGTATTCATACCTAGCCACTTGCTGTGGCTGGAGATAATTAATCTGATTCTTCAAGACTGTATGACTGAAGTGCAAGAAGGTTCTGGTTGCCAGTGCTGATACCCAGAACTGTCTTCCTGGTCTAGTATTTGGATGGGAATAGGAGATGAGATCATGGCTAGAGCAAAGCATAGATCACTTCTTTGGGAAGTTTGGTTGTGAAGCTAGAGGGAGAGCATAGGCAATAATCAGAGGGGAAAAATGATTGAAGGAGAGACTGAGCATGTTTAAGTCTGATAGGAAGCATCTGTAGAGAGTGAGATATTGAAGATACCTACAAAAGGGGATATCGTAGTGGCACGGTTTCTGAGAAGGCAAGAAGGGATTCAGCGCACAGGTGACATGAATGTCTGTAGGTGGACTGAAGGATGTATCTTTGATAAAAGGGAAAAAATTGGTAAAATGTTTAAAAAGAGGACAGTAACTTTACAAATAGAAATTGAGTTTATGTTTATTTGGGAGACAAACATAATCCTGTATATTTCAGTATCACTTACTGGCCCTAAACTATTGGATACAGATTTATTATCTCCCCTTCTAAAGAGTTACATTGGCCCTTCCACAAGGGTAAGCTTTGGTTATGTGAAAGAATAACTTAAACTTGGGACGCTTGGGTGGCTCAGTAGATTAAGCATCTGCCTTCAGCTCAAGTCGTGATCCAGGGTCTTGGGATTGAGTTCTGCATTGGGCTTCCTGCTCAGCAGGGAGTCTGCTTCTCTCTCTGCCCCTACCCCAGCTTGTGCTGTTTCTCTCGCTCTCTCAAATAAATAAATACAATCTTTAAAAAAAAAAAAAAATTTAGGGGCGCCTGGGTGGCACAGCAGTTTNTTTTTAAATTTATATCTTATATGATAGAAAGGAATGTAAGATATTTAATTCTTTAATATATTCTTTCTTTTTATTTCTACCTAACAGCTCTGTCTTTCTCTTATTTTTCATAGGCTTTGGTGAAGCACGTCCAGTCTAAAGGGTATCCAAATGAACGTTTTGAACTTCTCACCAACTTCCCTCGAAGGAAACTCTCTCATCTGGACTATGACATTACATTACAGGAGGCAGGCCTTTGTCCTCAAGAGACTGTCTTTGTACAGGAAAGAAATTAACATCATGGCCTGACCTCTCTCAGCTTACCCCTTTTTTCCCTTTCCTGTGAGATACCACGTCACTAAGTATGCATTTTGGCTCATAGGACCATAGAGCCAAAGTTGGGCAAGCAAGTCACCTGCCTTCTCTTTTATTTCTTGCTCTCTCCTATATTCAGTCTCTTTTCACCCTCCCCCAGCCTTTTCACTCCTCTTCTATTTTCTTCTTTTTCCTGCTATTCTTTCTTTCTTACCTAATCTGGTGACCAAATGGAAGTGTAAGGATTAGACCTTCTAGTACTGGCAGCAGGAAATGTGTGTTCCAATAAGTGGTCTCTTGCACGACACTTTTTTGGGATCAAATGATAATGTTACTCCTCAGACTTCTTTGGTAAAGGAATGGCTAGATTCAGAATAAGAACAACCTCCCTTTTTTGTAAGCCCCATTTTTGATAGGGAAAAGAAACTCTATAACACATGTTTTGTTTTGTTGTTCATGTAAGAAATATCACGTGACAAAATATCCAGGCTTCCATGTACATGGAAGAAGCATCCCTTATAATTATTGCTCATCATATTTAAAAATTTTCAACGGATTCCCATGTTCCCAGCTAGAATTATTTCCATGGTATGTGTTATTGGCAGAATGAGTGTTAAATGTCGGGTGAGTAGCATGGGGTGGGTTTCAATATCCTAGCCTAAAACAGCTTTCTTCATTATTACTTTATAAACTGTATTGATCCTGCTAGTCCTGAAACGGACATTTAGGGAGGCTGTTGTGGTGATTGGGTTAGGAAGGTGCTTGCTGTTTTTGCCAGTACAGCATATTAGTTCTTTTGGCCCTTCCATTGTTTGGGTCCACAAGTGATCTATGGGAAGGCAGCTGTTCAATAATCATGCAGTACAGTGGCTTATAGTTGTAACCACTATGGTTATTGATTGTCCTATGTGCTTTAAGGCATACTTATGTATGTCCCGGGGGAAAAGAAGAAGATGCAGCTGAGAGTTACTAACCATGTTCCTACGGTTAGAAAGAAGGATTCATTTTTTTTACCCCTGGTTGGAATAGTTTCTAAAAGGCTCTGGTGACCAAATGAGCTTAATTCCTCTACTGTTTTCTTACAAAAGGTATCAAAACTGAAAGCCTCTGTAAGGGGAAAACCTTTAAATTCAATTTATAAGACAACATTTAGTAAGGGAGGTGGAGAAGATTGTCAGCAATCTTCAGATGTTGTGGGGTTTTTCTGCCAACAGAAACCACATTGAAAATGTAGTTGGTGAAAGCTTGTTTCAGTATTATGTAGAAGAGGCCATCTTGAATCTATGTAATACTGTTTGACTTATCACCTTCACCGTATGCTCAATTCTTATTTTGAGCTTTAAATAGAGTCCTCTGAAGGGGTAGTAATGATTCTGGTGGCAAAATTAGAATTTTAACCTTGTTGCATTGAATGGGCCTGTTTTGTCAGTTGGGGATTTGGATCGATTGATTCTTCTACTTGAGGAACATAAATTGCTATTGCTCAGAGACCTTTAGGTTCCCATCTACTTTAAGGTCACTCTCTTGGCAACTAGGGGATTTAAAAAAAGATGCTCATGTGTTGCTACTACACAATTAGAGACTGTGGTTTCTAATGGTTGGATTTAGAGGGACCCTTCCTAAAGAATGAGTTATGTATCTCCTCAAGGAAATCATGGAAATTCTGTTTATTCTTCAGTGAGTCCTTTTGAATTAATGTTCTTACATTTTTTTCTAAGTCTGTGTAAGTGCTTATGTATAAGTATATAATTGTATAAATATTTATAAATATATTTATATAATTACAATTTCATTTATACCTTGAGTCAAAGTTCTCTCTTTAGATTGGTGACTGAGTAATACCATTTCGGTGTTTTTTCATAGGCTCTCGAGTAACTTAGCAGCTTCTGATTTATTGAGGAAACATGGTTTTCATGTTAATTCCTCAATTGTATCTCTGAACTTGGATAATATACTTGCTGTCTGAGGAATAGAGCTGTATACTAGCAAAGGTGCAGTAGAGGGTTAAAAAACTGTTGGTAGTAGACAAGGTCAGAAATCTAAAAATTCAGGGAGGCACAGGGTAAGAACTGAGGGTATGCCCAACTTTGGTGCTGTGATGGCACCTATCTCCATTCTCAGCAGAGTCACAGCTAAAGCCCAAATCTGTCAAAAATGTGAAGTCAAGAATTTTCCCTGTGGGACTCTTTTCATTCTTTTACTTACTAACTTCTCTTTATAAAACATATCTCAAGAACCTGAGACATGTTCATTAATGATAGGATGTAGTTCTACCTTTTTGATGAGGTCAGCCGTGGCATATCCATTTATGAGAAACCAAAGTGACTTTTTCAACTTGGATTACTGTGAGATGACCGAGTATATATAAAATGATTTAAGTAAGCATATATCAGAGACTTAGGGCATGAGATACTGATCCAACTTAGATACAACTGGTGTGTTTAGAGTACAAGATGTAGAGGATTTTATTTTATTTTGAGGCAGAAGTGTAATTATCCTGGGCTTGATAGGCCCATGAGGGAGGGATTATGGATTATACATGGGAAGAGTAAGTAAGGAGTGTTGCTTCGCTCATGAACTTAATTCATTAAAGGAGTACGCTTCCTCCAGTTTGTCTTTTTCCTCTGCAAATTCCTTTGCTCTGTGGAGGAGAGATTTTATTGAAAAGATTAAATGAGGCTAGTAAGATGAGTTAAAAATAGTTGTTCCTCGTAGGTATTGGAAACGGCTCGGAAGAAAAAGTGGGGAGGAAAAGGACAAGATAGAGTTTGAGAGTGACAAGAAACAAATACAGGGAGATGGAATGAAAACAAGTTGGGGGAAAAAGTGACAGGAAACACCTTTTGAATTTGGTTTAGAAAGGAACCAGAGGAGAGAGAACAGCCAAATGAGGGAAGAAAGGGGAACTAATTTTGAGTAACTAGCATGTGCTAGGCACTTTCTGTGCCTTTTCTCCTTTAATCTTCTAAGAGCTCTACAAAATGTATATTTTATATTCTCCCTATTTTGTAGCTAGGACAAAATTGAAGTTTAGAGAACCTGGTCAGGATATCACAGCTAGTAATTGGCAAAATCAAAATTGGCATCCAGAGTCCATGCTTTTTTCACTCCCTTGCTGTTGTCTCTTACAACAGGGGAATCAGTTTACCTAAAAGGTTATCTTCCTGTTGTTTGGCTCTGTAAATTACCATTTGGTTTTATTTCCTTAAAGCTTGTGGGATTTGCACTATGCCTATAAATTCTTATTTACACCACTGTTTTGAGGGACTGATTATTGCTTTTTAAAAAAATGATGCACTGATAAAAATGTGAAAGGAAAATATGTGGCATTATTTGCCAAGAATAAATGGAAAGGATAAAAAATATTTTTATCTTTTTTTAAACCATTTTTGGGAAAAGATATAGTTATCTTTTCTTTGTCCCATCCATACCAGATTATTGAACTCTCTCTGTGTATGTTTTTAAATCTCCTGTAACATTTTACTTCCTTGACTCTAGAAAGTCAACAAGTATTTATTGAGTCCTTAATCAAAGTTGGAAATATCTTGAGGTCTAACACCTGGTTTCTTCTGTTTTATCCAGTTGGAAAGCTACACTACACATGAGATAATTGAAGAACATGTAAGTGCTTACCTTTCTGGTGCTGAACTGTAATTACAATAAAAGTTTAGAAAGGGGAAAGGCTTGTGTAGGTTTTCTTAGGAAAGTCCACAAAAAAAATAAAACCGAAAAGTGGCAAACACTGTAGCTCAAAGTTTTTGACTCACCATATTCATTCTTTAGTTCCACCTTTTGTAGCTACTAGATTCAGGGCATGACGTTTATCTGTAAGGTACACCCAGCTTCCAAGTAGGAAAGGATTATTGATCCTAGGACTACAAAGATTTTAGCTAGCAAGAATCTCACTTGGACACTTAGGAAAATACCAGAGGGAGCCACTAGCAATTGGAAAGTGAAGGAAAGATTTGATTTCTCTCCCCAGGTACAAATGAGATGTATAAAGGGGGCACTGTTTGTAGGCATAAGTGCACTTGGGTAACAGCTCTGCTACTAGGAGAATTGGACTAGATCAATAGTTCTCAGTCTTTTCAAAAGTGAAAGGACTTAAAATATTAAAATTTGGCAAGAGTGGGGAATTGCGGGGTTAAGTATTAATAACATTAAGTCCATAGATGAAGGAAATGTAAATGTGCATATGGAATTGCAGACCCTTTGCAAAAACTCTAGGAACCCACAGATTGTAGACCACCGAATTAGATTATCTTTGAAGTCCTTTCCACTCTAAAATTTTATGCTTCTTATTTCTCCTCTTTATATTATCCCTAGGCTAATTAAAAAGGTTTTTTTGTTAATCAGTTCCTTTGCTTTTTTTCTGTGTCCAGGTTTCATTTGCCCAGTAACTTAATCTAACCTCACTGTGATGACTAGAATCTCCAAAAAGGAGAGTATTGTTCTAGATCTAGTAATGATCTTTTAAACACAATTCATTAATTTAAAAAACTTCACGCTGTGTTTCTAATCAGTGTTAAGTATGACTAAAATGTAATTAATGAGAACCAATATTTCATTGACACCAGAGTTAAATTTTATTTTACGTTTGTGCTTAAACAAAGCACTTTACTGGCTGAGCAGTTGTTAGGAAATTGATTTGTGTAAGTTGTAGAATTCACACTTGGTTTTGGCAGAAACAACTTTTTCAAGATTTAATTAGGCTGGCTTTCAAATATGTTTCTTATAGAGCGTATCTCCATTATGTCATTCATATTCTCTCTCTCTCGTCCTCTTTCACTTAACTACTCAATAGTAAATCATAGGATGCAGGTCGATGAATAAGTGATGGCTTGTGTAAAACTAAATGAGAGTAGGAAGAACCAACCCTACTGATGAACATGGCAGTTTTCCAATATTACAAGCCTTGATGAAAAGGCTAAAGACAGCTTTGTCCTATGAATATTCAACTTCATTGATTTGCCTTGCATAGCATATCAATTACTGTCTTGACTTGAAACTTAGTGTTGCATTGTACACAGTTTAGAGTAGTGGCAAGAAGTTTTTTCGTACAAAAAATAACAATACCAAGGCACTATCTTGATTTCTCCTTTCTATAGAAATTTAGTGTTTCACTGATGGTTATTTTGGTCTTTGACTCACCTGTGTGTCAACACTGCTAGAGAGACAGCTTAGAATCAAGAATATTTTTTGATAAAGATTATGATGACCTTGATAGTTTTCCCATGAAGTGAATTTGTGATTAAATTATTGGATGTGATAATGAGATCATTAATTCGAAAATCTTTTCATCCTGCCTTCTCTTTTACTTTGCCATTCTCTATTCTCGATTTTTTGGACATCCATTCACTGAAAATTAGTCAGGGTTTTTAATGAAATAAGCTTGTTTAAGAAATTCCATTTCTAAGTTTGAATATGTAACATTTTAAAATTTTTTCATGGGTTTAAATATAAGGGAACAACTTGAAGCAACATTTTTATAGCTCATTTTCTCTCTTTACCTAAAAATTCTCTTATTCTAAATATAGAACAGCTAGCACCATGATACCCCTCCCCTTTCTTTGACCTACAGAATGCTGTTGTACTGCTTAAAATCTCAGTCATTCTCATAAACATGATAATCTTTGGTTCAACCCTTTCTTTGCCATATGATCTCCAAGTAGAGTTGGGCAATGCAGTATGACTACTTCAATAAAATGATTTAGCATTTCTGAAGAGTATTTTCCAGAGATGGCCAGATTTACTTGGATTAGAGATACAAATACCAATGGTAGTATTTTGCCCAAGAACAATCCCACATTAATCTCTAAATATGGGAAGTTGCTTTGTACTTAATTCTGTGCCCACAAACAGCAAATTTTTGTTGTTTGCTTATTGGTATTTCCTGTATGGAGATCAAAATGCCCTGAGATTTTATATCCCTTACAACTTAAGTTTTCAAATAGGAAGAATAGTCAATCTACATGGGACTGAACATAAGAAAAATTTTATCTGTATCAAAACAAGTTAATCTAACTGGGCTTACCATGAATCCTTCATTTATAAGATGTGGTAAATAAATAAAATGGGAAGCATTTCAAATCATTGGATAAATGACCTAGAATTATTCTCCTTTAATTAAAATCTTTTTATTTGCTTTTTTCATAGACTCAGTGTGAGCATCTTAACTAATAAGGGAGAGATTCTTAATCTGGAGCTATTCCCTGCCATCCTGCTTTTTTTTCCTTTTGTCAAGCTTGCTGGCTTTAGAAGAGTACACATCACCAGGTTCTATTTCAATTTAATGACATTGGAATGCTGATGCTCAGTTGGGTATCTTAATGTTTTCAACAGAATGGTTTGATAGTGTGTTTTTCTCAGTTATCTGTGTTCTTAATAATGGAAAATATCAATAAATTGGATGGTGTGATTCAAAATATTAAATAGGTTTTTTACCCTAATTATATGTTCATTTTTTAATAATAATTTTTAATGATTTATTGACCTGTAAGTTAAACTTCACATGAAGTTAACATTGCCACCAGAAAAATCCCCTTTTACCTGCTAATTAGAATGAAAGTACTATGTGACCTCCACTTTTCAGTTAATGAGTGTAGCAGACTTGTACTAGGGACTGTTTATCTTACCCATCTGGGGACTTGGGCCTTGTTACTTTCTAATGTTCGTCCCTTCAGTTTTGGAAAGGCTATTTAAAACTCTTGCTGGGAAACAGACAGTAAAGCTATGATATAATCCTCTAGTCTTAGATATAGAGAAATGAGTACCAGTTGATACTAACATGATACTTAGATTTGAGGGGCTTTCATCCAAGCTTTGGCATGAGTCTGTTAAGATACTATTTTTTCACTCCTTTAAAAAACCTTTTCTAGAACGGTTTTCCTTTAGATTGTTAACAACTTCTAATCATCTGGTGTCTTTTTTCTTTTTTTTTTTTTGACCCTTTAAGAAAAGTCCTTTTTTGAGTAGGTATTGATTGTTCATGGATACTCTCAGGAGTGTTTGTAGGCTCGGCGCATGCTTTGTATGAGTTCCGTTTAAATAATGCGTTTTGAATCATCTGGGATGTCCCAATTCTGGCATGTCCTCATTACTTGTGTTTTTTAAACATTTTTCGTGTCATTTTTCAAACCTCACTTCCCATCTTATTCAGAGAGGTTAATCAAGGAATGAAATTTGTTTGGGGAATAGGGATGGGGGTGGGTTGGGGACTCGAGTGAAGTCAGCTTGGGGTGTTTGCTTTAAAGTGTTTCTCAAGCAGTTCCTAACAGTATTTAGAGATTCCCTGGGAATCCTCTTCTGGACAAAGTGGCAGTCTTAGTGAGATTTGCATTTTTAATGCAGGACGGGCTCGAAATTTAATCTGTAGTGACTTTGTTATTGAATCCAAGAAGATAATGGACAGAGACAGTGCTCCTGTTGTAGTGTTTCTGGCAAGTACTCCCTAAAATGCACATATCGTTCTCAGTTTTCTGGGCTTTTAATCCCATGGTGCTAGGAGATATTTGTTTCTGCAGTTCTTCTCCAAAGTGGGAAGAAGGGTTTGGGACCAGGGAGCAAGGGGCAACTGGATCATCCACTAAATTTTTTTGTTCACAATACACTAGAGACCCTCCTCTATATCTAGTAAGTGATAATTAAGGTGCTAGGGAAGCCTTAAATTTGAAGACTCATGGAGGTGGTAGAAAATCTGAACTTGGAGGAGGAGAAGAGCATGCCATTAGACAAAGCAGAGCTGTAACTGCTGGCTAAGACTCAGTGGAACTTCCACTTGCTCTAAAACCAGGGAAATCTTCGATAACTGGGTGTGATCTATCTATAGATACACATACTCTGTAGGTAAATATTTCTAAAAAGAGGGTCTTTCAGTTGGTGATCCTCTGGTTTTGGCTGTACCAAATTGTGAATATTCTTGCTGTGTTGTACCCAGTTGCTTTATATTGGTACTGCAACTTGAATGGGGGGTGGGAGGGGCTCTTGGGGTGGGGGAGGGAGGGGAGTGGGATAAGTCTTTTGAAGACATCAGCTCACTGTGCTGAGAGAGGGACCAAACTCAAGGAAACCTCTGATCTATAAATTCAACTGCTGCATTTTTTTATAAATACATGTAAATGTCCTGTTGTAATATTTGATCTTGGAAATAAAATCAAAAACTTTTCAGTATTAGTTTTTTTGGTATTGTTTTTGTGAGATAAGACTCCCTAGATACTATTTTAATTAATACAATTCAGGTTTCAAGAGCTTGCCCTCATATTCTTACGTTTAGGGCACTGAAGTATTTATTGACACAGGTTAATTCATAGTCAAATTAAGGGTAAAGTTTGCTAGCTTCTCTGCTAGTAGTATGTTGAACATTGATGGTAATTGCTTTATAAATGTTGGTCACGTCATGAAATCATTGGGGTGAGTTGGCTTTTTAAGAAAGTAGGATTCTATAACTGTCACATTTGGGCAATTCCAGCATATAGTCTTTCAGACCAGGAATAATGACTAAGGACCCAACTGAAACAAGTGAAGGAAAAAAGGAATTTTTTTTTTAAAGATTTTATTTATTTATTTGACAGAGATAGAGACAGCCAGCAAGAGAGGGAACACAAGTAGGGGGAGTGGGAGAGGAAGAAGCAGGCTCACAGCCGAGGAGCCTGATGTGGGACTCGATCCCATAACGCCGGGATCACGCCCTGAGCCGAAGGCAGACGCTTAACCGCTGTGCCACCAGGCGCCCCAGGAAAAAAGGAATTTTTAAATGAATGGGAGAAAAGCAAGGAGATATGATTATACCGTGTTGTAGAAATTGAGATCACTGCCCAGCTCACAGTGTTATTCCTCTTTCTCTTGTGGAAATATTCCTCATCCCCATGCTTCAGCAACATATTCTGATGGGACTTGGCCATCTTCTTCCAAGACCCTGTCTCCCTGGCCACATGGACGGACCAAGGGGTGGGCGTAAATACTAAACTGGGCTGAGAGAGTATCTTTCTCATTCCTCCAGCCACAGAACCTTAACTAGCCTCACTGTGTGCCAAATAATAGAAATAGAGTGATGAGCAAAACAAACACAGCCCTGTCCTCAGGGAACTTACCTTCAGTGAATACAAACAATAAACAAATGAAAAATATACTGATTTGATTCAAAGACAAAAAAAAAAAGAATTCTGCTTTATTTTTTTAAGATTTATTTATTTGTTAGAGTGGGGGGAGGAGGAGAGGGAGAGAGAGAGCCTTAAACAGACTCTGTGCTGAACATGGAGCCCAACATGGGGCTCCATCTCATGACCCTGAGATCACGACCTGAGCCGAAACCAAGAGTTGGACATTTAACTGACGGTGCCACCCAGGCACCCCAAGAATTCTGCTCTAAATAAGATGTTGGGGAGTTAACATTTAGGCTGAGACCTTGAAGGATGCAAAGAAGGTGGCCATGCTAAGAGGAGGAAAACTTCCAAGCAGAACAACTGCAGAGGCTGGGGAGCAGCAAAGTTTTTGATGGATTTGAGGTATTTAGAGAAGGCAGATGGGTCTGGCATGCAGTAAGCAAAGGGAGTGGCACAAAGTGAGTAAGAGCCAGATCATACAAGGCCTTATTAGGCCCTGGTAAGGAGCTCATATTGTGTTCCAAGCGTAATGAGAAGCCATTATTATGTGGACAGTGAATTGGAGGAGAGCAAGAGCAGAGACGGTTGCAATGATCAAACTGTAAAACAGAGATCACCTGGGCCAGAGAGTGACAGAGTAACTGGGAAGTAGTGTACAGAGTAGACATGCATTATGAAGATAGAACTGGAAAGACTTAAATGTGGGGGAGTGAAGGAAAGCAAAATCAAGAATGACTCATTTCTGGCTGTGGGTGAGTAGCAGTGTCATTACTGAGGTAGGAAGATGTGATCAGGCAGGTTTGGTGGAGAAGAAATTTTGGATGTGTTCATGGTGAAACTTCCAAGGGTAGGAGTAGTATAGGAAGTTGGACATGTAAGTGTGAAGCTTGGAGGAGAGGTAGACTGGAATTAGAGATTTGAAAAATCATCAGCATTATAGATGGAGTTTAGTCCCATGAGAAAGAATCAGGTCATCTAAGGAGAAAGTTAAAGGTCTGGAGATCACCAACAGAAAGAGGCCCAGTCAAAGACGTGCTGTCAGTGAGGGAGGGGAAACACCAGAGTGGGGGGTCAAGGGAGCCAAGAGCAAGAATTTCAAAAAGGAGCTAGTGGCCAGCTATGTCTAATTATGTCTTGGGGTCAAGTAAGAAGGACAGTGAAGTGTTTATTGGGTGCAAAAAGTCATTGGAGACAAAGAACAATCTCAGTGTGCTGTTGGAAACAGGAGGCTAATTGGAGTGGCTTGAGTTTGTAATATTTTTATACTAATAGAGAAAAAGCAATACTTCCTCTTCAATGGACTAGTATAAATGGCAATTCTTTCAACATCTCCTATCTTCCTTTTTTTGTCCCTCCAATTAAGGGAATATGCTCTCTTGTTTAGTCAGCTGTAAATTGAGGTTGGAGCCCACCCACAGGAAGCTGATAGTCTGTCACTCTTCTTTGGGGAACACTGGCCTGATGGTCATCATCTTTTCCCCTTCCCTTCTACCAGTGGAATGTTCTCAACTTCCTCTATTCCTTGCTCAAATCCCACCTCCAGACCCCAGAGCATCCCTCAGAATGGAACATCTGTCTTTCCTGTTCTCCTAAGCCTTTCAGTCTTGGTTTATGGTATTAGGCAAATTCTTTTCCCACCCAAGCCCCATTCTTAATTTGTGCCCTTCCTAGACTCCCATTTGCTTCTCCCTAAAGATATCACCACCAAAGTGATAACTAGTAGCTGTCTCCAGGGGAGCCAAGTTTTTTTGTCTTTGTTTGTTTTTTAAGTAAGTTCCACACCCAGCATAGAACCCAACATGGCACTTGAACTCACAACCCTGAAATCAAGACCTGAACTGAGATTAAGAGACGCCTAACCGACTGAGCCACCCAGGTGCCCCCAGTGGAGCCAGATTCTAAGATTATTGACACATCTGTAAAAAGGTAATGCTGTAGTTCTGTCACGGCATTCATCAGGCCTCTGTTACCATAGAGGTTTACCACAGGGACGTGAGGAACTTGAACTAAAGCTGGCCTTATTTAGTAAAACTGCTTATTGCAAGTATATAATTTCTGAAAGAAGCATCTTGTGTGTAAGGCTAACCATTGAATTAATTGTCACACATTTACCCTAAGGAACAAAGACCTACAGCTGCTATCACAAGCCCCAAAGAAGTTTGGTCCTTTAAGGGGTTAAAGCCCAGTTCCCGCACTTCCCTTTGCCCCACAAGCACCATTTTAATGATATCGATATGATAGTGTCTGCTGTTAGATAAGCCATTTAGTTGGGAATGGAGATACCTTCTAAAAATCTGAGTGATATCTGGCAGTCAGCCAACAGATTATTCTGATTCCCTAAGTACGAGATGTTCTAATAGATTCCACATATAAAATCCTTTCGCTAAGCTCAGAGCCAAGAACAGCAGGAGAGGACTAACCCATTCGAGGCAGCTCACATCTTATTTAATGTTCAAAATAAACTTACAAGGTAGGCATTATTTTATAAATGAAAAACTGAGGTCCAGGTTATTCCTGGGGCTCAGTGAACTACCCACGTTCACATAGCTGAGAGGTATTTGTAGTGGGAATCGAGACCCGGGTCTCTCAGGTGCCAAAGCACCGCAGTACTGCCTCCAAGAAGAAATATCTTAAGATAGTTGGAGTCTGGGTTGGGGAGAAAATATCTCAAGCATCGATGTGTGGGACTGTGTCGGGTGTACAGACGGCAGGATCATTTCCCCAATCTCATTCACTATTACTCTGAGCAAGTCAAATTCTTCTGCACTATGATCTCTTTATCTGCGTAAGAAAGCTAACCTAACATTTATTTTACTTGCTGTAAGTCTGTTGTAAGGATCTAATGAGATAGTTCGTAAATGTGTTTTATAAGGTGAATAAATGTTTCTTCTTCTTATAAAGCTTGTGAGTACTCAGCCTAGTATCTTTTACCAAAATTCAGTTCTCTGGAAAGACACAAAAATTCATTTAGGCTCTAAATGATTCCCTTTTGCAACAAAAATGAAAACTGGATTCTACTTAATGAACTTTTCAATAGTTGTTTATCAGCTTTTGCGTCCGGCACATATACATCAGCATACGTAGAAAGCAGCTCATACGTAGTTGTAAAAAATGTAATAGCCAGTTATGATTATCCCTTCTCCCATATATGCACCACGGGTTTTCTCAGTATTGCTTGTTTTCGTCATTAGAAGTAAAATCTCTGTGCACTGTGTGTTCCTTCATCCAGTGCATGAATTAATTCATTAGCCAAGTGACTCCTGAACACCTACCATGTTCTCAGCTCTGTGGTAGGCTCTGTGTGCACAGCCTCTGCCCTCAAGGATCTCACAGTTGTGGGAGAAGAGGCATATAACAGCACAGGTAAGTCAAATGCAGTGGGAAGTGGGCAAAGATTTTTTAAACAGGAGACAAAAAAGTGACCATAAAGGAAAAGATTGATCAATGGGACTTAATTAAAACCAAGAACTTCTCATCAAGACATCATCATTAAGAAAGTGGAAAAGCAAACCATAGATGGGAGAAGACATTCATAATACATAAATCTGACAAAGGTCTCACGTCTGGAATTATAAAGAACTCCCACAAACCAGTAAGAAAAAGACAATCAATAAAAACTGGGCAAAGGACTTGAGCAGGCACTTCTCAAAAAAGGTTCTCCAAATGGCGGGGTGGAGTGCTTACTCATCACGAAAATGAAAACAAAAATCACAATGAGATACTACTAAACCACTGGAATACCGAAAATTAAAAAGGTTGGTGGGAATGGGAAGCAACTAGAACTCTCATACATTGCTGCTGGGAGTGGAAATTGGTAGGACCACTTGGGGTTACTGACAATATCATTTACCAGAATTAAATATCCACCTACCCTATGACTCAGCAATCCCACTCCTAGGTATATTCCCTAGAAAAATTAGTGCATAAGTTTTCCAAAAGACATGTATAAGAATATTTATAGTGGCATTATCTATAATAGGCAAAAATTGAAAATAATCTAAATGTCCACCAACAGTAGAATAAGGGTAATATAGTCATATAATGGAATAATAAATCAATGAATTATATGATAGATGAATCTTACAGATATAATATGAAAGAAGAAAGCTACAAAAAAGCATTCACTGTATGATTCCATTTTATATGAAATTCAAAGATAGCCAAAAGCTAGTTAATGATAAAAGTCAAAATAGACACACTGGGAATAGGGATAATGATGAGAGAGAAATTTCTGGGGATTTGGAGATGTCCTGTATCTTGATCTATAACGATGGTTACGCTGGGTGCACATGTACAAATTCACTAGGTTTTATTTTTTTTAACTTTTTAAAAAATATTTATTTATTAGAGAGCACACACGCAAGCATGCCCAAGCACGGGGGAAGGGCAAGGCAAAAGGAGAAGCAGACGCCCATAGAGCAGGGAGCCCAATGCAGGGCTCAATCCCAGGACCCTGAGATCGTGACCTGAGCCAAAGGCAGACAGTTAACCGACTGAGCCACCCAGGCACCTCACGCTAGGTTTTACAACTAAGATTCGTGGGGGCGCCTGGCTGGCTTGGTCAGTGAAGCGTGTGACTCTTGATCTCAGGGTTGTAAGTTTGAGCCCCTCGTTGGGTGTAGAGATTACTTTAAAATAAAAAAGATCTTTAAAAAATAAGATGTGTGTATTTTACTGTGTGTATGTAATACCTACATTTAAAAAAATAATAAAGTGCAATGAGAAATACAGAGGAAAAAAGTTCCTAACTCTGAGTGAAGAAATCAGGGAAGACTTCCCTGGGGATGTTTGAACTGGATCTTGGATAAGAGCTTATCAGAAGGGGGTCAGGCTCTCCCGAACGGAGAGCACCACAAAATGTTTAGGACCCTGGTGTGACCGGGACAAGAAGATGGTGGGCTTGAACAAAAAAGTTAGAAGGCTCGCAGAGGAACCAGGCCACACATCCAGTCAGCTATGAGCAAAGTAAGGAGGGCGATAAGGAAAGAATGGTGGCTGCTCTGCTCAGTGCTGTTTCCCAAAGAGCCACAATTCTGCAATGAGTGGAAGAGATAAGGGCCGCCGCCAGTGTGTGAAACAGTGTTGCAGCTTTGGGCAAGAAGGGAGGATAAGGTATTTCTCGTGGTGCTTGTCTGACTCACGGAGACATTGTAGCTCACGAGGCCATGCCTGCTGGTTCCTTCCTTAGGGTCACATGAGGATGAGCGGCGGGTGGGTCATCCGGAGAGGGCTCTCCAAGAGGAGAAGCGCTCCCTCAATGGAGGCCTGTGGGCTGTGGCGTGGGGGCGCACACACCCTCACACGCAGGCTCCCCCGCGGGCCTCACATATATACAGAGCCTCCCTGCCCTTCTGGAGAGTCCTGAGACGGGAGAGCCTCTAGCTGGCCCTGCGGGAGCCCCAGGGGGGCCGTGGGAGCACAGGCCTCCTCTGAAGACGGACTTCTTCCTCTTCCGTCCTGATTCCTGCCCCTGGACGCAGGTAAGCGGCCATGAAAGGCCCAGCGGGCAGGTGGCCAGGGAACAGTAGGGCCTACCGGCTAGGAGCACAAACTTGCGACTCTACTGAGCCCTGGCTCTGCCTCTGAGCCGCTGTGTGGCTTCAGGCACTTCACGTACCCTCACTTTGCCTCCGGTCTGTCAACTTTGGGTTTCCGCAGGCGCTTAGAATACTTTCCCCTCCCCAAGCGTGCCTGCGGAATGCCTTGTAGTCAGTGAAGTTTGAGGTTGGGCAGCACACCTTCTGCAGGACAAGATCAGGGGATCCTCGGGGTGCTTCCGTGACACCTTCAGTTGGCCACCTCTGCTCAGCACTTGCTTTGTGCCTTGTCAGTGACCCCATTAGGCTTTAAGCTCCTCAAGAAAAGACACCGTCTCTGGCTCACCGTGGTATCTCCAGCTCCTGGCATCGGGACTGGCAGAAAGCAGTCACTTACACTTATGGGTATTGACTGATGAAGGGATAAAGAAAAGGCTGTCTAGGTGACAGGGTGAGGTAGAGAGACACACACAAAGAATTTGCAGTCACTTCCTCCAGATGCCTTAGCTGATCACTCTGACCGTTGCCTAGACATCCGACCGAGGATTTGGGCCCCCAGCCAGGATCTCAGGTTAGAACTGGGCCTCCCCTAAAGCCCGGTTTTAAGGTTTTACTTTATGATCCTGCTTATCTCTTCAGAGATGAAATTAGCCAACCTCTTGGCTAATCTCCTGGCTCACATTTGTGCAAGTGTTTCTCAAAATGTTGTGCTTTCTTATGGAAGAAAGTCAGGGAGAGGAAGTGAAATGCAAACCAGTTTGAATCAGTGGGCAAAGCACAGCAAGAGCGTTAGCAGGTTAGTGGACAGCCGAGATTCTCTGAGCTCCACTCGTCCCAAAGGCCATGCTCAACTTTTTTTTTTTTTTTTTTAAGATTTTGTATATTTATTTGACACAGAAGAGAGAGACAGCCAGCGAGAGAGGGAACACAAGCAGGGGGAGTGGGAGAGGAAGAAGCAGGCTCCCAGTGGAGGAGCCTGATGTGGGGCTCGATTGCAGAACGCCGGGATCACGCCCTGAGCCGAAGGCAGACGCTTAACAACTGCGCCACTCAGGCGCCCCTCCTTTGGATTTTCTACATGGATAATCATGTTACCTTACTTCTTTCTTTCCTATCTGTATGACTTTTTTTTAAATTTTTTTTTTTAAGATTTTATTTATTTATTTGACAGAGAGAGAGACAGCCAGCGAGAGAGAGAACACAAGCAGGGGGAGTGGGAGAGGAAGAAGCAGGCTCCCAGTGGAGGAGTCTGATGTGGGGCTCGATTGCAGAACGCCGGGATCACGCCCTGAGCCGAAGGCAGACGCTTAACGACTGCGCCACCCAGGCGCCCCCTATCTGTATGACTTTTGCTTCTTTTTGTTTTCTTATTGCACTGGATAGGACTTCCTGTACTACTGAATGGAAGTGGTGACAGTGGATATCTTTAAAGTGACATCTTTTAAAGAGGAAGGATGACACCTTTAAACATTTTTTCCTGTCCAAATAGAAATAATCACTGGCTGTATAGAGGTATAAGCAAAATATGATGGGATGAGTGGGGGTTGGCAGAAAATGGAGCAATTAAATCCTATCCATTGGGGACTATTTATAAAAGGCAAAGTTTTTCAGCAAGTTCTTTGGATCTTCTTGATCTGACCTGGGGAGGTGAAAGTATCTGTAGTCTCTTCCCCCCACCCCACCCTTGCTATGGGTGTTCCCCTTCCTGATGTTTTCAGCAACAGAGGTACCATGACTCTCCATCCATCGGTTCCAGGATGCTGTCCTCTCCTGATGTGATGGCATGCTCACGGACCTGCTCCCGCATCCTGGGGCTGAGCCTTGGGACTACTGCCCTGTTTGCTGCTGGAGCCAACTTGGTGCTCCTTTTTCCTAACTGGGATGTGACCTACCTGTTGAGGGGCCTCATTGGCAGGCATGCCATGCTGGGCTCTGGGCTCTGGGGAGGAGGCCTCATGGTAAGTGTTTGGAGTTCCTTGGGTGTGAACTTCCCAAACACCCCTCAGGATGGAGCAGGGAGGTGGTAGGGGAGTAGTGTTTTGTTTCTTTGCAAGGATGCTTGATTTTGGGGGTGCCTGGCTGGCTCAATTGGTAGAGCATGGGACTCTTGATCTCAGGGTTGTGAGTTCAAGCCCCACGTTGGGTGTAGAGATTACTTAAAAGTAAAATCTTAAAGATTTTATTTATTTACTAGAGAGAGAGACAGAAATCACAGAAGGAGAGGGAGAGGGAGAAGCAGACTCCCTGCTGAGCAGGGAGCCCGATGCAGGGATTGATCCCAGGAGCCCCAGGATCATGACCCAAGCCGAAGGCAGACACCCAACTGACTGAGCCACCCAGGTGCCCCAACTTAAAAATAAAATCTTAAAAAAAAAAAGGGGGCGCCTGGGTGGCACAGCGGTTAAGCGTCTGCCTTCAGCTCAGGGCGTGATCCCGGCGTTGTGGGATCGAGCCCCACATCAGGCTCCTCCACNAGCCTGCTTCTTCCTCTCCCACTCCCCCTGCTTGTGTTCCCTCTCTCGCTGGCTGTCTCTATCTCTGTCAAATAAATAAATAAAATCTTTAAAAAAAAAAAAAAGAATGCTTCATCTAGCAAGCTTATCTTAGGTCTATAGCAATTCCAAGGAATAGGAGACTCTAGGAAGACTTGTCAAGTCTTGCTGCTGGATTTGGCTTGGGACTAGAAGGCTGGGTGTAAATGTTGCCATCCAGAGAGTCAGATCAGGCTAGTCAACCAATTGGGTCCTGACAGTCAAAGCCAAACCCTCTGGAAAAGCTAGGATCATCAATTCCTTGTGAGGTGTCCAACTGATCTATTTCAACAGCCACAGGTGGCAGCTAGAAATGTCGATTACCCAATCTCTTCTTACCATTCTTCTCTCCTCTCCCAGGTACTCACTGCAGCTACCCTCATCTCCTTGATGGGCTGGAGATATGGCTGCTTCAGTAAGAGTGGGCCCTGCCGAAGTGTAAGCATCAGATTCCACTCTTCTAATACCTAGAATGTCCCCACGTTCTATTACTCTACAGGCAGAGTGGTAAAGAGGCAATTTCAGTCTTGGGGCTTGAAGTTAGGTCCTGACTGTATCCCTTAATAGCCCCAAGCTGTTGGGCAAGTTCCTTAACCTTTCTGAGTGTCAGGTCCTCATCTATAAAATGGGAGTGAACAGGACCAGGTTAAGGGAGTAAGTGCTTAATGAGCCAGAAATGTCTATAAACCTGTGAGGAACTGCTACTATTATTTTTAGCCTATTGAACAATGTGGACATGAGTTAAGTGCACTGCAGCCATGTGTCATTGATAGAAAATTTCCTGGGGCACCTGGCTGGCTCAGTGGGTGGAGCATGCGCTCAGTTTCCAGGTCGTGAGTTCAAGCCCCACGTTGGGCATGGAGTCTACTTAAAAAAAAAAAAAGAAAGAAAAAGAAAAGAGAAAATTTCTTGGTTATTTTGTTTAATTTTTCTTAGGATTGGAAGCTTTTCCAGAAATCATCTAATGACTAGATTCTAGCCTAACCCCTCCATTTTACAGAAAATGAAACTGGGGCCCAGAAAAATTTGCACTTATCAACTACAGTGGCATTCATATATATCTGAAAAATCTCAGTACATAGATAGTGTAAGTTATATTGCTTACATGAATCATGACACATGAATCTGTGGCCTCCTTACTGTAACTCTACAGCCTACTTTGATATCTGCAGCCCACGTATTGGGAACCCCACTGATTCAGAATTGTATGTTAAAGAAATATAAACACCCACACATTTCATTCATTCTGTTCTCAGTCTTTTCTGGTTTTCCCCTAGGCAAGTGAGTGGTTCTCAGACTTGAGTGTGCATCAGAATCACTGCAGGGTTTGGTAAAACAGATTGCTGGCCCTACCCCTAGATTTTCTTTCTTTCCTTCTTTTCTTTTCTTTTCTTTTCTCTCCTTCTTTCCTTTCCTTTCCTTTCCTTTCCTTTCCTTTCCTTTCCTTTCCTTCCCTTCCCTTCCCTTCCCTTC